>NC_071988.2:4697500-5017500 GCF_028885655.2 Pongo abelii
GGGATTACAGGTGTGAGCCACCGTGCCCTCTCTATGTATGCAAATTATATTTAAAAAAAAAAAAAGAACAAACTTAGGCAGAGAGAGGAATCCCAGGATGTGAAATGTGACAAAACAATTAACTGTATCACAAATGTAAACAGCAATCTCATGAGACTGACAAAACAATTAACTGTATCACAAATGTATACAACAATCTCATGAGATTGACAAAACAATTAACTGTATCACAAATGTATATGACAATCTCATTGAAGTGAGAGGAAGAAAGTTCCACTAAGTCTATGAAACTGAAGGCAAAAGGAGCCCCACAGACGCACTCCACTCTGGCTGATAAAGTTGCTTTCCAGCCGGCCACAGTGGCTGACACCTGTAATCCCAGTACTTTGGGAGGCTGAGGCGGGAGGATCACATGAGCCCAGGGGTTCAAGACCAGCCTGAGCAACATGATGAGACCCTGTCTCTAGAAAAAATAAAAAATTAGCTGGGTGTGGTGGCGTGTGCCTGTAGTCCCAGCTACTCAGGAGGCTAAGCCAGGAGGATTATTTGAGCCAGGGAGGTCGAGGCTGCAGTGAACCGTGCTCACACCACTGCACTCCAGCCGGGGCAACAGAGCAACAGCCTGTCTCAAAAAATAAATGAATAAAGTTGCCTCCCACAGGGGTATGGGTCAGCCATTCTGATACTTCCATACATGTAGACTGGAACAGAACTGTTAAGTCAATGGATGGCTAATGGTGAAAGCCAGGTTTCTCAATGTTGGAGTGGGTGGTTACAGATCACCGGTGGGGCGGAGCTGGAATCCACTTAGTAATACTGGATTTGAGTTGGAGACGTCAGTATGAACTCACATTTAACCTAATAGAGATACAGATATTGCATCTAGGCATTCTTAGAGACATACATATATACATGGTTGGTGTACACATGTATGCCTTCATGCTCTGTCAGCTGAGAGGGCCTAAAAGAAAAGACACATGGCCAGGCACTGTGGCTCATGCCTGTAATCCAGCACTTTGGGAGGCTGAGGTGAGCAGATCATGAGGTCAGGAGTTCGAGATCAGCCTGGCCAACATGGTGAAACCCCGTATCTACTAAAAATACAAAAATTAGTTGGGCGTGGTGGTGAAAGCCCACCACTGTGGACTTGCACAGGAGGACTAAACGCAAAGTGGGGTCCTGGGTGGGATCCTGGGGCAGGCGAAGGCGTTAGGTAAAGATGAAGGAAATCTGAGTCAGGTGTGGGCTGCAGTTGGTAATCAGGAATTGGTGGTATTGGCTCATTAGTTGTGATGAATGTACTGTACCAAGGTAAGATGCTAATCATAGAGGCCGCTGGGTGGGGTTTTACAAGAACTCTCTGAACTGTCTTCCTGACTGTTTTGTAAATCTAAGAGGATTCCAAAGAATTCAGTCTATTAAAAGAAAAACAAACAAAAAGTCCCTGTAGGGTGGAACAAGTTTGATGCGTTTGGAGAGTGAACTTTTAAGGCCCATAGACACCCAAGCGTCACCACGGGATCCTAGCCAAGCCTGGAGCTGCCTGCTTGGGTGGGGCTGCTTGCCATGGGCCTCGGGCCAGCCCGGGAGCCTCCCTGGGCCACGCCTCCCTCCACTGTACAGGGAGTGAGTTAATCACAGAGATGCGTGGAGCAGGGCCGGTTTCTGGTTATTGTCCCCACAGCACCAGGAAACCGAGGCAGGGCTTTGAAAGGGCATCCTAGCCCCAGGTGTGACCTGCCCGTGGTCCTCAGTCAGTCCTGCCACCTTGAGCCCCTGCCTTCCTCTGTAAATGAGGGTGAGGATGAGGACAGGCTCCTTCCTCATCCGGAACTCGCCCGGGGCTGCTGCTGCTGCCACAGAGGGCTCTAGACCATTCTATAGTCCCAGCGGGAGAGGGAGGCAAGGTCGCCAGGCGGGTGGCATGCTGAGAAACTGAGGCTCACAGAGGCCCCACCCCTTGCCGGGGGCCACAGAGCCCCCTCACCCCCAGGGCAGCCTCTCCTCTGCCCTCCTCTGGGTCAGGCCCCAGCGCCTCTCCACTGCCCCAACAGCCTCTGCATCCAGTCCCTGCCTCCTTCAAAACCCACTCCCAAGTCCAGCCCTGAGAGAAGGCGGCCTCATCCCCAATGGCAGGTGGGAACCCTGGCCCCATGATGGGGACTGAGGCTTTGGAGATGCAGAGAGCCACTGGAACCCCTCCGAGACCCCTGGCACTGGTGTAGCGGGAGGGCAGAGGCAGCATGAAAGACATAGGGTGCAGGGGAAGCCTGACTCTGGGCCCACCCAGGGCTCCTGCGTCCTCCAGGGTCACCAGCACTGCACCATTTCCATCAACTATGGCTGCTGGCCACATGTGGGCACTGCTCTGGGCACCAACACCAATGCCTCATTTTACAGATGGGGAAACTGAGGCATGGAGGGTGGAATCACTCAGTGGCATGCCAGGATCAGAACCCCTGGCCACAGCCTCTTGGGACCTCACCTTTCCACCAGGCACCCTGCCCGCCCAGTCGTCAGGATCCTGGGGAGACAGCACCCCCACCTCACCCTGCCACCCTGACAGCATCCAGCTCCACCCATCAGGCTCTTGGCCCATTTCTCACACACGAGAACACCAGGCTGGCCCTTCACCTGAAACCCCACTCGAGGCAGCACCCACCCTGCTGCTTCTGGCTAGGCGAGTTTCGAGTTTCGGGTGCACCCTCCCCATGAAAACCCTCTCCGGCCTCACCTGTCTCGACAGGTGACACTGAGCATGGGGCTGGGGGCCTTAGCCTTGGGGGAGGGGGGGAGGGCTCTCCAAGCACAGACCCAGCAAAATGCTCTGGAACTTACCCTGCCAGGGAGGGGAAGAGGGGAGGCTGGATCCCGGGCCCACCACCTGCTGCAGGGCCACAGCTGTTGCTATCACAGTTCCTCAGGACAGCCACACAGCCCAGCACCCTGTCCGGGCAGGAAGGTGCACGTTTTTAGTGAGCCTGGCCTCTGGGCTCCAATCAGATGACCTGGGCAGCCGGCCTGGGTCATTGGCTGTGCTGCTGTGGCCTGCCCGCCCCACCCCACCCTGGGAAGGGCTGTCCTCCTCCCTGACCTTCCTCCTCCTTATCAGCTGTCAGAACTGTTAGCTCTCCCGGGCCACAGTTCCCAAGCAGGGCGGGGAGGAGCCACTGTTAGCTCTCCCGGGCCACAGTTCCCAAGCAGGGCGGGGAGGAGCCACTGCAGGGAGCTTGGCAGAGGCGCTCCTGGGCCGGTCCAGTCTGCCCAGGGCTTTGGGGGTTTCAGAGCACCTCCCTGGTCCCTGCTCAGAGAGGAGAGAGGCTGGGCCCTAGGAACAGATGCCAGGCCCTGCTCTGCTGGGAGGAGGAGAACCTGACCAGTCTCACCCAAGCCTGGTTTCTGCAGCTGGGCTGTCACAGCAGCTAGCTGGGAGTCTAGTAAACATTTACTGAGCACCTATTGTGTGCCATGGGGCCCAGTGTAAGGCCAGCAAAGATGGGCAGGACCTCTCATGTGGTGCCCAGAGGGACTGGTCCCCAAACTCGCTCAAGATAGAGTCACCTGGGATGTCCTTAAAGGTTCAGATTCTTGACTGGGGACCCCCTGTATCAGGATCTCCCAGAGTGGGGCCCAGAAATCTGGATTTTTAACAAGTTCCTAAGCGATGCTTGTCATCAGGTGACTCTGGGAACCTCTGTTCCAAACAGCACTCTTACCTTCAGATACTCACCAGGGGCCTTGACAGACACAGGCACCCTGAACCCCCGGGAGCTGGGCATGGCCTTTGTGACTGGCTGTGTGACACAGGGCAAGTTTCTTAACCTCTCTGTGCCTCCCTTTCCTGGTCTTTGTGCTGGAAGAACAATAGGTAGTTGGCCTACTTCATCGGGTATTTATGAGGAATAAACGAGTTAATCAACATTCAGGGCTTAAAACAATGACCTACACACAGACACACACACAGACACACATGTGCACACATGCATACACATACATGCACGCACACACATATATGCACAAATACACACACATGTGCACATATATACACCCATATACACATACACACAGGTGCACTCACACACATATACACGTATGCACACACAGACATATGTACACACAGAGACACGTGCACACATGCATACACATACATACATGCACACACATACACATACACACAAGTACACTTACACACATATATACACATACACATGCACACACAGACACATGGACACACAGATACACGTGCACATATACATACACATACATGCATGCACACATACACATAGACACATACACACATGTGCAGATACCTACACACATACACATACACGCAGGTGCATTCACATATATACACACACATGCACACAGATGCATGTACACACGTGCACACATGCATACACATACATGCACACATATACACATACACGTGTGTTCACATATATACACACATGCACATACACAGAGGTGCACTCACATATGTACACATATATACACATACACACTCACACACAGAGATATATGTACATTCATGCACACACACACACACACACCCCTGATGTGTATTTTTATCGGGCATCCTGGTGATCCTGACCCAGCCCTGCCAGGTGACTTATGCTGTGACTCAGTGGTGACGGGGGAAGTGCTGGGCTTGGGGCCTGAGCTGGTCCTTGGGGCTGGGCAGGAACTGCCCATGCATTTTTTGTTATCTGTGTGAATCAATGAATAAATGAGGTATGAATTGTTTGACATTTTTCTTCGCTCTTAATTAGGAAAACAACAAATTTGCCTCTATAATGCCCTGCTCGTTGCAATCTGGTAACAATAGTCACTGGGTCTCTGCCCTGTCCCTCCAACTAGAGGCTTCCTTCCCCCACATTCACTGGGTGCTGCTCCAGGACCAGGGATTTCGGACAGGCCCCACCTTGGGAGCTCACATTGCCCGAGCATCACCCTTGTCAGTGGCCCTCAGTGCACTGGGGTGAGGTTTAAAGACTTCCCAGTGTGTCTCCAGCAATAAAGCCGGTGGAGATTCCCCCGAAAGCCAGACATCCTGCTGTTCTTGAAAATCCAGGAAGCCTGGCCACATGGGGCGACACTTTCAGCCTGCCTACAGCAGCAGGCGCTAAGAGTCTGCTGTTCATGGGGTGAGCTCTCTGACCCCACAGCCACACGGAGGTCCCTGCTGACTATGACTGCCAGAGCTGAGCTGTGACTGAGCCTCCAGCGGCTCCATCCTCAGGAACCTGCCCAGAGCCCTGGAATTCCTGGAGGGCCCCAAGCTCCTGGTGGCCACAGGTGTGTGCCCCGGCCACTAGACCAGGGAGGCCAGGCCCTGGGGCTGAGAAGAGATTAGTCCCAGGCCACTGTCTACCATGGACCCTCTGCAGGTCAGGAGCCTGCAGGGGACCAGGGGACTCGCTGGGTGCTTCTCTTTGTGCCTCTGACTTGGGTGTCACCCTGCCCCCCAGTGAGGTCTGTGCAGCCGTCCCCATTTCCAAGGGCAGAGATAGGGTCCGCGCAGCCCAGCAGTTTGGACACATCTTGTACACATCTTACTCAGGAAGCCCCAAGCTGGGTCTGCATTCAGGCGCCTCCCACGGCTAAAGTCGCAGAGACTTGGAGCTCTTCTGTGCTAGAGGTTCTGACCTCTGCCCTCCCCAGTCCATCAGGTCCCCTCCCGGAGCTGAGCTGTGTCAGAAGCCTGCATTTAAAATCCCAGCCTCAGTCTCCCCGTCTGTATCTGGGGGGGCTTGGCTGGGCATGCTCTGTGCACCTTCCAGCGAGGGCGTGGGGCTGAGTTACCGAGCAGGCGCCTCCCCACCTGCCAGACTGTGGGGAGGCATTTTCCTTCTCCACCGACATTGCCATGGCTCTGGCAGGCTGGAGAGGGGGAAGGGGCGGGATTGTGTGAGAGCTGGCTCAAGACACCTCTGCTCCCTTCTCATTGTCAAGAACTCCCTAACAACAGGAGTGCCCACGCCGCGGCAGCCTCCTGACCTCTTCCTTTTTTTTTTTTTTTTTTGAGACAGAGTCTCGCTCTGTCGCCCAGGCTGGAGTGCAGTGGCGCAATCTCGGCTCACTGCAAGCTCCGCCTTCCAGGTTCACACCATTCTTCTGCCTCAGCCTCCCGAGTAGCTGGGACTACAGGCGCCCACCACTACGCCTGGCTAATTTTTTGTATTTTTAGTAGAGACGGGGTTTCACCGTATTAGCCAGGATGGTCTCGATCTCATGACCTCGTGATCTGCCTACCTCAGCCTCCCAAAGTGCTGGGATTACAGGTGTGAGCCACCGCGCCCGGCCGGGCTGCCTCCTTTTAATCTAAGGTGGTGGACTCAGAATTGACATGAGAAGGGGCTTCACTGATGCGTACAAGATGTGTGTGAGGCCAGGCACAGTGGCTCACGCCTGTAATCCCAGCACTTTGGGAGGCTGAGGGGAGAGATTGCTTGAGCCCAAGAGTTTGAGACCAGCCGGAGCAATGTGGTGAGACCTTGTCTCTACGAAAAATTAGCCAGGCATGGTGGCACAAACCTGCAGTTCCAGCTAGTTGGGAGGCTGAGGTGGGAGGCTCGCTTAAGTCCAGGAGGTAGAGGCTGCAGTGAGCTATGATGGTGCCACTGCACTCCAGCCTGGGCAACAGAGTGGGACCCTGTCTCTAAAACAAACAAACAAACAAACAAAAATATGCATAATTCCTTGTGCCTTGGGGACTGGCACTATGGAGCCAGAATTAATTTAAGAATACATGGCTGGACGCGGTGGCTCACGCCTGTAATCCCAGCATGTTGGGAGGCCAAGTTGGGCGGATCATAAGGTCAAGAGATCCGGACAATCCTGGCCAACATGGTGAAACCCTGTCTCTACTAAAAATACAAAAATTAGCTGGGTGTGGTGGTGTGCACCTGTAGTCCCAGCTACTTGGGAGGCTGAGGCAGGAGAATCGCTTGAACCCGGGAGGCGGAGGTTGCAGTGAGCTGAGACTGCACCACTGTACTCCTGCTTGGGTGACAGAGCGAGAGTCCGTCTAAAACAACCAAACAAACGAAAAAACACGAGTTACCTATGTATTGTCTTACTCTATAAGACTATTCTAGAAATAAATAAAGCCAATCCACCTTCTTTTGGTCAGTCTTGATCCTAAAAGTGCCGGCCAGGCCACCCTGCTATCCTAGAGGGGACAGAGATTTGACGGGGGGCCCGTGAGGCGAGTCTCCCATAGCTAGGAGGAGTTCGCAGGGCGAGTGAGGGAGTGAAGGGTGAAAGGTGGCCTTGAAGGGCAGGCATGGCCCCCTGCGTGGAGGCTGCCCATGAGAGGCTGGAAGATCCCACATAACGATGGACACTGCTGGACCCAGACCCCAAGCAGCGGAAGCAGAGGCCCCGCAGCAGCCAGCGGCCGGTTCCGTTGTTTCTCTCTGGGATAAGCAGTACACCCCGAGGCCAGAGCAAGACACAGAGAGAGGCAAAGGATAGGTGGGTGCTCTGGCAGGGCAGGGACAGTTGGACCCCCTGAGTGGGGGAATCCCAGCTTCACAAATGGAAGGCTGAGGCCAGTGCGGTGGGTAACACCAAGGCCACACAGGACCTGAACTGCGCCCTTCTGACCTGGCCGCAGGAGCTGGACCTCACCTCTCCCTGGGACCCACCCTCCCCAAAGCCAGCTTGGTCCCTGACACCAGGGGTCTGCCCAGCCCAGCAGGGAGTCAGGAGCCACTGAGAGTGACTGGCAACGTTCCAGTAGAACAGTGACTGTGTGGGAGACAGTCTCAATGTATTCCCCCAGGCAGGCGAGATCTCAAAACATTGTGCTTCTAAAAATGCTCTTAAGAAGAAAAAAGTTGGACAGAAAAATAAGGAAACATTTGCTGCGGTCATCAGAGTGACAGGTTGGAGTGAATAAATGTTCATTATCCTCTTTCTGTATTTTTCATGTGCATTACTTTTGAAATCAGAAGATGATTATTTTTGCAATCAGAAGAAATGTGATTAGTGTGATAATAAAAGCCATTTGTTGGTGCAAGTGTATAGAGGATGGTGTTTCTGAGAAAGTTTATAGACAAAAGAGGTATCCCTCTTCAGGCGCCCAGAGTCCCTGGCCCAGCCCAAGGACAGCACATCTTGCACAGGGGGCTCCTAGGGCCTCGGTCTTCAGCAGCCCCTGACACGGGGCCCCCGACTCCTCCCACAAGTTTGCAATCCTTTAGGCTCCCCCCACGAGTTTGCAATACCTGTCTGTGGTGTGTCTCTCCACAAGCGCCCATTGTGAACAAGCGTGTGATGGGCCCTGGGAGCCTGGGGCAGCTCTCCCTGGTAGCTTTGAGCAAGTCCCTCCTCGTGTGTAGAGAGCACCAACCTCTACAGCTCCCCTGACATTTGCAGGCCCAGTTAGTGTCAGCCTGGAGAGGACGGCCCTGACCCGCCACTGCCCTCTAGCGGAAAATCAGAAGAACAACAGCAGCACCCAGGATTGAGCTCTGGTCTTGGACAGGCGCTAGGCTAAGACCCTCCTGTGTTTCCCCACAGTGGGAGCGCCCCGAGTGCACGTTCCTAAACCAACCCCTTCCATGGATGGGAGAGGGACATGACTTGCCCAGGAAGTGGTGGGCTGGGCTTCATCTGGCTCTCTCCAGTTGTGAGATCCCCAGCCCTTAAGCATACAGTAGTACTGCATTGAACGGCAGAGAACGTGCATCTCTGCAGTGGAGGGACAGTGTCCCGTGCATGTATCCTACATGTGCTGACTCAGCTACCGCTCCACTGGGATGCCAGCGTATGGTCAGCGTACGCTGATCACCAGCGTAGCCTGCGAGGTTGGGGCTTCTGGCTTCACTCTTTGGAGTGGCGAGCTGAGAGACGATGCAGGGGTGGGGAGCTCCCAACATCTCCTGCTGGGGAGTGGGATGAACGTGGGGACAGCCCAGGCACTCTGGCCCCTCGGCCTGGACTCCACCATCATACTTGCCTCCCTGGGGGTGTCTTCCGCCATGCCTGTGGCACCACGCTTGCGATGACCAGGTCACGAGTTAATTGCATCAAGGTGAGGCCCTGCACGGGGGCTCGGGTGTCTCTGCCACTGGACACAGGAAGCTGTTTGATGGAGCAAGAACAGGGGCTTTCGGCCGTTTGATGGAGCGTCACACACACACCCCCAGTGTGTGACCCTGGGCAGCTGCCCCACCTGAGCCTCGGAGACATCTATGAAGTCAGGACGGGATTACAGAAAGGCCTGGCCTGGCTGGGATTTGTGGATTGATGTCTGAGGAGTGTGCTGTGGGTGCCCACGGTGGCAGCTGCCAGCAAAAACAAAAGACAGTGGGTTCCATGCCCTGGGAAGCCCCAAGAGCTGTGTCCACCTGGAGCCCCTGTCTCCGCACAGGCTGATGAATTCACCTGGCCCTGATCCTTCCAGCTGTATTTTCTGGAGTGAGACCCTTAACCTTTCTAAGCCTCAGTTTGTTCATCTCACAAATGAGGCTCATGCATGAGCAGGTTCAGAGGTGGATCCTCCCCCAGTCAACCTTCAGATGAGACCACAGACCCTGCCAACACTGACTGCAACCTCATGAGTGGCCTTCAGCCAGAGGCACCTGATTCCTGACCCACAGAAACTGCAAAAATAAATGCTGTTTTAAGCCACTAAAAATGCAGGATTCAACCTCTCTTCCTCCCCAGCCCACACGGAAGCACCATTTGTGATTAAATGAAGGAACACAAGGTGAGGTTCATGGTTCCAGCTGTGACTGTGTGTCAAGCACACTTGGGGTCTGTGCTTCTACTCTGCTATTTGCTGGCTACTGGGGAGGGTATGGCCTCGTGTACCTTGGTTTTCTCACCTGCGAAATGGAGGTAGCAGCCTCCGGCTCTGTTGGGAGGAGGTCACACAGATGAAGCGCCAAGGACACTCAGTAACTTGAGTGTTGCTCTGGCGTCAGGCCTTTGTCGTGTAGCTGTTGCTGCATTAGCGTCCACTCCCTTCCCCTATGGCCCCCGGAAAGGCAGTGTGTCTTCTGGATAAGAAAACACAGGAAGGCCCCAGGTCTGTTTGTACCTTGGGAGAGCAAATAATAAACAGAGCCTGACTTTCTGGAAGGACAAGGATGACAGTGATCTGATAAAATGCTCTGGCAGGCCCCCTTGGTCCGTCCAATTCACTAAAAACACTGGGATTAGAATATACTTCACCTTGGTGTTCCTGGCTCTACCAAAACCTGGCTGTGTGACCTTGGGCAGAGCACTCAACCTCTCTGAGCCTGGGTGTCCCCAGCTGTGAAGTGGGTCGGGGCAGACCAGATGACACAAACTTGTGGTGGCCCTGCCCCGCTGTCTCCTCTCTTGCCCACCTCTGACTCCTGGAGTCCTCAGTTTCCCTAGAATGCCTTTTCTTTTCTTTTTCTTCTTTTTTAATAGAACAAGGAGTTTGTTACTCCCACTCAGTAGTTCCTGGGGGCTTTGATGTTAAGTCATACATAATTCGAGAAATACTAGGAATCTTCTTGATGTCAGTGACCATTTTTAATACCACCTCTACGGGGATCTCATTGCCAGGTGTTGCAGGTATACCAGGCGTGGAGTCACTAGTAATAAAGGTTCGAATAACCACAGATCTCTGGCGTGAAGGCTGCTTTCAAAGTGGGTCCCTATCAAAATGTAACGGTATCAAAATCACCGGCACCTAGCTGATTTTCCCAGCATACCCAGACTCCCTGAGAACGTTACGGGCCTCAAAATCAGCTTGGCGTAAAGTACTGAGCACCCTTGTTGTCAAGAAAGTCGGAGTAACATCTGTAGGAGGTTCTTTAACTGGTGGGGCCAAATACATAAATAACTCTGTTAACGTTGTGACACATGCAAGGTATAAGCCTAGCCAGAAAAATAAGTGATTCCCAGTCAGGTTCATCTTTACTGGAGATGCCACACACGTAACTGTAGGAACGACAGTCACCCTGCACACCTACAGTTTTAACTGGCAGCAAGAAGGCATTCAGTGAATGCAGCCTAGTCTGCCTTTTCACCCAAGTTCCAGACTTTACCGAATCAATCAATCGATCGATCTAAAACCTCCAGCTCCTGGCCTGAGGGCGTTTATTGCACAACTCCCTGAAGTCCCTTCTCCTGTGCCATTCCACCCCTCGCCAGCCCTGCAAGGCCAGTGCCAGCTCCCTTTTATGGAGGAGGAGCGGCGAGGGCTCAGGAAATACCTGGTCTCACAGTTGGTCGGGGTGTGGGGCGGTCCAGTCGGCCCAGTCTGGGTCTCTTGCACTCCAGAGGGCCACCAGGAAACCCAGCCCGGGGGAGGCCACAGGCCAGGAGGGAGCCCCAGAGACGCCGAGAAAGGCGGAAGAGAGGGGAGGCAGGGCATGGCTAAGCCTTGGGCTATGATGGCCGCTCTTCTTCGCCTCTGGCCCTGCCCCCAGAGTCCCTTCTGCCAGGCTGGCTGGCACCTCTGCTCCTGGCCTCCAGCCCCGAGAGGCAGGTGTGACCACCTTGGCCATGGCCAGCGGCAGGTAGCTTGAGCTCCCCCTGGGTGTGCTCTGCAGCAGGGGGCCCGGGTTAATAAGCTCTGGGGAGTGATTTCCCAGGAGGAAGGGCACAAGTGGGCAGGCACTGACCCTGGTGTAGTGGACGAACATTCCAGAATCCAGGCTCGCCCTGGCAGAGCAACTTCAACCTACTGTGTGCCTTCACAGTGCACTGCGGGCCTGGTCTCCAGTCCTGGCACTGCCACCTCCAGTTCCGTGACCCTGGGAAGGCCCCTCTGCCGAGTCAGCCTCGGTTTCCTCGTCTGTGCAAGGGCGATGGTGGTGCAGGCTCAGTGAAGGATTCTAGGTAGCATAAGGGAATGCCGTGTGCCCGGCGTAGGAGGGTGCTTATGTGGCGGTGGTGTTGTTTCAGTACTATTATTTTTTAAACTTTTATATACAGTAACAGTTACCTTGTTTGGGTTCTCACCATTCTGAGTTTTATCCTGCGCATCCATTCATTTACTCACCCACCCCTGCAAAAATAAAAGGTAATTTCATCACTTCTTAAAAACAGGTCTTTTTTTTTTTTTTTTTTTTTTTGAGACGGAGTCTTGCTCTGTCACCCAGGCTGGAGTGCAGTGGTGCGATCTTGGCTCACTGCAAGCTCTGCCTCCCGGGTTCACGCCATTCTCCTGCCTCAGTCTCCCGAGTAGCTGGGACTACAGGCACCCGCCACCACACTGGCTAATTTTTTTGTATTTTTAATAGAGACTGGGTTTCACCGTGTTAGCCAGGATGGTCTTGATCTCCTGACCTCGTGATCCACCCACCTTGGCCTCCCAAAGTGCCGGGATTACAGGCGTGAGCCACCGCGCCCGGCCTAAAAACAGGTCTTTGTGAATTCAGTGTCTTTCCCGGCAGGCGGTGCAGCTGCTTAAACGGCTCAGACGTCTGGTCCTTGTGCTGTCTGGTTTATGTGCGCTGGGGTTCCTGTGTCTATTCAGCTTTGATTCTTTTGCAGCGAGGTCAGGAGTGCCCTGTGTGTACACTGCCTGGGACCCTCGTTAGGGTCAGACCCTGAAGCATACTCAGCTTGGGGGTGAGGTGGGAGTTCTCAGCTGCCTGCCTGCATGACCTCCCAGCACTGGAGGACAGTTAACACATCAGGGGAGCAGGGAGGTGCAGGACTCCCAGGAAACTGAGCTGTCAGAGTCAGAGAGCTGAGGGAGCCCCTCTTAGCACCATCTGCACGTGTGGGCGGGGCTGGCTTCATAAACACCTACTCATGCACATCACCCCACGAAACCATCACCGCCAGCCTGCGGGCTGCGTGTGAACATGCCCATTGCGAAGACGAGAAGAGGGAGGCCGGAGAGGGAGTGGCAGCGGGACAATGGTGACGCTGGTCCTGCGGGTCCTGGGCGTTTCTGCTCAGAAACCCACATGCGGATCTCTCCCTGATGAAAGTTCAGAGCCCACTGGTGTCTGCGTCTTCTCTCCCCCCACTTCCCTTTCGTTCTGTACAAGAAAGCAGATAGTTGGCTATTTGGAGAGGAGGTCGGATTACTCAGCATCAGCAAGAACCCCTGCGCACTGTCCCACGGCTCCCTCACAGCAGCTGGGATGAACTCAGACTCCTCAGGGCAGGAGGCTAATGTGAGCGAAACATCTCTTGATTTTTCCTTCCCTTCGGCCTTTCTTTTCAAGGGTTCCCTGAGAACACGGAGCCCCAATGCCCTCAGGCATTCATCCTCAGAATGAAGCCACCATCCCGCCCCTGGTATCCAGAATGGTCCGGTCCCAAATGTCCCTGGGAGAACCGTGAACAGAAGGTCCTATGAGACAGAACCCCAGGCTGGAGGGGTGGCAGGGCTGATTTTGACATCCAGCAACTCTGTTTTCCCTCCCTTCCACCCCAGTCTCTTCCCCTGTCATTTCCCTGCATCTCCCTGTTTCTTCCTCTCTGGGTCTTTCTCCTTCCCTCCCTCTCTCTCTCTCCGGTTGTGTATGTGTGGGTGCCTGTGGTCTCTGTCGGTCTCTCCATCTCTCTCCTGGGTCAAGTCTGCAATTGCTGTTATTGAGACACCTCAGGCACAAAGACTCAGCCACTTTCATTTGCTGAGAGCCCAAGGAGCCCAGCATCTGCGCCTGGCATTCGAGGCTCCTGGGTACCTGCCCGCCAGCCTGGGTTCCTGCTCCCTGCTCCTTCCCTGCCTCAAGCTGGTCCCCCACCCATGCCCCTCTCTGGAAAGCAGAGCTGGAGACCCAGTTCCAGAAGAGGAAGTTAATTTCTAAAGGGTCCAGGGCAACAGGAATGGGGCTGGGGAGAGGGAGCCGGGAGGGAGGCGGCCCATACGGGGACATTGTCCATGGACTTCTCCCTGCGGGCACCTGGGGCATGATGGCTGGGATCATCAGAGGAACCGAGCAGAACCTGGCTTAGAATTGTCCACTTGCAGGCCGGGCGCGGTGGCTCACGCCTGTAATCCCAGCATTTCAGGAGGCTGAGGTGGGTGGATCACCTGAGGTCAGGAGTTCGAGATCAGCCTGGCCAACATGGCGAAACCCAGTCTCTACTAAAAATGTAAAAATTAGCCGGGCGTGGTGGTGGGCACCTGTATTCCCAGCTACTTGGGAGGCTGAGACAGGAGAATCACTTTAACCTGGGAGGGAGGTTATGGTGAGTTGAGATCTCGCCACTGCACTCCAGCCTGAGTGACAGAGTGAGACGCGGTCTCAAAAAAAAAAAAAAAAAAAAATTGTCTACTTGCAGCTTGGAAGACGGGGCCATGCATTCATAGGCTCCCATGCCCCATGGGTCAGTGTGCCTGTGGCTGCCAGTTCCCTCTCAGGACTGGGCTGGTGTGCCAGGAAGCCCCAAGACCATCCCATGTCGGATGTCAGTGAAGCCAGGGGTGGAATCAGAGAGACACATCTGCAGGTGGCCAAGGCAGCAGTGTAGTCAGATTCTAATTCTGCCCCACTGGTTTCCCCTACCTGGCCAGGGCTATGGGAAGGCCGCCCCTCAGGTGCCCCCACAGTCCACCTCCATGTGGCTCCCCCACTCCTGCCTCAGAAAGGCCGGCCCACCATGGGGCCACCAGCTGCCCACCATCTCTGTAGACTCCTCCAGGAGGGTTAGCTGGACAAGCCCCGGCCCCACAGCTGCAGGTGATCCCAGGGCTATGGTGG
This sequence comes from Pongo abelii, assembly GCF_028885655.2. Lineage (NCBI taxonomy): Eukaryota > Metazoa > Chordata > Mammalia > Primates > Hominidae > Pongo > Pongo abelii. The sequence goes on from NC_071988.2 coordinate 4,712,158, forward strand.
ACGCCACCATCTCCTCCACCAGCCACTCCTGCCGTGCACCCTGGACAGCCCGTCAGTCAGGCTTGGTGACCTTAGACCCCCGGCTCTAAGGTATCCGAGCCCTGAGTCATTTGTGTCTGCCGGTCAGTGGTTGTTGCAATTGCCTATTTACCATTATCGCTGGGCATGGAAGAACCTAGAAATGCCCCAGTGAAGCTTCCGGGCTGAGGCTTTCATGGTGAAAGCACACCCCCAGCTCTCGTGGTAATAAGGATCATTTGCAGTCTTCTGCCCCCTCCCTCCCAGTAGAAGAACTCTTCATTGCCTTCCCGTTCATTGGGATAAGTAGCCAATTAATAGTCAGTTTCAGGTTCAACGGGTTCAACAGATTCAACAGAGACTTTATTCCTTCCCTTGGCAGAAACATCGCCACCCTCCTACCCTGAACCCAGACCTCTGATGCAACAGAGCTCAAGACTGAAGCACAAAGTTTACAAGGAGGTCCCTGTAAAGGACAGAGCTTCTGCCCTTTGCTTCCAGGCCCTGTGCACTGCCTGTTGGCTTGGTGCACGTGCTGTGTCCTGGGAAATAGGGCCCAGCCCTCAGCACACAGCTCAGAAGGCTGAACCTTGGGTGGGTCATTCTAGCACCTGGCAGCTGTCCTGAGATGGGGTGTGTGGACAGACAAGTGAGCCCCATGGTCAGGAGCTCAATATCTCACCGTCTTTGCTGCAAAATGGGACATTTGGTCTGAGCCCCCTCCCCAGGAGGCTGCATAGACAATACTATCAATTGTCATTAGTAAGTAAGTCCTGATCACGGCCTGCAAGACTTTTTGCCAACCTGCATTGCGTGGGGAACTGGGGGCCTTGGGAACATTCTGTACTGGACATATTTCTCCTTCCATCTTTCAGCGAGGTGGATGCTAAGGAGGCTCCCTGACACACGGTGGAGATCCCTTTCTTCCTGAGTCTTGCCTGAAGTAGAGTTGAGAGGTGTCATCTTTCTTTCCACCTCTGAAGAAGGGTCAGAGAAGCCAGAGGCTCTCAGGAATCCCCCGAGCACACTAGCCAGACCAGGGAGCAGGTGAGAGGTGAGGGCCCCCTGCAGTGTTCTAAACCAAAAGCAATCCAAATGCCATGGTATTTTGAGGGAGACCATGCCAAGGACACTTAAGCCCACTGGCATTCATTTCAGTGACATCACAAACACTGATGACTTGGGGCTTCATGGAGTGTTATAAATAATACTCAAGTCCAAGTGGCTCAAATGAAAAAGGCTTCCTTGGCTTATGGACTGGGAAGTCCAGAGGTAGGTGGGCCTCAGGACTGGCTTGATCCAGGGGCTCTGAGACCACTTCTTTACAATTGTGTTCCCTCTCAGGCTTACTTCCCACATGGAGACAAAATTGCCCAAGCTGTCCCTGGCATACATCCCACACTGCAATATCCACAGCAGGAGAGAGGGCAGCTTCCAAACTCTCTCCTGAAGGTCAGGAGATGTTCTTTCTAGCCTTTCCTAGCAAGCCACCTGCCACACCCCATTGACCCGAATTGGGTCATATGCCTTTCCTGGAGCAAATCTTTGTGTCCAGGGATGTTGACTAATGTAGCCTGTCTGTCTCCAGAGATGGGATCATCCTTAGACTCATTAAAACCTTCTGAGCTGGATGTGGAGTCACTCACTTACTGAGAAGTCCATGGACTGCATGGGGTAGGTGTTGTGGCCCCTGCACAAAAAACTGGGGTGCTATAAGAAAGCAGGGAGCAGGGGAAATGGGAGTGAAGTAAACAACCCACCCAAAAACAGAGACCACGGCGTGTCTGACTGGCTGCCCCACCTTCTCCACATTCATATGCTTAATGCGATCACAGTTACAAGCCTGCACAGCCTCTGGACCCAAGACCTCAGAAATCAGAAAGGGAGGGTGGTTAAAGATCTTACATGAAACTACCCCTTCCCTTCTGCCTCTTTGTGTTGGCCGAAGGCAGATGTTTGGGTGATCTTTGATGAGGGCAGTGTCTGTCCACTTTTCACAGGCTGGGTGTCACTGGTGGGATTGAGGGGATTTCTGATCCTTGATAGTACGCCTGCAATTAGGGTACTCTGCCACCAGGGGGCAGAAAAAATATTTAAAAAGCTCATTTGCCTTGGCATCCTGAGAAATGTAGATGATCACATATTTTCTCCATGAAATTATAGGTAACTTTTATGTTAAAAATACCACTTCATTATACAACTAGGTTCCTTTTAGATGGTTGCTCATCACCTACTGTATGCACAGTAAGTCCCCAGCTCTCTGCATCCAGTGACAAAAAGGGACAGGAAGGAAGGGATGGTTAGGAGAAGGAGTGCTCTGAGATGCACACTGTGTTGGCTGTGGGGGAAGCCAGACTGGCCTCACCCCACAGGACCTGGAGAGGCAGGTTCTTCAAGTCTCAGGGTTGGGAAGCGTGCTTCTTCTCAGCCATTCTTCTAATCCTGTGGACACAGAGAATTATGTAACTGACCCTGTTCCTCTCTCTGCTGGGGCTGCTGGGCAGTACAGAGAGGAAGGAGGGGCTGCCCTCGGCTGTGTCACCTCCCACGGCAGAGATTCCAGGGCTTGACCTCAGCCCCAACTTCCTCCTAATCTATGTAGTTTTCCTTAACTCTAGTTTTCTTACCAGCTTTTAAAAAGATCTTTCTATAGTAAGGCTTCCTTTGTAAGAAGCCCCATATACTCTTTAGAACAAAATAGGATAAAAGCATTCGATTTTTAATGTTCCAGGTACTGCAATCAAAAAGTCAAGTAAAACACGCAGCCCTTCCTGGATTTTCTCGCCCCATCCTTTACCTGGCCCATTACCTTGGCCCTTTCAAACCTCAGCTTTCCTCAGAGAAGCTCATAGTACTCAAAGTTCACCGTTTAGTGAGGGAGACAGACAAGGAAACAATCAATGACAATCCCAAGTGACCAGCCTGTAAAAGAGGAAGTCCCAGGACTCATGGAAACCCGGGGGTTGCCCAATTCAGCCAGGGGCCAGGGAGGACTTCTAGGAGATGATGCCTGGGCTGATCCTTAAAGACTGAAGAGAATTTGGCCAGGCAGAGGAGAAGAGGGAGGCCCCTGGCAGGCAGGGGTGTGATGGAGTGGAATTTGCTTTGATTTAGCAAATCCCTCTGGCTGCAGGAGAAGGAATGGGGGTAGGGGGAGCAGGAGCAAAGAGAGCAGGAGAAGGTGCCTGCACTTGTGTCCAACTACACTGTGGAAGGACTTGGAGGTAGGACCTGGGGTTGGACTGATGTGATGGAGCAGGAAGAGAAGTCTCCCAGAGGGGTTCTCAGGTGTCAGGGAGAGCAATGGGGTAGCAGCAGGTGCCATTTCTGGAGCTGGGAAGAGCTTAGGACAGGCTGAGCTCAGCCAGGGGCCTTCAAGTCATGGTGCCAGGGAGCCCAGGGAATTATAGATTTGGAAAGTATATCAGTCTGGCTTCTCCAGAGAAACAGTACTGATAGAAACAGATGGATGGTGGGTGGATGGTGGATGGGTGGCAGATGGATGGATGGGTGGATGGGTGGTGGAAGGATGGATAGGTGAATGGATGGTGAGTGGGTGGGTGGATGGATGGATAGTAGGTGGATGGATGGGTAGATGGGTGGTAGATGGATGGCCGTATGGGTGACTGAATGAACGGATAGGTAGATGGATGGATGGGTGGATGGGTGGTAGATGGATGGGTGGATGGACAGACTGATGGATGAATGGGTGGATGGGTGGGGGATGGATTGGTGGATGAGTGGTGGATGGATAGGTAGATGGACAGATGGATGCATGGATGGGTGAATGGGTGATAGATAGGTGGCTGAATGGATACATGGGTGGATGAGTGGTGGATAGATGGCTGTATGGGTGAGTGGATGAACGGATGGGTAAATGGACGGATGGGTGGATGGGTGGTGGATGGTGGGTGGATGGATGGATGGATGGGTGATGGATGGCTGGATGGGTGAGTGGATGAACAGATAGGTAAATGGATGGATGGGTGGATGGGTGGATGGGTGGTGGATGGATGGGTGGATGGACGGATGGATGGGTGACTGGATGAATGGATAGATGGATGGGTGGGTGGGTGGGTGGATAGATGGGTAGATATATGAATGTATGGGTGAGGGGTGGTAGATGGATGGATGGTGGGTGGATGGATGGATGGGAGTGGATGGACGAATGGATGAATGAATGGGTGTGTAGGTAGGTAAGCAGACAGGTACAAAGGACAATTGATAGATAAACAGGGTTCTATTTTAAGGAATGTTCTCATGGTATTGTGGGGGCTGACAAGTTCAAAATCTGCAGGGCAGGCTGGCAACTCAGGCAGGAGTTGGTGCTGCAGTCTTGAGGCAGATTTTCTTCTCCACTGGAAACTCTTTTTGCCCTTAATGCCTTCAACAGATTGGATGAGGGTGATGTCCTTTACTTAAAGTCATTTTATTATTATCAAACCATTAGTGTTATCATCAAACCACGCAATTCCTGCTCCAAGCAGCTTGGCCATAGCCAAAGAAGAAATTCTAGTGGAGACTGCTCTGCTCTGGTCATCTCAGGGAGCTGGGTCCAGCCCCACCCAGCTGACTGCACATTTCTTAGCCTTGGTGAGCCTACAGTGTCTCGTCTGTAAGACTGGGTGACACTCAGCACCATGACCTCAAGGGAACACCCGATTGGGAGGCCCACAGAACAAGCACTTTGTAAGTTATTCAGGCAAGTGCTCCTGATTAAGCTTCTTCGAAACCTTATCCTTTCCATGCCCACACAGCAGCTCTGGGAAGCACAGCCTGGTGACAAAATTGCTAAGAAGGGACACGATGTCTTGCTTGATCAGCAGCTGGGGGGCAAGCTTGAGCTTGCCTGTGAGGCCAACAAGGCCAGGCCCAGGCTTCTGGCAGGACCCATCTGCCCTCCCAGGACAAGAGCTGCTCTCACTGTCAGGGACGGCTGCCTTCTGAGTTCCCTGCAGGGCTGTGTGCCTGTGTGGTTGTCAACCAAGGGTCACGTGGCTGGGAGAGCACTGTGGCTTCTGGCCTTCTGGGGACCTGGCTCCATGTGACTTTGTCTCTCTGGGCTTCCATTTCTTCTCCCCAGCTGGGAGCCCTCAGACCTGCAGTTTTCCTCCCAGGTCCCACAGGCCACCGCTCTGGAAGACCATGCCCCTTGTGGGGTCCAATAATGGTGGTCCCCTCTGGTGGGGTGCAGTGTACCTTCCAGAAAGATATGTTGAAGTCCTAACCCCAAGATTTAGCACCCAAGAATGTGACCTTATTTGGAAATCAGGTCTTCAAAGACATGACTGGTTAAGATGAAGTCAGGCAGTATTGGATTAAGGTGGGCCCTCCATCCTAGGACCAGTGTCCTTACGAGAACAGAAGGGGAACATTCAGAGAAGAATGCCACGTGACAGCAGAGGCAGAGTGCAGAGATTGGCCTCTGGCACTGGGAGAGATGCCCTACCCTTTTTCAAGCCCCTTCAGCAAAGCCTGCAGTCCTCTGTTCCACAGCGCGGCTGACTCATGCACCTGCCTGCTCTAGCTGAACTTCTTCATCTCACTTCCAGCACAGAGGCAGGTATGCAGTAGGTGCTGAATAGAGGCGGCACCTCACCTCAGAGCTTGCCCCTTGCTCTGCTCTCCCATTCTCGTTCCTTCCCAGGTGCTCCTGACAGTCCTCGTCTGTTTCTGCTGCACAGGAATAAAGTTTAATCGGAGAAAGGGCTTTCAGAAGACCAGCCACATCCAAGCCTTGCACGGTGTGAGTCATATTCCCGAATCAGGCCTATACATTCTACTTCCTTCCATCACTTGTAATGAACCATCTTTGGTGAGTTTTCTGTGATGGCAAAACATTGCCGAGTCTACAAACCACTCAGAGTTAACTGGACAGCAGGAATTGTGGCATGGATCAGGTGTTAGGGAGAACAGACACCTGTGTAACCCAGGGCTGCACTTCCCCTCCTGACCCACCCGGAGGCATCAGGCAAGCCACGGGCATGTGAGGGTGAGGCTGGGCCTGACTTAGTGAGAATCCAGGTGTGTGGACCCGTGCTCGAGAGATAGGCTCCAAGCCATGAGTCACATGCTATTTTTACTCCTGGTTTCATATGGCGTGGTTTTAAATTATTGAGCGGCTGGAAAGATCCCACAATGAAATCATATTTCATTTGTTTCTCCACTTGGCTGTGAAGTCAATCAATTCCTGGACTATAGTTAGAGATGAAGAAAGGACAAGGAATCCTGCCGCTTTGGTGAGAGAAAGCCTGGAGGCTCCCTTACTGAGCAGAGCCCCTGATGGCCTCAGGACGCCGTCTGCTCTGTCTGCTGCCCTGCGTCTCTGACTTGCAGCGTTTCCACACCGCTGGGTTTCCAGAGCAGGCACCTTCTTTCTAGCTCAGGCCCCAGGTGAGCACAGCCACATGGTGCTGCTCTCCGTAGAAGCAATTTGTGGGAAGCCGCAGCAGACCCAGGAAGAGGTCAGGACAGTGGGAAAGGGGCTCAGGGGGGTCTGACCTCTTTCCTTTGCTGAGCGAGAGTGACAGCCACAGTGCGGGTACCTGCTGATCCCACAGTTCAGTGGGCACTCTCCTCTGTGCTGGAGACCCCCTAGGGGAGTGGAGGTGGCCCCCAACTTCACTAGAGGACCAGGGAGGCTTGTCCAAGGAGGGGATCTCAAACAAGGTCCAGAGGGTGAGCATGAGCTGTCCGGGAGAAGATGGGGCACTCCCAGCAGCCCAGGGTGGGGGCAGCAGGCCTGGCATTGCTTGGGCCAAGTGGAGCAGGTCCCCTGGCCATGCACCTCACACTGGACCCCACGACTCCCAGCTTCATCCCTTGACCTCTTGAATGCCTCCTGGAGGGGATGACAGATTCCAGAGGGCCATGGGGCTGAAGCCCACGGGCTCTCTCTTCAGCAGGGCCTGGGTGTGCGTCCTACCTGCTCCACTTGGTCATAGTTTGCAACTGGGTAAGTGAATGCCTCAGTTTCCCCATCTGTGACATCAGGATGATGATGATACGATGACAATGATAGGGTCCTCTGAGCCTTGGCGCAGAGCCCTAAGGACACAGCAGTCCTGGCCGTCACTGTTTGCCTCACCTGGCCCGGCCCCTGGGAGCTCTCGGGTGCAGTGTCACACGTCCCTCCACCTCTGAGCCAGCCCGGAGTTGCTCCCACTAGGGCTTAGACAGGACCCCTCCATCAAGGCTCCCCTGCCCCCTAAAGCAGCCGCCAGCCCATGGGGTGCTGGCCCCTCTCCCTCCTGGCCCAGCCTGAAGAAACCCACAGCCCCACCTGCCCCAGTCCATGTGAGGCCGGCACTGTGGGGTCTGCCTCAGCCCCCAGCTCCACCCAGGATGTGTCCTTCTACACTTTCTGAGAGCTTCACACTCTCTGAAAGGGCAACAGCTTTTTCAGGACAAATGATCCTAATTTTGAAGCAATTTAAAGGTCATAGAGCAGTGACAGGTGCCTGTGCTTGTGGTGGGGGCATTTATCACAAAGAGAACAAGTCTCTACCTGCAGTCACAGGACTCACATTTTAGGAAGCCTCACCCAGCTCAGCCATGCAGGATAAGTATTCCCCAGACACGCCATGGCGCAGCTCTTCACCCGAGTGCCTGGCTTTATGTTTTCAATAGACATTTGTGAAAGTGCATGTTTGTGTTGAATTGCCTTTTTGTTTTTTCTTTTTTTTTTTTTTTTGGACGGAGTCTCACTCTGTCACCCAGGCTGGAGTGCAATGCCATGATCTCATCTCACTGCAACCTCTGCCTCCCGGGTTCAAGCGATTCTCCTGCCTCCGCCTCCCCAGTAGCTGGGATTACAGGCGTGCACCACCACGCCCGGCTAATTTTTGTGTTTTTAGTAGAGATGGCGTTTCTCCATGTTGGCCAGGCTGGTCTCGAACTCCTGACCTCGTGATCCACCAGCCTCGGCCTCCCAAAGTGCTGGGATTACCCGAATGAGCCACCGCACCTGGCTGCCTTTTTGTTTTTTTATGGCTGCCTCTATCACCGGGTCCGGGACCCCACGCGTAAAGCTGGCGCCCCAAGGAAGCAGCGTTTGGCTTCGGATGGCTTGACCTGGGGTGTGATGGGCCACGGACCTGGGGCTGCCCTCTCTGCATTCTGCTGCCTCCATCGCTGGAACAACCAACATCCCATAATAGTGGTTAGGACACTCAGAAGGAGGGGGTGCTCTTGTTTCCCCAGGGTCCTACTGGGGGTTCTGACCATTGTCTTCTGGCCTCCTGTGGGCCTGTCACCTTCCTGCTGGCCCTGAGCCTACCCCTGGGCAGACCCCCATAACACTGCTGTCCTCCCTGAAGCCCACAGCACCCCATCATAGAGCAGGGGAAAGGTGGACACATCACCTCTAAGTGTCTCCTAATCCCAAAAGAAGGCAGAGTGCCTGAAAGCACGTCCCAGGGAGGCTAGGCCACGGGTGCATCCTGAAGCCTCCAGCCAGGGGCACCAGGAGGGGTGAAGGAAACCCCGCCCTTTACGTTGGTGCCTTGGAAAGCTCTAGCTTTCCCCCTAGTGCTTCCCGGAATGAGAAGCCTGGGCCAAGTTTCTTCCCCTGTATAAGACTCCTCTCTGCAGAGCAGAGAAGTCCACAGTCCAATGAAGCAGGCAGATCCTCAGGCAGGAGCGGTGCAGCCAAGGGCTGTGCCACAAGTGTGGGTGTGGAAATGGGCAAATGGGGCCTGGGGCCTTCGAGGCGACTGCCTGGGGCACCCGCCTATCAGGGGCTTGACAGGATCCCCACTGAAATGAGATGGGAGCCTCCGGGGAACCTGGATAAGCACTGGAGGTAGAAGGGAGCCCCCGGAGTTCAGGTCTCTACCCACTGCCTGCCGGAAGGGGGCATGGGTCACTGCAGGGCTTCTGTGGGGTCTGCCTCAGCCCCCAACTCCACCCAGGATGTGTCCTTCTACACTTTCTGAGAGCTTCACACTCTCTGAAAGGGCAATAGCTTTTTCAGGACAAATGATCCTAATTTTGAAGCAATTTAAAGGTCATAGAGCAGTGACAGGTGCCTGTGCTTGTGGTGGGGGCATTTATCACAAAGAGAACAAGTCTCTACCTGCAGTCACAGGACTCACATTTTAGGAAGCCTCACCCAGCTCAGCCATGCAGGAAAAGTATTCCCCAGACATGTGTGGTGAAGGGCATGTGAGCTGAGGCTGGAGGAGGAGGGCAGGGGCTCCTGCTTCCCTGTTGTTACCCTCCAAGGTACCCACCAAGGCCCTCCCCTAAATGCACGTTTAATGAATTTTTTTTTTTTTCATGAGATAGGGTCTGTCACCCAGGCTGGAGTACAGCGGTCCGATCATGGCTCATTGCAACCTCTGCCTCCCAGGTTCAAGCAATCATCCCAGCTCAGCCTCCAGAGTAGCTGGGACCACAGGCACACACCACTATACCCAGCTAATTTTCGTATTTTTTATAGAGACAGGGTTTTGCCATGTTGCCCAGGCTGGTCTCAAATTTCTGAGCACAAGCAGTCCTCCCAACTTGGCCTAACAAAGTGCTGGGATTACAGGCGTGAGCCACTGCGCCCGGTCCCCGTTTAATGAACCTTTAAAGGACCTTGATTTGACATGTTTGGGGCCTCCCTGTGTCCATGAGCCCCTTGAAGACCCCCTGACACCCCACCAGGCCTGCTAAAAAATAAGAGGGGCAGCATTTTTCTAGAATGAATCTTGTGGCTTGTGAAATGATTTCTTGTCTATTTTCTTCACTAGGACTAGAAAGCCCAGCACATTGAAGGTGTTTGAGAATCCTAAGGGGTATGTATGCACTGTGATTTGAAGGATACAGAAACTGAGGCACACAGAGGGCAAGCAAATTGCCTGAGGTCACACCTGTAGTACCATGGACAGAGAACCAAGTCTGTTTCAATGGATACAATTCAACCAGCAGATTCGCTGAAGTCCCAGTTCAGCAGACACGGTGCAGGAAGGAAAGAAAAGACCTGGCTCAAGCCCCACCCTGTCACTAACTTGCTGGATGACTTGAGGCAGGACGTCTTTGGGCCTTGGTTTCTGCCCTTGTGAAAGAAGATGTTGGAACCACATGGCCCCGAGGCCCTTCCAGGTTGAGAACTGTTAAGTCTCCCCAGCCCCTTGTCCTGAGCTCTGGAACCAGTCTGGAATGGGGCACCCACATCCACCCTCTGGCTCACAGGGTCTTGGCGGAGAGGTGTGAGGGCTCCCTGCCGTCCTCACCAGGTTGTGTGGGGGAAATCATGGCACCCCTGTGAGGTTCTCAGGACCCTTTGGAAACAGAGGGAGGAAACAGAGGCTGTGGGGGAGCCTGACCGAGAGCTCCTTAGAGGGCAAGTGGCAGCAGGGTGTCCCTACGGCAGGTGGGTGCCTGGCCTACCTCTCAGGCTATGATCCAGGAGTGCCAGGTGCCAGCACTCTCCCCTCCCCTGTATCCTTCTCTCCGTTTATTCAACAGATATTTGCAGAGTGCCTGCTCTGTGCTAGGCCCTATGTTAGCCACCGAGAATAATAATAGCAAAGCAAAGACGTTTTTTGATCTCAACTCACACTGGGTCATGGCATACATTAGCTCACTGATCCTTAGATCTGGCGCGCCCTCAATCACATGGCAGAAGATCCCAGTGGACTGGCATGGGAACCCTGCAGCTGCGGGCAGAATCACCTAGCTGGGCCTCTTGGATTTCTAGGGTGTGTGGGGCTGGGCTTGTTCCCCAGGACTTCAGCTCCCCCCTGAGCCACTGTACTCCTGGCCTCCCATCCTGGCCCCTCTTGGGGCAGATGGCTGCTGCTGAGGGAGGGGGAGGAGTACCTGCTCCTGCCTCAGTGTTCCATTCAGTCTACATTTTCTGTGCCCAATCTTCTTCCCCTTGTTGAAAGCATCTCCAAACAGCCCTGGCCCAAGCCAAAAGTCCTTGGCCTCTCTCTCCATGCGATTCCCGCGATTCTGCATCCTAAATGCTCCTCCAACCCAGGCCCTCCGCGCCCGGTGGGCATCCTTGTGTTGGCCGGCTCCTCCCGACCTCTCTGCAGCTCGCCTTTTGTCGCACCAGGCACACAGTGGGGACCCCTACTCCTCCCCATTCCCTGACTCCCTCTCCTGCACCCGCGTCCACGCCCTGTGCTGGGCGCCTGATGTCACAGGGGAGCCGGTCACCGTTGGGGCTGGGGCCGGGGACTGCGCCGAAGTGAGCCGCGCCACCTCTCCCGGTGCACCCCCCAGCTGGGCGCCAGGCGGCGAGGAGCGACGGGAGCCTGGGGTGGGTGGCGAGGCGGGGACAGCCCAGGCCCGGAGGCAGGAAACCTGCGCACGAATCCCCACCAGTACAAGCCTCGCCGACGGATGTGGGCTAATCCTGCCCGAGCACCGCCCCCGCCTCAGTTTCCCTCTCTGTAAACTGGGAAAGAAGAGTTGGCCCAGAAGGTCTTCAGGCGCCTTGTAGCTCCACGACTCAAGAAGAGCTGCACCAAGCTCGCTTTTCCCTGCGCCGCTCTCCTAGCGACTCCCGGACTTCCGAGAGCGGCAGTCCCCAAGTCGCCCCTCAGGCCTTGGCGACAGCTCTGCAGAGATCTAAAAACGATTGCGAAAGGCCTCAGCCGCCGTCGCCCGTCTGCGCCTGCGCTGATCGCGAAGCGTGCTGGGACTTGTAGTCCGCTCGCGCGGCAGCTGGGGAGCCAGGCGGAGCGGTGGGGGCGAGGCGCCTACACTTCCCAGGGTGCTCCCGGGCGGCAGCCGGCGCGGGGCGGGGCCGCCAGGAGGGGCGTGGGAGTGGGCGTGGCGTGGGCGTGGCCTGCGCGCAGTGGGGCTGCGGCGGCCTGCCTGGAGGGTGCGCAAGGAGCGGGCGCGGAGCCGGCGGGCGGGCGGAGGATAGCGCGGGCGCGGCACCGCGGGCCCGAGGGTCTGGCTGTCGCAGCGCCGGGCAGCCCCGACTCCGAGCTGCTGCTGAGATGAGTGCAGGTGAGTGCTGGGGACCGAGGGACCAGCGGATCGCCGCGCTGGATCGCCGCGCTGGATCGCAAGGGCTGGGTAGCATTTGGAGGCTGCACCTGCAACGCCAGGGAAAATCACCCAGCGGCTCCGCCCAACTTTTGCTCCAGGATTTTGCAGCCCCGAGGGGCCAGAGCGCAGCCCCCTGCCCTGCTGCCGGAGCGCGTAGCTCAGTGGCGCGGGCCCGGGGATCCTTTCCCAGCGCGCCGGCCGGCGTGGCTGCGCCAGGCTGTCTGGAAGGCGCCCCTTCTTTGCTTCTCACGGGGGTCCGGGTTGTTCCAGGCTGCAGAAAGCGGTCAGGGTCCGCGCGGGGGCCTGGGTTCCGGGCGAAGGGCCGGGGCCCCAGCAGACCTAGGCACGCAGAGGTGAGATGATAGGTGAGGCTTTGCAGCTGGGGGCGCCGCCCTTGCGCCGCTTTGGCAGCGCCTGGGTTGGGGGCGTCAGGCCGACCCTCGGCGCCCAGGACTCTCCGCAGCAGATCTGGGGACCCGGAGCCCGCAAGTGTCAGACCCGGCCCCGACCCGTTCTCTGCGCGTCTCCAGCCCCTCGCCCCTGCGCGTCGCACCCCTGCCTTTCCCGCCGCACCCACCCTCCGGGATCTGACAGCCTCTGTGCGGCGCTGGAAAAATCCCACAGCGCTGGAACCCAGCCGCGCCTTGTGCTGTTGGGGAAACTGAGACCTAGAACTGGAGCCCTTGGCGGTGAGCCCTGGAGGCGGCCTGAGGATGCCCGGATCTGAGAGCCTCCTGGGGCCCGCACGGGGCTGAGGGCTTATCGTTGCATTCCCGGCAGGGAAGGGCTGTCACCCCATTTTTCAGGGTGTGACCCGAGGCGCACCAGGCTTGAGTCACTTGCTTGGCTCAGGAAGGGGGGGCGGGGATTCGAACCCGGGGCTCCCTGACTCTTGTGCTCTTTCCTCTAAGCCTGTCGCGCCAGGGACTGCAGTATGGCCCTTGGCCATGTTGCAGAAACCAATGGGGACAGCCGCTTCCCCTGGGGGAGATTGGACTGGGGAGAGAATGTGAATTTAGTAAGAGCTTCCTGTGGGCTGTAGGCCTAGAAGGAGGCGGGGGCTGAGGGGCCAGGGACTCCCCTCCCTGGGGAGATTCTCTCCCTCCCCCTCCAATCCAAGGAAGGAGGGACTGCGTTGCAGGGAGCCTTTGGGAGTAGCCGAGAGCAATGGCAGGCGGTTGGGGAGGTCGGAGGCAGAACCCTTTGGAAGAGGATTTCTGAAATGGCCAACCTAGTTATCTGGGGGTGGCTGGGGAGCAGGGCACCCTGAGACTTGGCAGAACCTCCAGACACATTTATCTAATGGCAGGTGGGGATAATGGCTGGGTGCACACAGAGTAATTTTATGCTTCTTGTGGCCATAATTGATACCTGTGGTCCCCCCTGTCATCAGGGAGAGCCTCGGAAGCAGTGCTGGCATCTCTCCTCTGCATCTGATGAGAAGGGGTGTGGGGGCACTGGGGCACTTGGGGGCAGAGACTGGGGTTTGAACCATGGTGCCTGCCTGCCTGGTGGTCTTAGGCATAGGTGGCACCTTCCAGAGCTTGGCTTCCTCACCTGTAAGAGCAGTAGCATTGGTTGCCTGGAGGGGACAAGGTATAACATGAAGAGCCCCACACCTGGGAGGCCCTCGGTAGTTTGGGATGGTCATTGCTGGGTGGCCAGCTCAGCTCAGCCCCTCTGAATCAATCCAGCCCTTTGGAACTGGCAGTGTGTGCTCTCCGGGCCACCTGTCGCCCCTGCCCAGCCCTGTCCCCAGCCAATGATGCGCACAGCAGGCATTCCCACCCACACAGTGGGGGAGAGCAGACAGCATGGTCCCTTGTTCCTGGCATGTGGGCTCTAACGTCCGGCCACTGTGTATGTCTGGCAGGACAGGAGCTTCCATCATCAACAAGGGCAACAAGGGCAGGTCCCCCATGGCCCTCCCCATACTGGCTGGCATTATTCCAGAGCTCAGCACTGGTAGGAGTGGCTGAGCATCATCTGGTCCAGTCTCCAGCTGCCCAAATGGGCTGGAGGCTCAGAGCCCAGGGCAACCTGTCTAACCCTCCTGGGCTGCAGGCTCCCTGTTCCTTTGGGCTGTGTGCATGTCTTCAGTTCATGACACAGGGCGCCTCCAAGATGACCCGGGTGTGGATTGAGGCCAGGCAGTTGCCTTACTTTTGTTGCCTGTTGATTTCAGGTGGCCGGAGCGATTGTTTATACAGCACATGGCAAGGTGGAAGGAGATGGCATCCCATACCAGACAGGCCTGGATCTGAATCCAATGTCCTAGCTGTGGAGGGCCCCCTGCCTCAGTTTCCCCAGTAGTATGGTGGGCAGGCCTTTAGTTCTGAGTGCAGTGCCAGTCCACACATGGTGAGCCCAGCAGGTGACAATCAGTGTGGTGTAGCTTCATCTCACTGCAGCCCATGTGGTCACAAGGGGGCCAGCTGGGGGTGGGGTTGAGGAAGGTACCTGAGCTGGGGCAGGGGGCGGGGTGGGGGGATTCCAGTGCCAGGTCTGCCACCAGTGGGCACCAGATCCTTGAGCAAGGCCTGTACTCCTGAGCCTAAATATTCTCCTGGGCAGCTGCTGGCCTGGCAGGTCAGATTCCCCCAGGTGAACAGAGGCTCCTGAGGGGTTGTGTTAATTTGCTCCATAACAAAGTGTTAAAGACCACGTGGCTTAAAGAGAAGACACTTATTTTTTTGCCCATTCTAGAGGCCAGAAGTCTGAGATCAAGGTGTCAGCTGGGTTACTTCCTTCTAAAGCCTCTCTCCTTGGCTTGTGGATGGCTGCCCTCTCCCTGTGTCCTCGAACCGTCTTCCCTTTGTGTGTGTCTGTGTCCTAATCTGTTCTTCTTATGAAAACCCCAGCCAGACTGGGTTAGAGCCTACCCTCATGACCTCATGTCACCTTAGTGGCCTCCTTAAAGGTCCTGTCTCCATGCATAGTCGCATCCTGGAGTACTGGGGGTTAGGACTTCAGCATATGAATTTAGACAATTCAGTCCATAACAGGGGTGCGGGGCCAAGGGAGGCCTGGTGGCTGACTCAGCCTTCTGTTTCCATGCTGCTCTTAGGATCATGGAGCTGGAAGGGACGTGAGGAATGTTCCAGCCCAAACCCACCCACCTGCACAAAGGGGGAAACCAAGGTTTAGGGAAGGAAAAGCAGCTGTCTAGGGCCAAGGAGAGGATGTGGCAGAGCCCGAACCTGAGCCCTAGTCCTCAGACTGTGGACGGTGCACATCCTAGTATTTGGAACAGAGACATATTTCTTCACCTAATCCAAGAATGGGCAATGACGTAGCCACAGAAACATTCATCTCAGCCTTACTAGTAACAACAAAATGTTAGAAACCACCAAACTGTGGAAGCCAGTGATGGAATATGAGCCATCTGTTCCATCTCACTCACTCGTTATTCCGCAAAGATGCGCAAAATGCCTACTATGAGCTAATACGGTCTGGCTGTGTCCCCACCCACGTCTTACCTTGAGTTGTAATAATCCCCACGTGTCAAGGGCAGGGCCAGGTGGAGATAATTGAATCACGGGGGTGGTTTCCCCCATACTGTTCTCATGGTAGTGATTAAGGCTCGCAATAGCTGATGGTTTTATAAAGGGCAGTTCCTCTGCACACGCTCTCTTGCCTGCCGCCATGTAAGACGTCCCTTTGCCCCTCCTTCGTCTTCCGCCATGATGGTGAGGCCTCCCTAGCTATGTGGAACTGTAAGTCCGTGAAACCTATTTCCTTTATAAATTACCCAGTCCTGGGTATGTCTTCATTGGCAACATGAGAACAGACTAATACATGAGCCCACGCTGCTCCAGGCCCTGGGATTCAGCAATGGATGAGAACAACCCAAAATCTATGTTCTCTTGAACTTATATTCTAATTGGGCGGTGGGGAAGACATGTATATGAAGTTACCACCCATGTGAAGAATTAACTGCATATGTAAAGAATTTCTAATGTTAGGAGAAAATGCTTAAGAAAATAGGTTTAATTGGCCGGGTGCAGTGGCTCACGCCTGTAATCCCACCACTTTGGGAGGCCAAGGAGGGCAGATCACAAGGTCAGGAGATTGAGACCAGCCTGGCCAACATGGTGAAACCCCATCTCTACTAAAAATACAAAAATTAGCTGGGTGTGGTGGTGGGTGCCTGTAATCCCCGCTACTCGGGAGGCTGAGGCAGGAGAATCGCTTGAACCAGGGAGTCAGAGGTTGCAGTGAGCTGAGATCGTGCCACTATACTCCAGCCTGGTGACAGAGCAAGACTCTGTCTCCAAAAAAAAAAAGAAAAAGAAAAGAAAAGAAGTGGCTGGGCGTGGTGACTCATGCCTGTAATCCCAGCACTTTGGGAGGCCGAGGCGGGCAGATCACAAGGTCAGGAGATCAGGACCATCCTGGCTAACACGGTGAAACCCTGTCTCTACTAAAAATACAAAAAATTAGCTGGGCACGGTGGCGGGTGCCTGTAGACCCAGCTACTCGGGAGGCTGAGGCAGGAGAATGGCGTGAACCCGGGAGGCGGAGCTTGCAGCAAGTGGAGATCACGCCACTGCACTCTAGCCTGGGCGACAGAGCAAGACTCCTTCTCAAAAAAAAAAAAAAAAAAAGAAAAGAAGTTTAATTTAGAAAACAGCTCAGGACAAAATTGTATGTCATATAGGATGTCAACTCTACAGAAACAGTGAGGGGGCAATGTCGGGAAGTGCCGTCGGTGCCCATCTGTAAGATGTGGGAGAAGGAACAAAGTTTTCTGTCTTCTGCACCTTTTTACTTTCCATGTGTTTTCCAAGTTTTCTTCATTGTGTGCCCTTTTCTTTTGTACTGAAAGATCAAATGGAAAGAAGAAAGCACACTCTACCTCCAGCTCTGAGAAGGGCATGCGCTGGTAGAAACCCGTCACTCCGGGAGAAGTCCGGCGATTCTGTTCTGCAGGGCCACTATCTGCTGCATGGGATGGGGGTGTCTCCCAGCATTGAGGGAGCTTAGCACAGGCAGCTGCACCGCTGCAGATTTTCCCTGCCTGACTCCACTGTGAATGAGGTGCAGCAGAAGCCAGACTCCCCTGACCCAGAAATTCATCTGAGATTGTATCTGGAGAGGACTGCCATTGCCCAGACATTGGCAGTCTCCGCTTAGCCTGGTCACCCCCAAGCTCTGCCCTGTTCTTCCGTGATGTGCAGGGTTCCTTCCTAACCTGGCCACCCAAGATCCTTTGACTCTTTATGGTTTCTGTCAATGAGATAGTTTGGGGGTAGATAGGATATTTTCTAGAATCAAGTCTTGAGTTTGATCAACTCTTGGAAAGTCCAATCTTACTGTCCCAGAAAAAGGTGTGTGTCCCTGACTCATGGAAAAGCTGCCTGGCCTACACCCTGGGCTTCCAGAGCATCATCTGGGTCACGGGAGACCTCCAAGCTCGCGAGAGGAAATTGGCAAGACTGGGAGATGAAGGGGCCTGTCTTGTCGCTGGCCCTTTAAGCAGGCACTGCCTATCCTTGCAGCCAGATCAGGCTGCTGGCCTGATGCCATCAACCAACCCCAGAGCCTGGATTCCATAGCCCCTTCCCTGCAAAGATACTCAGGGGCTTCCTTGCTGCACCCCTTGGCTGTGCCTCTGCCTGGGTAGGGATCCGTAAAACCTACCCTGAAGTGGGGTCTCAGGCTCACACCCAGCCCTGCCACTTGCTAGCATGATCAAAGATGAGACCTCTGTGTCCTTCTTTCCGTTGCTGCCCCTCCCCAGGGTCTTGGTAGGGATTGAGGGTCTCATGAGCTGACCAGCCTCTGCCTGGCACATGGTAGAGGCTCACAGAGGTTGTTAAAATAGTTGCAATAGGAAAACATGGGTCATGTCCTGGGGTAGCTCCTAGTGCTTGAGGCTGATCACATGGGTCCTGCAGTCATCCCCGCATGATGGACACGGCTGTCCCAGTCCTGGGGAAGCCCCAAAAGAGCAGACCTCCGAGGCTCACACCCAGCACAGAGCAACCCGAGTCGAGCAGTCTTAATTTACTCAAGGAATTTTTCCATCGCCAGGGCTGCTCAGGGTGTCTAGGGTGTCGGGCAGCACCCAGGTGGGACAGGCTTAAATGTCACAGAGACTGCGGCTCATCAAGTGCCACCCTGGGGCCCTGGGCCAGATGCTCGTATAGGTTTCCTCCCGGGGTCCTCACAGTGCTGCTCAGAGCGGCCGGTGGCATCTCTACCTACAGAGGAGGAAATGCCTGTGAGTCCCGTTCGGGGCCTGGTGTCACGTGATTTGTAAATGGCAGAGCTGGGATTTGAACCCCAGTGTGCCCGACTCAGCCACAACACACGTGTCCCTGGCTGGGCGGGCTCTGTCTGCCCATCCCCTGCCTGCATGCTTTAGCCAGCGGCTATGGGGGATTGGTTGTTGCCTCATAACGTGTGGCTGAGTGTTGGTGTGGATAAAGCCTGGCCCGTTTGGGGGCATCATGATGGTGCTTCTTGGTGAGGGTCTCACACAGCCCATCTTTTTGCCTGGGCCGTGGTGTGTTATTCCCATTTTCCAGCTGCAGGACCTGCCAGCACAGAGCCAGGAGGCAGGACCAGACCCAAACCCGCCTCCTGTGGGGGTTCCTGCCTAGCGTCATTGCATGGCCTCCGCGACTCACCCTCAGATAGCCTGGGCCTGAGAAGGATTTTCACCACATTGAGCCCATGTGCCCCCCGGACCCCTGACCCTCTGCTCCGGCTCCCCCACCCCCACCCCAAGTCCTGCAATGCCCCCAGGGTCCATCTGTTCCACTGAAGGCAGTGCCTCTCCCCCTGCTTACACAGCCCAGCCCAGCAGCGTCTCCAGCCCCTCGCCTGGACCTCTGTGACCTTAGACAAGTCATCGTCCCTCTGTGCCTCAGTGTACCCATCTGTAAAAACAGGGCCACTGCCATCCTCGGGGTACAACCCTGCTTTCTTCTGACACCGCCTCCCCACCCCGCCCACTGTTTGGCCGTGAGGCCTGGCTGCCATTTCGGGGACCCTGCTGTGCCTGCCTTTCTCATCTGGCTCTCGAGATGCTCCCGGCTGGGTGAGCAGTACTTGGGCCTCACGCTGAGGGTCTCTGGTGTGGAGGGAGGTGCCTTGCCGCCTGCGGATTAGTGGCTTCTGTGGATGTCTGCCTGGAGCTCGAGCTAGGAGGGCAGCTGTGTCCCTTGTGTCTGGGAAGGACTGGGGCAGAGGAGGGGGCTTTGGATTCTGGGATGCTCACTGGTCCTTGCTGGATTTGGCACCCGGCCCTTGTGGGTGCCAGGGCTGGCTCTGGGGCTTCCCGCCATCTGCAGCTTCCAGGCCTAGAACAAACAGGTCTGCTGTGGTTAACGAGCTGGGTGGCTTCATGCCACTTCCCTTGGCCGAAAATTTCCAAACGTGAGGGGGGCAGTCTGGATGCCTCAGAAGATGCACTGGCTTTGGGACCAGGCATACCTGGGCTCCAGCCCCAGTCGTCACTTGCTAGTTGTGTGTTTCTCCAAGCGGATTGCTTAACTGCCCTTTGCCTCAATTTCCCCACATAAAAAGTACAGGTGATGACAGCTGCTTTTGAGGGGTTACTGTAGACTCAGAGATGCTGAGTGAGAGTCAAGGGCCTGGGCACAGCAGGCACCAGGGAACAGGCAGGGTGGCCTTTGTCACAGCCATAAATACCCTTCACAGCTCAGGGACAAACCTGTCGTCGTGCCCCGTGGGAGCCGCTTTGGCATCATCAGCCACACCCTAGGCTGGGTTCACAGCTTCCCCTCCCCTTCTCTGGTCCTGCTGTCTCCCCTGCCAGCCTCATCTCAGTCGTGTTTACAAGGCTGCAGCCCAGTGCCAGGAGGAGCACTGTCTCCAGAGAGCCGCCCAGCTCCCGGTTCTTCTCGGCATAGCATCCTCAGAAGGCGTGGTGTCTTGAGTCATCAGTCTCAGCTCGAAGCTTCATTTTAGCTGCATTCTACTGAGCAGCCCCCATCCCAGGCAGCAGCAGTGGCTCCTCCCGCCTCCGGCACGGAGCTCGCACCCTATGCTGGAACTTTGGGACTTTGGTTTCTCCATGCTTAGAGCGATGAGTTAGAGAGACGATCCGGCAATGTGAGTCCAGCCAGCACACCAAGAAAAGTGCTCAGTGTCACTGCGGCTAGCACGCTGCCTCTGTCCCCGCTGGCGTCTGTCCTCAGGGCACAACGGGGCCTTGTACTGGCTCCCCTGAAAGCCACTCAGGTAGAATGAGAGGAGGCATTTCATGAACACCCAAGGAGTGGAGGATGAGTGACAGGTGGAACTCCGTCCCCAGTGCAGCATGGCCTCCTCATCTGTCTGCCGTCATTCCGTGTGACAGCCTGGCCTGTCTCTCTGACCCTCTGCTTCTGCGGACCTCAGTGTTCCCGGGATTGCACATGGAAAATGACATCAGTTGATGCTGCAGTTGGACACGAAGTGCCCAGAAAGAAGAATTCAAAGGAGCATGCAGAGCTTCAACCTGGCAGCCAGGTTTCAAATGCCCTCACGATGTTCCAACCCCTTTGCCCCACAACTCTCTCCATTTAGGCTCCCTGAGTAGGTGCAGCGGGAACTTGGGTACAGGTGGCTTACCTGGGAGGTGACCCCAGGAAGCATGAGGGAGGTGTGAGGAGGGTAAGAGGGGGAAGGGAGGGGAAGCCAGGAAGGGGCATTTGGATGGGGGACACCACTCTGGCAAGTGGGGACTCAGTCCCATTGGGAGCCTCTGAATCGTCCCACAGAGGGACCGGCTGTGTGGGGTCTTACTCCATAGGCCCCGTCCTGTCTAGGCGCAGGGCCAGTCCTGAGTGTGAGGTGCTGGGGAAGTCTCAGCCTAGGTCCGGACCTCCTCTGTGTCCAGCAGTCAACAGCCTCCCAAGGGCTCACAGCTCTTCCAGAATGTTCCTCCCGTCCCTCCACGACTATTTATTAAGCACCTACTATGTGCTGTCTTTGCCCTGATCCCCCAACAGCCTTGCATTCTTCCTGCCGCCTTCTGCCTGCCCCCACTCCCCTGGAGTCCGTCCTCCTCTCCCTTTCAAGGCTCTGCCGGACTCCGGGGCCTCTGTGAAGCTTTCTTCCCATCTCTAGGCCCTCCACGTCCCTCCCTCCTCTGAATTGGTGGACACAGACCAAGCTGGGGTTTCCTGTGGAGATTTGTGCCTGCTCCTGCCTGCTCTGCAGCCTGGAGCTGGGACCTGCCCTCTCTGAAATACCTCCTCTTGGATGGTGCGGGGGAGCTGAACAGTGGACTCAAAGGTGCCCATGTCTTAATCCCAGGCCCTGTGACTGTGTGACCTCATGTGGCAAAATGACTGTTTATATGCGACTATGTGAAGGATTTTGCCACAGGGAGACTGCTTTGGATTTCAGGGGGCCTGAGGCTTCTCTCTAACAGGAGGCAGGAGGCAGCAGAGAGGAGAGAGAAGTCTCCACGCCTGGCTCTGAGGGTGAAGAGAGGGGCCCCGCACCAAGAAACTCGGGTGCCCCTAGAAGCTGGAAGAGGCATGGAAGCGCATCTCCCCTGGAGCCTCCAGATGGCCCCAGCCCTGCAGACCCCTTCACACTCCGGCTGGATCTGCCCTGGTATCTGGGGACCCCAGATCTCAGCGTGGCCTGACTCTCCCTATTGTCTGGGGACCCTGGGCCTCAGCACAGCTGGACTCTCCCTGGTGCCTCCAGATCCTGGGTCCTGGCGTGGCCCTGATCTCCCTGGTGCCTGCGGAGCCTGGGTCTCTTGGTGCATAAGCAGCTCTGGGAGGAGATAGGGGTGGTCTAATGGAGAGGCGGGGGACCAGGAACCAGCCCAGGCCATGTACCCGCTGAGCCTTGGCCTCCTTATCTCTGTTGGGCTTGGGCTTGTCCTAGAGAATCTTTCCAACTCTGAGCCTGTGTGTGGTTTGGGGCAGTGGACACCTTGGGATGTAGCATTTGCTTCCAGGCAAGCAGGACTCTGCTGTGCATGCCCACGGGGGAATGGCTTACGCGGTTCCCCGATGTGGACCCAGCACCGTGCCGGGACCCTGCACTGCAGTGTGCTTTCACCCTATAATCCTTACATCAGATCTCCTTGCTCAGGACTTCCGGTATTCTCACTTCACAGGTGAGCAAACAGAGGCCCAGGGAATTAGGTAACTCTCCCGAGGTGATTCGGCTGAGAAGCACCTTGCCAGCTGCAGAACCTGCACTCCTAACCATGGTGCGCCATGGCCCCGCCGCGTCCTGAGTGGCTCCCTCACCTCCTGTGGGCCCTGCTTCACTGTAGGCCCAGAGCCCCCTCTGGAATCCAGTGGGAGGCCTCCCCAGGACCTCAGTGCTGCTTAGGTCACCTGCAGCTGCAGCCCTCTCATCCACCAGCTCATTCTCTCCCCTCCAGACACGCTGGGTCCTTCAGAACCTGCCTGGCCCAGGGCCCCCGCAGGAGAGCTTCTGCTGCACCACCGCCGCCTCCTCCTTTTCTCTCTCTGCCCCTGCGTCCTGCCACCCCAAACCCCTTCTCTGCGGGGGAAGGTGCGCATGGTGGGGTTTGGAGAGGGATTTCTCCCCAGCAAGGTCGGGCCACTGTCCCTTGGTGCCTGCCCACCTGGGCCTCAGAGTTTGGGGTTGGTCTCCATCTGGGCCCTGACTCATGCCCCCTCTTCTGGGATATTGGGCCTAGGGCTGACTTCGTGATTAAAGGGCGATTCACACATTAAAGGAAGGGTTTTGTGCAGGTCTGTGCCTCGCTCAGGGAAGGTGGCACAACCAGAGTGCCAGGCAAAGGCCACCTGTGAGTGTCTAGGGGCTGCGGTCACCAGTGACCACAAGCTGGGAGGCTTAAAGCAAGAGAAGGCATTTCCTCCCAGCTCTGGAGGCCAGCAGTTCAATATCAGTGTGAGAGGCTAAACTTGGCACTGGCAGCTCCCTCGGGGGCTCAGGGGAAGCTCAGTCCTCACCCCTGCAGCTTTGGTGGCTGCCACATTCTGAGGTTTGTGGCCACGTTGCTCCAGTCTTCAAGGCAGCGTCTTCAAACCTCCCTCAGCTCCATCTTCATGCGACTTCTCCCCTGTGGGTGTCGTCTCCCACTCCCTCCTCCCCATAAGGACTCTTGAGATTGCACTCAGGGCCCGCTCATAGCATCCAGAATCATCTCCCAGTCTCTAGACGCTTTATGTAAATCACATCTGCAAAGACCCCTCCCCTTTTAACCATATATGTCACAGGTTTTAGCGATTAGATGTGGATATCTTCTGGGGGTGGCATTACTCAGCCGGGCACAGGTAGTCTTTTGGTGCATCCTATTTAACGGGTCGATATCTTTTCTTCTCCCTGTGGGGTCTCTAGGATGGATGAGAAAGTGAGAATGACTTCTCATAGGATAAAAAAATGTTACTTGCTAAATTTAAACGTCCCAGGAGTTAGATCCTGTCACAGACTGTGGATAAGAATATCAATTGGTCTAATCATTTGAGGAGCGGTTAGGTGAAATGTATGGAGTCTTAAATACATTCATGCCTTTTGATGGAATAATGCAACTTCTGGGAATCTCTTCTGAAGAAAGGCTCTGAAACACAGACATGAATTTCAGAAATAAAAAGCCGTTGACTGCAGGGGTTACATACTCTGCAACATAAATGTCCAGCCGCAGAACACTGGCTAAGGAAATTCCTGTCCATCCATGGCAGCACTTCTCAAACTTCTAGGGCCTCAGGGCTCAATTATCGAGGACCCCAGAGAGCTTTTGCTTATGTGCATTATATTTCTTGATATTTATTGTATTCAAAATTAAAACAGAATTTAAAAAAATATTTGTTGACTGGGCATGGTGGCTCACACCTGTAATCCCAGCACTTTGGGAGGCCAAGGTGGACAGATCACTTCAGCTCAGAAGTTCAAGACCAGCCTGGGCAACATAGTGAGATCCCGCCTCTACAAAAAATAAAAAAATTAGCTGGGCATGTGCCTAGTCCCAGCTGCTCTGGGGGCTGAGGCAGGAGGATCGCTTGAGCCTGGGAGGTTGAGGCTGCGGTGAGCCATGATTGCACCACTGCACTCCAGCCTGGGTGACAGGGTGAGACCCTGTCTCCAAAAATATATATAAATAAATGAAAATTGAAAAATAAAAAATGTGTTAAACCGCAAAAGGTCAATGACTGCTCTGCACGTTAACATAAGAGCATTTTTAGTGAGCTGAGGCACTGCTTTACAGCTTTGCAAATCTCATTAATAACTGGCTTTGTAGGTGACGGCTGGATTCTGATGTCTGCCCTGCGTTAAATCAGTTGCGACGTCACATGTCATGCGGCCTCTGCAAAACTCCATTGTACACTCAGGAGAGAGTGAGAGTGAAAAGGGAAGCCATATCTTTGTGTTGTTATTGAAAGGATTTTGACCACCAAACCCTGTGTGAGGTCCTGAGGACCTCCCTAGACCATACTTTGACAGCTGCTGATAAAAGATGGAATATTGTGCATTAAAAATATTATGAAGCATGAATAAAGTATATGTGAAGGCTGGTGGTAGATGAAGAACTCAGGACACATCATTTCTTACAGTATGCAAAATATGCAGAAAAACATCTCAGAAAAAAAATGTGCTAGGATCATGGGCAATTTTCCTTTGTTCCTAATGCTTTGCTGGTCTATGTTTTCACTGCTGATCCATTTTAAGGACATACTAGTGGCGGGTTTGCTCAATACTAGTTCTCAAGGACACTCCATTAGGAAGCAGCTGTCAGCCTCCCCGGCAGCTGGCCAGGTCCTCTTGCTCTGAGATTCTCTATTTTGGGAGGTGGACTTTCACTGTTGAGCTAGGGCTGTGAGCGGTATTGACATGTTACAAGCACAGGGATCTCAAGTGTGTGTGTGTGTGTGTGTGTATATATATACACGAGTGTGTAGTCTGGGGATAATTTAGTCTACAGTTATAAAAGAGAGGGAGTTCTGCTCTGGAGCAAAATCCATGGTTGCCAATGAGAAATTAGGAGCTGGCCTGAGATTTCATGTCCTCAGCTGGAATGCTAGCACCCAGCAGGGCTCCAGCAGAGAGCTAAATATATCCTGGGTGTGCTGGCAACCTCAGGAACCCCCAGCGCTCACCAGAGTGGGATCCAAAGGGAGTGATTGATTTGTCTAATGAAAATCAATACCTGGCCGGGCGCGGTGGCTCACGCCTGTAATCCTAGCACTTTGGAAAGCTGAGGTGGGCAGATCACCTGAGGTCAGGAGTTCAAGATCAGCCTGGCCAACATGGAGAAACCCCGCCTCTACTAAAAATACAAAAATTAGCTGGGCGTGGTGGTGTGTGCCTTTAATCCCAGCTACTCGGGAGGCTGAAGCAGGAGAATTGCTTGAATCTGGGAGGCGGAGGTTGCAGTGAGCTGAGATGATGCCATTGCACTCCAGCCTGGGCGACAGAGTGAGACTCTGTCTGGAAAAAAAAAAAAATCAATACCTACCATTTACAGAGCACCTAGCAACACTGGGCACAGGAGCGAGGCTGCAGATTGATCTCCGACACCATAAAGCCCTGTGAGGCGATGTTACTGCTCCCAGTTGGCAGATGAGGGCACTTGGATAAGACAGGAGGCACAACCCGCCCTGGGTCACACGGCTGGTAAAGATGGGAGGTGGGCTTCCCACTGGCATGCCTGCCTCTTAGAACACCCACTCAGTGCCGCCGCCTCCCCAGAGCATGTCTCCTCACGGGTTCTTTCAAATTCTCAGGCCAATAGGGAACAAAGAGTTCTGCGCCTGATAAAAAACATCCCTTTTGCGGATGGTGCATTTTTTGCTTTCCAAAGAGCTCACAATTCTTGATAAAAGGGTGCCCGGCAGCTGGTGGAGAACAGCAGCATAGCGGGGGTCATAACACTGGCTGAGTTCGGGCCACATCACCTCTGTGAGTCCTCTTCACACTGGGTGGCGGGGTGGGGAGCTGTGACTCCCCATTTTACAGATGGGGACATAGAGGCAAAGTGACATGGAGAAGCCTGCCCCGCGTCACCTGCTGGGCTGGCACTGGAGCTCAGGCTGTGTCCTTCCAGACCCTGTGCTCAGCTGAATGGCACCCTCCCTCCCTCCCTCCCTCCTTCCATAATCTGCATTAAATGTGGGTCAGCTTCCTGTGAGGCTTTCACAAGCCTTCTCTCAGCTCAGTGCGGGAGTCATTTTATGTGCTGTCTGCGTATTTGTGATTCTCCTCCACGCCTTGCCTTTCAAATAGAACGAGTCCCCCAGCGGCGGCCCTGGGGCATAAGGGGCAGAGTCATCACTGCCGTAGGTGGTGGATGAGGATTCTGGAAGGGACTTAGAAACTCTCTCTCTCTTCTTCCTTAAAATGTGACCCACAGCCTCCTAGGAGATTGACAACTTAGAAGGAGTATTTTGCTGGAAATTGGGATTTTACCAGCAATTTCTGCCCCAGCACCAGGGGCTGCTTCGCCTCTGAGGCTCTGCTGGGTGCTTTGATCCCTTCCCTTTCCCCAACTCTGCCAGGCACCCCTGTGGCCCAGCAGGAGATCCCAGCAGGACTTTGCTCTGGATTTGGGAGGGAGGGGACCATCAGGCTACAGCTGGCCCCTCCTTGGTGTTGACCTGGGAAGCCCCAAGGGGCAGCTTTCAGGGTGGGGGCTGGTGGTTTCTCCTGGGACCTAAGTCCTCCCCTCCAAGCTCCGGTTTCCCCGGTGAGGACCTGCCGCTCCCCGAGGAGACCGACAGCAGGAAGGACGCCCCTCACAGAAGACCCCCCAGCCTGCTGCAAAGGCCCGGCCCCACCCCAGGGCTGACGGGCAGCCGTGTCTTCTGACATGCGACTAAGCAGCATCCACGGGCTTGGCAGGGAGGCTAGAGGTGGTATGTTCCCTGGAGCATGTCGATCCTCTGGCCGGGCACTGGAGGCAGTTCTTCCCTCCAGGAGCACCCAGCCAACGAAGAAGGCATGCAGTAAGTGATGACACTCCATGAGAAAGCACTTCTCAGGGAGGGGGACTGTGGGGCCAGAGAAAGTGAACCTGGCCTGAGAGAGAAATCCTGGCAGGCTTCCTGAAGGAGGTGACATCCAACCAAGTAGGAGTTAGCCAGACAAAGCAGTGGGAGAAGGGCACCTGACAGCAGGGACAACTAGTGCAGAGCCCCTGAGATGGGAGGGAGGGGGTATGTTTGAGGAACTTCATCTGTGCCCTGACCTTAGGCCCTGGGTAGGGTGCAGGGTGCAAGGCTCCACAGTGCTGTCTGCCTTTTGTGCACCGTGGTCCTCCGGTACCTCCCATAGCACCTGGCTGGTAGTATGTGCTCAGTGACAGTGTAGGGAACCCAGCCTCGGGGGCCTGGGAGTCAGTGTCTGGAGGAAGCTCCTTCCTTAGAGGGGTGGAGACCCCTGACAGTACAACACGCAGATGCCTGGGCCTCAGCCTGGGATGCTGTGATAGAGCTGGGCAGGCCCCAGGAGACGCATTTGCAGATGCCCCCCACTCCCGCCCCCCCTTCCCAGTATGGGCACTGCTGACATTGACGCCCTTTTCAAGATGTTTAACCATGAAGCAAGAGGAGAAGAAGGACAAGAGCCGGTACTGCCAGGGTCAAGGGAGGACTGGGGCGTTTGCAGATGGCAGGAGGGGGGCCTGCAGAGGGGAGGGAGGCTGGATGAGAGTGTTCAGGGAACAGGTGCCAAGGCCACGTCCCTGTGCCTCCCTCTCGTTCACTGAGCTGTCTTCCTCGCTCTCCCACCTTCCCCAGACCTGAGGTTCCTCAAGGGCCGGGCCAGGCTGACGTCCTCACTGAGGGCTCACTGACCAGAAAGGGACGGTGTTGTTCTTGGGGAGGGCAGGGTCCAGAGAGGGGACAATTGGTGCTGCACAGTTGCAGGCAGTGGCACCTTTGTCCAACCGTGCAGGGGAACAGTGAAGGCCATCAAGGGCAAGGCCGCTGATTCAGAAGCCCTGGTCCCCCTCTGTGCCCACTCATGGCCGCGAGCACACATCAAGGATGCCAGCGCCCACCATGCACCATTCAGCAGCTGACCCAGTGAGCCCGTGCAGCCCACCCACACCTCTTGTCATAATTTCACTCAACAGCAGCAGAGGGCTGGGGTGGGCACCTGCTTTGAGGCTTAGCATCATCTTGTTCAAGCTAGTGGCTCTTTAGCTCCTGGGCCAGGGAAGGCAATGGGGAAGCCAGGTGACCAGGACATGTGCCCTCTGTGCCTGAAGGTGGAGAGTCGTCATAATGGACTCTGCCAGTGCACCCCCTGGGCACTGGGACCCTCGGTGCTGGCCCCAGGGGTGATGTTGGGGCAGTGAGGTGAGGCAGAGTCCATGCCCTCGGGCAGTGTGGGCAGCAGGAGAGACCAGCTGGGAGCAGGCAGTTACAGCAGTGGGGGTCAGTCATAGAGACTGTGAGACCCAGACACTCTGGGAGGGGCTCGAGCCGATGTGGAGACCCGGGCAGTGTCCTGGCCCTTGCTGTCCCAGATCCAGGAAAGAGGGTTAGTTATGCCAGGAATAGAACCCTCTATTTCCCATGGTACCACCTGACTCAGGACAGCTCGAACAGCTGCGCCACTAGAGGCTGGGCTTGCAGCTGGAGGGAGGTGGGCTGGTCACGGCGCCCCGCTGGCCCCAGGATGACATGGCCAAGCAGCTTGTTCCCCTCTGCACCCATGGTTAGGTTTTCCGGGGGGCTCTTGCATGGAGCTGGGGGGGCCCTCCCACTCTTCTCAGATCCAGGGTACACGTATTCTCTCTCTACTAAAAGTGCAGGTGGAGCATTTGGACCCACACAGGTGGACATATGAAATTTAAGATGGGACCCTAGATACAGTGTGGCAAGTAGCACTGGTTGCAAATTCTCCTTTTACTTAGAACTCACAATCGCCCTCCCAAATAGGTCTCCTGTGGACAGATCTGCACATAAGTCTGCTCCTAATATCAAGCATAACTGGCTGATATTAGGAGCAGATCTATGTGCTCACTCCTGTAATCCCAGCACTTTGGGAGACCAAAGCAGGAGCATCATTTGAGGCCAGCAATTTGAGACTAGCCTAGGCAACAGAGCGATACTCTATCTCTACAAAATACAAAATGAAAAAGCATAATCTATGCTTAATATTAAGCATAACCTCCCTTCCCCTTTCATGGAAGTTGAATTATTCAAATGTTGGTGCATGTGTTTGGCAAAGATCATTCCCTGGGTGCTTGTGAGCTTCACACCTGCGGAAGCTAGCTGCGGGGAAAACTATGAAGGAGGCGTGTGTGGCTGTGGTTTGCCGAGGAGAAAGAGGGGTTGGTAATTAACTGCAGGTCATGTCTGGGGCTTGGACTTGTGGGTCTTATAATCCATAAGATTATAGCTTTTGTTTGCTCAGGGCCAGGCACTTCGATGTTTGTGATCTCTTTAGAGTGATTCCAGAATTCTTAGAAATACTTAGGGCTCTGGGGGTTGGGGACAGGGGCTGACCAAGGTCACATGGCCAGGAAGAAACAAGGCTATGATTTGAGCTCAGGGCTGTCCGTTCCCAGTCCTGGGCCCTTCCCGCTACCTGGAGATGACTTGCAGGATGGCGAGAATATCTAGACAGGTGAGGCTAAGGCAAGGGCAGCTCAGGGGGCTGGAGACAGGGGCAGGGTCCACCTGAGCCTGAGGGTCAGGTTCAGTGGCCTTGGAGACCAGCCCACAGCTGCAGGCCTTACCGTGGATTTTAATGAGTAAGGAGTTCTAGAAAAACACCGTTCACACCACCCAGGCCTCCTCTGCATTGGTCCAGCTTCTAATTCTTCAAAGCTCTTCTTGGCAGCCACCTCCCTTCCCTGAATCCCACCCTGACTCAGGAGCTGGGGTAAATGCACTCTTTTCTGAATATCGTCAACCCTTTCCCTCCTTCCGCATGTGTCTGGGTGCTACTCTCTGCCGGCCTCCGTGGGACCTTCAGGAGGCCCCAGCTCCCCTGGGTCACTGCCCTCTTGTGTATTCTCTGGGGTCGATTTTATCGTCATTGCTTCCATCATCAGTAGCAGTGCCAATGGGAGTAACGGTGTTACGGACAGAATGCGCATTTGTTTTTGAAGGGGCATTGAAGCCAGTTACAGGGAGGCCACGTGTGGCTCCCACATGCCCGCAAGGCCCCCATGCCACTGCCGCCTTTCCCCCATGCTCCCCACCAGGTTTCCAAGCCTCCGGATGGTGCACGATGCGGTCCTTCTCTGGCACTGTTTCACGAAGTTCCTGCCTGGCATGAAATCCCCTGCCATGGCTGATTCCTTAGCTGCCGTGTAGGATCCCACTGCATGGCTCCCTGTGGTGTGTTTGACCACATTCTCTGTTTCCTTCACCAGATGGGGAGCATTGCTTTTGTTTTGTATTTTTTTCTTAATTTTATTTTAAGTTCTGGGATACATGTGCAGGACATGCAGGTTTCTTACATAGGTAAAGGTGTACCATGGT
The DNA here is from genome assembly GCF_028885655.2 of Pongo abelii. Taxonomy (NCBI): domain Eukaryota; kingdom Metazoa; phylum Chordata; class Mammalia; order Primates; family Hominidae; genus Pongo; species Pongo abelii. Next base: position 4,742,583 of record NC_071988.2, read on the forward strand.
GGTTTGCCGCACCTGTTAACCCACACCAAGGTATTGAGCCCCACGTGCATTAGCTATTTATCCTGATGCTCTCCCTCCCCCCACCCCTCTGACAGGCCCTAGTGTGTGTTGTTTGTCTCCCCGTTTCCATGTGTTCTCCTTGTTCAGCCCCTACTTGTAAGTGAGAACATGTAGTGTTTGGTTGTCTGTTCCTGTGTTAGTTTGCTAAGGATAATGGCTTCCAGTTCTATCCATGTCCTTGCAAAGGACACGCTCTCATTCCTTTTTATGGCTGCATAGTATTCCATAGTATACATGTGCTACATTTTCTTTATCCAGTCTATCATTGATAGTCATTTGGGTTGATTTCATGCCTTTGCTATTGTGAATAGTGCTGCAATAAACATACACATACATGTATCTTTATAACAGAATGATTTATATTCCTTTGAGTATATACCCAGTAATGGGATAGCCGGTTCAAATGGTATTTCTGGTTCTGGATCTTTGAAGAATGAGCACACTGTCTTTCACAATGGTGGAACTAATTTATATTCCCACCAACAGTGTAAAAGCATTCCTATTTCTCCACAGCCTCACAAGCATTTGTTGTTTCTTGACTTTTTAATAATCACCATTCTGACTGGTGTGAGATGGTATCTCATTGTGGTTTTGATTTGCACTTCTCTAATGATCATTGATGTTGAGATTTTTCATATGTTTGTTGGTTGCATAAATATCTTCTTTTGTGAAGTGTCTGTTCATGTCTTTTGCCCACTTTTTGATGGGGTTGTTTTTTTCTTGTAAATTTGTTTAAGTTCCTTGTAGATTCTGGATATTAGATCTTTGTCAGAAGGATAGATTGTAAAAATTTTCTCCCATTTCATAGGTTGTCTGTTCACTCTAATAATAGTTTCTTTTCTTTTTTTTCTTCCTTTTCCTTTTCCTTTCCTTTCCTTTTGGAGACAGAGTTTCGCTCTTGTTGCCCAGGCTGGAGCGCGATGGTGCGATCTCTGCTCACTGCAACCTCCGCCTCCTGGGTTCAAGCAACCTCCACCTCAGCCTCCCGAGGAGCTGGGATTACAAGTGCCCGCCACCATGTCCAGCTAATTTTTGTATTTTTATTAGAGATGGGGTTTTGCCATGTTGGCCGGGCTGGTCTTGAACTCCTGACCTCGGGTGATCCACCCTCGGCCTCCCAAAGTGCTGGGATTACAGGCATGAGCCACTGCACCCAGTCTCTGATGATAGTTTCTTTTGCTGTGCAGAAGCTCTTTAGTTTAATTAGGTCCCATGTGTCAATTTCTGCTTCTGTTGAAATTGCTTTTGATGTTTTTGTCATGAAATCTTTGCCCATGCCTGTGTCCTGAATGGTATTGCCTAGATTTTCTTCTAGGGTTTTTATAGTTTTGGGTTTTACATTTAAGTCTTTAATCCATCTTGAGTTAATTTTTGTATAAGGTATAAGGGAGGGGTCCAGTTTCAATTTTCTGCATATGGCTAGCCAGTTTTCCCAAAACCATTCATTAAATAGGGAATCCTTTCCCCATTGCTTGTTTTCTCAAGTTTGTTGAAGATCAGATGGTTGTATATGTGCAGTCTAATTTCTGAGATCTCTATTCCGTTCCACTGGTCTGTGTGTCTGTTTTTGTACCAGTACCATGCTGTTTTGGTTACTGTAGCCTCGTAGTATAGTTTGAAGTCAGGTAGCATGATGCCTCCAGCTTTGGTCTTTTTGCTTAGGTTTGTCTTGGCTATATGAGCTCTTTTTTGGTTCCATATGATTGTTTTGTATTTTTAAATTTTATTTTTTATTGTGGTTAAATACACTCACCCTAAAATTTACCATTTTAACCATTTTTAAGCATACCGTTCAGTGGCATTAAGTCCATTCACACGGCTGAATGATGATGCAGCCATCATCACTGTCCATCCATAGAACCTTTTTCATATCCCTAAACGGAGGCTCTGTCCCCATTAAACACTCACTCCCCATTCTCCCCCACCCAGCCCCTGTCACCCCCATTCCTTCTGTCTGTGTGGATTCAACGACTCTAGGGGCCTCCTATCAGTGGAATCCTGCACTATCTGCCCTCTGTGACTGGGATCTCACTCAGCGTAGTGTCTTCAGGGGTCATCCATGTCATAGCCTGTGTCAGAATTCCTCTCCTTTTTAAAGCTGAATAATATTCCACTGAATGGCTGGGCCACATTTTGTTTATCAGTTCATTTGCCGAAGGACACCTGGGCGGCTTCTGCCTCTTGGCCGATGTGACTAAGGCTGCTGTGAACGTGGGTGTGTACGTATTTCCTAGGGAGCCTGCTTTCTGTTCTTTGGGGTAGATACCCAGAAAGTGGGACTGCTGGATCAAATGGCCATTCTATTTCTAAGTTTTCGAGGGCCCACCCTACTTTTCCACAGTGGCTGCACCATTTGACACTTGGTGGGGGCATTTTGAGGGCAGGACCATGACAGGCTGGCCTTTGAGCCCCGCACACAGGGAGCAACTCCACAGCTTGGCTTTATTCTGGAATGTTCTCCCTACCTTTTTTCCTTTTCTGTCTTTCTTTTGTGCCACGGACATACTTGAAAAGTCCAGACCTGTGGCCTTGTGGTATGTCCCACCATCAGGACTGGTCTGTTTCTTCATGTCTGGGTTTGGCTGAGCATTTTGGGCAAGAGCCTGCCTCGGTGATGCTGGGTCCTTGCCACTGTGCCCATCAGAGGCGCACGGGACCCACTGGCTCCCAAGTACTTTCAGATTTTAGCACACCTTGTGTGCACCTAATGGAGATGAAAATTCCCACACGTATGTCTTTGCACCCACATGCAAATAGACATGTAAGGGATATTCCTGGAAGAGGAATTGTTGGATGGAAACGCCTTCTGCCAAGCCACCCTCCCCAGTGGCTGTCCTGATTTGTACCTGTACCAAAAGGGCACAAGTCCCTCGTCCTTGGTCCCTCCGAGCCCAGCTCAGGACACTGTCAGTCTTTTAAATATTTGCCAGACCATGGGAAAAGGGGGCCTTCCTGGCGCTGCGGAGCCTGAGAGCATTTTCATACATTTCCGGGCCATTTGTGTCTTTGTGAATTTCCTGTCCCTTTCTTTGCTTATTTTTCTGTTGGATTATTTGTCTTTATTGATTCAGGAGGCAGACGGGGCATGTGGTCTGCATTTTGCAGGCAGGGAGATGGATCGCTATTGGTTTTAGCATGTGTTCTTCTTGCCGACGGGGGCTGGGCCGAGCTGTATGTGGAGGGGCTGTGGGTGTGGAGAGGGAGGGGCAGCAGGAGGTGGCCTGGTTTCAGGCCTGGGCGAGTGCCTCCCAGGGTGTGGTGGAGGAGCGGCACCTCCCAACAGGGAGACGCAGCGCCATCCCCTCCGATCCTCCCTGGTGGATTTTCTCGCTGCGTCTCTGTGCTCACGCTTCCCTGGGGCTGCCTGAGAGCTCAGGAAGGGAGTTGGTGTGCTTAGTCCTGGCCTTTGAGGCTTCCCTCGTGGCCACTCAACATCCTCCGCTTGCTTTTGTTTCCGCCTGGCCTCGGAGCCTCTGTACCTCCATCCCCTCTTCAGCTGTGTCCTTCAGTGCTTGGTGCAGATGTCCTGTCCTCATGAGGCCCATCCGCCCGCCTGTGCCCACGGCAGCCGTAGCAGCTGCAGAGGGCACTCACCTCGCTGTTCACTGTTTGTCACCCCCCCCAACCTGCCAGCTTCATGCATGACGAGACCCCCATGTCCCCACGTGCCTTGCCCTGGCACCTGACAGGTGCTCCCCCCATGGACGAATGCACTGGTGTTAGTGGCACTCAGGACTGTGGTGTGGGCAGGGACACTGCCTAACTAGCCCAGCCATTGGCTGCCTGGGTTGTTTCCATGGTGGCCAGCTCCCTGTTGACACCTCAGGGGGGTCTGGGAATCGCTGTCTCAAGGGGCGTTTGCAATGTTCATTGTCCTGCAGAGATGCTGTCGGAGAGCCGGGGCATGGGCCCAGGTGGAGCTGGGCAGCCTGGGCATGTGCAGAGCACAGAGGGGTGAGGGGTGAGGAGAGCGGGACCCAGAGATGAGCTCCAGCCGGGCTGGGGTCTGCAGATCTGGAACCAGTAGGAGGAGAGCGGGACCCGGGGAGGAGCTCCAGCCGGGCTGGGGTCTGCAGATCCGAAACCAGGAGTTTGCTCCCAACCTGGGATGCCTGGTGTGCCTTAAAGAGGACACTGTGTGCTGGAGACTGGGAGGCTAGTCTGGCAAGGAGCGGAAGGCCCATGAGGGTGGGGTGGGGACCTCACGTCTCTACCAGGAGAGATATGGACCGGCAGGCAGGAGGGGGCAGGAGATGCCCCGCAGGGGACGGGGAGAAAAATCCCTTAATGGGGACATGTTGTGCCAGGACACCCGGGGTGTAGGTCCCCTGATGAAAAGGGGAAAGCCGCCGCTATGGGTTGAATTGCATTCCCACTAAGTTAAGCCCTGACCCCTCTGCATGTGACCTTATTTGGTGGTAGGGTCATTGCGGGATGGAACTCGTCCAGAGGAGGTCATGCTGGATTTGGGAATGGAGAAGAGGGAAGGTGACGTGAACTTACATGGGGAGGAGACCACGTGACATCAGAGGCAGAGATTGGAGTGACGCGGCTGCAGGCTGAGGCTCGTGAGGATTGCTGGCTGCCAGCAGAAGCGGGAAGGGGCCAGGAAGGTCCTTCCCAGAGCCCCAGAGCCTGCGTTGTCTTCACAACCCCAGATCTGGGACTTCTGGCCTCCAGAACCGGGGAGAGTAAATGCCTGTTGTTAAGCCGCCGTCTGTGGCACTGTGTCACAGCAGCCATGGGACACCCATCGAGTCAGGAACTGGGGAACAAAGATGCCAATTACCGAGTGCGCACCACATGCCCGGGTAGGGGCCAGGCACTTTCACAGGCATCATCTCATTTAGTCTCCCTGCAACCCAGTCCATGGTATCCCCATTTACAGATGAGGAAACTGAGGCTCTAAGAGGTTCAGTCACTGGGCCCAGGTCCCAGGGCTGTGGAGTGTTGGGGCCTGTTGCAGGCCCAGGACTGAATCACCCGAGGGGAGACAGCGGGGTAAGGGCTGGCTTCATGATATGCGGCATTGCTGGGGAGCAGGAGTGGCAGTGAGGGAGGGTAGTGGTGAGCAGGCCTTCCGCATTCTGTTTTCTGACCGTGAGGTGCCCGGAGCATCCCCACGGGGGCATCCAGCACTCAGAGGGAGCTGGGGGCCCAGTGCTCAGGAAAGGCCAGGGCTGGGCGTCCTTCTCCAGGGACTGGATGGTCTCAGATCCCTCTAAACCTAAGTTTTACAATCCTGAAAAAGCACTGGTGTCTTCCTCGCTTTAAGTCTCAGTGAAAATCTCTCCCACCTGTCCCGTGTGTCAGGGCCTGATCTCATTACTTCTCAGCTTTTAAACAGCATTCAGAAATGAAGATGTGAGTAATTGTACCCCATCCATGCCCCCGTGATGGGTGGCAGCCACAGCGCTGGGCTGTCAGGGATTGAGGGGTTGTGTGCCGGGGAGGGAGTGAGCATGAGTGAGCAGGAGGCGACTGCAGCCTTGTGGGACCATGTACGCCGTTTCCTTTCCAACCAGGTCCTTCCTGTGCCACTTGAGCCATCCTGCTAGCATACCCCACCCCACGGAGGGATGTCTAGGCACCCCGAGGCCTGAGCTCGGCCGGCACAGCTGTGCTCGGGGATGCAGGCTGCCGTGCTGGAGATGCGGGCTGCCGTGCAGGGGATGCGGGCTGCCGTGCAGGGGATGCGGGCTGCCGTGCTGGGGATGCGGGCTGCCGTGCAGGGGATGCGGGCTGCGGTGCTGGGGATGAGGGCTGCCGTGCAGGGGATGCGGGCTGCCGTGCTGGGGATGAGGGCTGCCGTGCAGGGGATGCGGGCTGCCGTGCAGGGGATGCGGGCTGCCGTGCTGGAGATGCGGGCTGCCGTGCAGGGGATGCGGGCTGCCGTGCTGGGGATGAGGGCTGCCATGCAGGGGGTGCGGGCTGCCGTGCTGGGGGTGCGGGCTGCCGTGCAGGGGGTGCGGGCTGCCGTGCAGGGGGTGCGGGCTGCCGTGCTGGGGGTGCGGGCTGCTGTGCTGGGGATGTGGGCTGCTTTGCTCAGGGATGCAGGCTTCTGTGCTGGGGCCAGCAGAGGGTGGCTGAGAGCATGTGAGAGAGTCAGGGAGGGGTCGAGGGTCCTCCCAGGCCCTCGTCAGTCCCATATGCCCTCTGTGTGCAGAAACAGCTCATCCCCCTCTTTTACTAAAGTCATCATAGTTCTCACCCCGATCCCCACCCTGGCAGGATGCAGCTGCAGAGGTTAGGATAGGATTTTCTGCACTGCAGGTGGCGACCCAGTCCCTGGCAGGAAATCAGTTTAGTGGGTCGCGGCAATGTGCGTTATATAAGAAGGTGAGTTGAGTAGAAAATAGTAGAGCACATCACAAGGAATAAAGGTGTTTTCTGTGAATTTTTTGTTCGCCATTTACATATAGTATCAGTTAAGTTGCTGCTGCATGTGGTCGGCTGAGAAATTGCGCCCCACCCCAGCATATCAGGTCCTGATCCCTGTGACCTGTGAATATTGCCTTATGTGGAAAAAGGGTCTTTACAGATGGGATTACACTAGGATGCTGAGATGGGGAGCTGATCCTGGATGATCTGAGTGGGCCCTCAGTGCCATCACAGTTATTCTAAGAGAGATGCAGGGTGGGGTGACCACAGAGCCAGAGGCTGAAGTGATGCTGCCACCACCAAGAAATGCAGGCCACCCCAGGAGCAGGGCAAGGTAATGGCAGCCTCCCTTAGAGCTTTTGGGGGAGCTCAGCCTGGGGCCACCTTGCCGTCCACAAGTCAGGAAATGCAGGCCACCCCAGGAGCCAGGCAAGGCAAGGACAGCCTGCCCTAGAGCCTTCGGGGAGCTCGGCCTTGGGGCTGCCTTGACATCAGCCCACTGATGCTGATTTTGTATTCCGGTCCTTGCTGCACTGCCCTCTGCCCAGACTGTCTCTCCCCTCCCTGGGCCTGGCTAATTCCTCCTCCCTCTCACAGCTGGACTCTGACACCCCCTCCTCCAGGAAGCCCCCCTGCTCCCTCCAGGCCAGGTCAGATCACCCTGTGCTCCCCTGGGTGCTGTCAAGCACACCCTGGACTCGGGTCAGGCTGCCTCCCTTCAAGTCCCAGTAAGGCGGGGCCAAGCATGGCGCCACCTCACAGTGTCTCGGGGAAGCTTAGACAACTGATATTCTAAAAAGCTGTGGAAAGGCCCAGATCAGTGCCTGGCGCCAGCGTCCTCTCTCCCTGCCATAGCCCCTGCAGTTGGTCTTGAGCCAGGGGGACCCTGAGGGCCCAGGCAGGACTCAGAAGGCCAACCTCTCCACATGGCCCTCTCCCAAATGTTACAGAGAATCCCCTTAAGATGACGGCCTCAAACCAACGTGATGTTTCCCAGCATGGGCCATCCCGGAACCGGTGACAGACGCGGCCGGGCCTCGGCCATCCAGCACCACCCTGGCCACCCTGCGTCTCTATCCCTGGCCCTGTGAGCCATCAGTACCTGCTGGCTGAGTTCCTTCGAGACTTGAGTGTTCCCCTTCCAGGCTGAGACCACCAGGGCCTCCCTTGGGGGCTGCCTTTGAATAAACTAGATGCTTAGGGGTGGACAGCAGGCTGGAAGCCAGGGGAATCTGAGGCTCCTTCTCCGTGGGAACCCCAGGCAGTGCTGAGTGCTGGGAGCCCGCAGGGCACCAGCCGCTCTGACTAGCAGAAGCCTGGCTCCAGCAGCCTCCCTGGCCCATGTCCTGGGCTGGTGCGGTTGGCTCCCCAGTGTCTCTGAGCATGGAAGAGGTCTCCTCTCAGGATTAGGTACAGGACTCTCCAGAATGCCCCTGCACTCCTATCCGTACAATGGTGGGGAGAGGCGGGTGGCCGGTGATCATTATGGCCTCTTCTGGCCCTGACACTTCTCAACGCCAGCCCTCCCAGGACCCCAGAGCCACACAGAGAAAGAGAAGGAGCATACCTGTCTCTGCTCCCAGCCCCACTGGCTGCTGCTGAAAGGCGTGTCCGCAGGGGACTCATCTGTGCATATACTTGTCTTGCAAACACAGTCATGATGACAGCACAGTGTGGTGGGCTTTCAAGTTCTGCGCCCCGGATTTCTCCCTGACTCTTAGAAACACCATCTTTAAACACCTGTCTTACAGCGTGTCTTAGTCTTATTGCATGAACCAATATGGTAGCTACTGGCCACGTGTTTATTTAAATTAAAATGAATTAAAATCAAATAAAATCTAAAACTCTGTTTTGCATGGTGCTGGCCATGTTTCGGGCACGCAGGGACCGCGCAAGCTGGGGGCAGCTGTGCTGAGTGTGCAGGTGGGATGCATCCTACGATGGGGTGCTGGCCTCTGATTCGCTTGTGCAGGGGATTTGAGTGAGTCACAGGGGGTGGGGCGTATGTATTTCTGCTTTTTATTCCTTTTCCCTTAAAGATGGCATTGAGAGTGTTTCCTCGGATGTCAAATTATAAATGTCAAAAGCTTGGGGAAATGTTAAAAGGAAACATTTCCTGCCCCTAGTGCCTACACGCGCCCACCATGTGTGGTCCTCCAGGGCCTCTGCCCCCAGCCTCAGGTCCCTGGATGGGCACAGCCTATAGGGGCGCTGGCAGCCCAGGTGGGGGAAAGCTGGGGGCAGCCAGGTAGGATGTGTGGTCTCAGTGCAGCTCAATGAAGCCCCACAGACTGGTGGCTTCTAAACAATAGACATTTATTTTTCTCAGTTCTGGAGGCTGGAAGTCCAAGATCAGGGTGCCAGCATGATCGGGCTCTGGGAGGGCCCTCTTCTGAGCTGCAGACAGCCACCGTCTCCTCGCACCCTCACGTGATAGAAAGAGCGAGGCAGCCTCTGGCCTCTTCTTACAATGGCACTCATCCCATGATGAGGGCTCCACCTGCAAGACCTAATTCCTCCCAAAGGTCCCGCCTCCAAATCCTATCACACTGGGGTTTAGGATATCAGCATGTGAGTCTGGGGAGGGGACACCACATTCAATCCACGGCTGCGGCCTTGGGCTAGACAATGACTTCATCTCTTTCCTGCCTTAGAGCCAGGGCAAGGAGACCAGCTGTGCAAGGTCACTGGAGGTTTAGTGCATTCGTGTTTTAGAGCCTGGGAGCACATCGGGTAACCAGCAGGTCCCCTGGTTGAATTAAAATTAAATAAAATCTAAAACTCTGTTCTGCATGGTGCTGGCCATGTTTCGGTATGCAGGGGCCATGCGAGCTGGAGGCAGGCAGCTGTGCTGGGTGTGCTGGTGCAACACATCCTACGACGGGGTGCTGGACTCTGATTCGCTAGATAGAGACACATCTTCTTGTGGTCACACCCACCTGGAAGCTCAGAATGTGACCTTGTTTGGGTGTTTCTGTATGTAATTATGGTAAAGATGGAGATGAGGTCATTGTGGATGAGGGCGGACCCTAAATGCAGTGACTGGTGTCCTCTTAAGAGACAAAAAAGGACACGCAGAGACACACAGGGAAGATGGCCTGTGAAGGTGGGGGCAGAGACGGGGGCCCTGAAGCCACATACCAAACGGCACCTGGAGCCACCAGCAGTGGGAAGAGGCAGCCTGAGCTCACTATACCCCTGTGGAGAGCAGGGCCCTGCTGGCACCTTCATGTCAGACTTCTGGCCCCCAGAACTGCGAGAGAATCGGTATCTGTTGTTTGAAGCCCCCATTTCAGGGAACCCTGGTGCAGGCTGTCACTACCAGCACGCGGGGCTGTGGGGGTTGTGAGCTCACTCTTGCTGTCCCTACACATGGAGGAAGGGTCAGCAGATGCTCCCTACCCCCACCACTCCTCCCCCACCCCGAGCGCCTTTTCAGAGCCCCTTTCCCGGACGCCTGGGAGACAGGTGTGTCTCTGGCACATAGTGTGGCAGGAGTCTATTTCAGTGTGCTGGGAAGGGCTTGGCTCTGCCCCTCCCCGGGCAGAGGGTGGCGGCTGCCACGTGACCTTGTGGGAGCCCTATGGGCCGCAGGGGCTCTTCCCCGGTCCACTCCTGCCCGAGCCTCCGTGGGTGCCAGGCCTAGCCACGCAGAGAGAGAGCCGCCGACCCGCTGGCCCTTCACAAGCAGCCACGCTCCATGGGGGTGCCAGGGGGAGACACAGGTAAAGCCCCAAACTGCGCTTTTGCCCAGACCATCTGGCTGGGAGCCATGAGCTCCATGAATCAGCTTCAGGGGTCTGGCAGGAAAGGACGGGTCCAGTCAAATTGTGCCCTGCGAGAAGGTTGTGAGCACCAGCGCCACGGGCGCCAGTGGGTGCAGGCTTTGGGGGCGCTCTTTATGGGCAGCACTGTGGGGTGAGGAGGGTGACCCCATTGTACAGGTGAATCAGCTAAGGCTGGGGACGGGAAGAGTCTGGTCTAACCTCACATGGTGCTAGTATCAGAGCTGCATCTGGACTCCAGCACCCACTGACCACAGCGTCTGGGCCTCCCTCCCTCCCTTTTCTTTTTTCCTTTAAGCTGGTGGTTCTCACCCACAGGCAGCTGTGCTCCTGTGCTCCCAGGGGGACATGTGGCAATGTCTGCAGGCATTTTTTTTTTTTTTTTTTGGAGACAGGGTCTCACTCTGTCACCCAGGCTGGAGTGCAGTGGCATGAACATGCCTTACTGCAGCCTCAACCTCCTGAGCTCAAGTGATCCTCACACCTCAGCCTCCTCCCGGGTAGCTGGAACTAAGGTGCACGCCACTATGCCTGGCTAATTTTTGATTTTTTTAGTAGAGACAGGGTCTCACTTTGTTGCCCAGGTGGGTCTTGAACTCCTGAGTGTAAGCAATTCTCCCATCAGCCTCTCAAAGTGCTGGGATTACAGATGTGAGCCACATGCCTGGCCATCTGGAGACATTTTTGACGGTCACAGCTCAGGAGGGTGTGCCTCTGGCATCTGGTGGGAAGGGGTCAGGCCACCACTGAATGTCCTGAGGTGCACAGGACACCCCGCAGTAGGACCTGCCTGACCTGGTGTCCTGTTTGGGGGAACAGCATGAATGCTGCAGCTCCCCTGATATTAACATAAAAGACAGGGCCCATCAAGCTCCTTAGATATGAACGACCAGCAAGTCCAGTAACTCCAATCCTGCGTGTTGACCAGGCGGCCTGTGGGGTGAAGGTGATGGCAAAATTTGGGGGGCTAGGGAGAGAGGAGAAAAGGGGGGCAGGGGGAGTGAGATGAGGGGAGAGGGAAGGGAGAGGAGAGAGAACAGTGGGGAGGGAGCCCAGACCCCTGGAAGCAGAGCAGGGGGTACACAGGGGAGGGGGCCTGACACAGTGCCAGGGCCTCCAGCGGCTCCCTCCTCCCTCTGAAATGTTCCCCACTCTGTGTGGGCACGAGGCCTGGTGCCCAGCAGGGCCTCATCTCTGGGCAGCCAGACCAGAGTCTTCCCTCCCTGGTGCCCTCCTTCTGGCCTGTGGGGTCTGCCCTGCGTAGAGGAACTGGGAGTCTTGTCCATAGCTCCCCCGTCAGCGCCTCACACTCTGAAACTCCGTGGAATGTTACTGAAGGGAACAGCCCTGGCTCGGGCAGTGGCAGTGTCCCTGGAGTCCAACCCATGAAGCTTCAAGCCCTGATTCTGCCTGACCTCACTGTGGGGCCTGGAGGAGACACTTCCCTGCCCATGAGGCCCCCAGAAAAAGCGGGTTGGCTGTGTGGCTCCTCCCTCCCAGGGTGTTGTGAACCAAAAGAGGAGACACGCAAGTGTGTTCCCAAAAGCTGTGGGTCCCCCAAGGCTGCCCACGCACAACCGAGTGTGAGTTCTCCCTCCTGCCCAGGACAAGCTGGTGTGGCCGGGGTGCTGGAGCGTTCTGAGGACAGCCGTGGGTTCCCAAAGCGAATAGCAGGTGACAATGTCCGTGTCCCAAATGGAATTTCCATGGCAGAGGCTGGGCAGGCCTCTCCAGCTCAGCTGAGTCTTCAATGCCTTCTCAGGCCCACTGTACTTCCACCAACTGTGGACAACTGTGCTGGACGGACTGTCACACTGATGGCAGAGCCAACCACGACCATCCCGGAAGCAGCCCCGGCACCAAGGCCCCAGGCAAACCTGTGGCCATCAGCACTGCAGATCGACTATGCTGGATGGACCAGACCGTCAATGCTGATGGCAGAGCCATCCCAGAAGCAGCCCCGGCACCGAGGCCCCAAGCAAACCTGCTGCCATCAGCACTGCAGATCACGATTCACATGCGAAGCAAGGGTATCCACAATTAAAACTAGCAGTCAGGTAGATGCGATTCTATTTGTGTAAAATTATTCATGTAAAATTACAGTAAAACCAAAAAACCTGCAAATCTCTTAGAAGAACACCTGGAAGTGCATCTTCATGACGGTGGATCAGGCGAGTTTCTTAGAAAAGACGCCAAAGCACAAGCCGTCATAACAAGACATAGATGACTGGATTTCATCAAAAACCTCTGTGATGATAAGACATTGCGAGAAAAGTGAAAACACAACTCACAAAATAGAAGAAAATCTTTGCAAATTAGCAAGCTGACACGGGACTTGTATCTCGAATAGACAAATAACTCTCATCTCTCAATCCTATCAAGACAACCAAGCTAAAAAATGGGCAAAGCATCTGCATCGACATTTTTACAAAGAAGATTCCCAGAGGGAGAATCTGCACGTGAACCATGCCCAGCATGATTCGCCCGCAGGGAACGGCGCATCAGAATCCCAACGAGACACGATTACAGATCCGCTAGGATGGCTGGATCAAAATCGCAGGCACACCCAGAGCGGGCTGTGGGGATGCATAGAAATCAGAACCCGGTGTGGAAAACAGTCTGACCGTTCCTTGAAAGGTGGCACAGAGATTGACCACAGGACCCAGCAACTCCACTCCTGGGTATCTACCCAAAAAACATGCAAACCTATGTCCACACGAATATTCACACTCGAATGTTCATAGCTGTGTTATTCATAATCACCAAAAAGTAGACACAGCCCCAAAGTTCATCAACTGACTAATGGATGAGCCAAATGGGGTCTGTCCGTACAACGGAATATTTCTCAGCCATCAAAAGGAACGAGGCACTGACGCCCGCCGCACCGTGGATGCTCCCTGAAAACATGACGCCGAGTGAAAGAAGCCAGTCGCAAAGGACCACGCGGTGTGGAATTCCGTTCGCATGAAATGCCCAGAGCAGGCAAATCCTCAGAGACAGACTAATGGTTACCAGGGGCTGCGGAGGGAAAACGGGAGTGACAGTAAAGGATGCAGCTTTTCTTTTCGGGGTGATGGAAATTTTCTAAAATGGATTATAGTGATGAGCACACAGTTCTGTGAAATACCAAAAGCCATTGAGTGTGCATTCCAAACAGGCAAATTTTACTGCTATGTGAGTTATATCTCAGTGAAGTTATGACTTTCAGATGTGTACACCGAGCACTTCTGCAGAGCTGGGTAGGCTCCGTGGAGCTGCTGAGAGTATTGTTTCTGAAAGCACATCGAGGTGCTGCCTTATGAGAAGATAGATGAATTATTCTAGGATGCGATGTCATATCGTATGTCCCAGGTGTGTGAGAGTGTGTGGTTTTTGTTTGTGGCCTACAGAAACGCGTGGTAGAGCAGCCACTGAGCTGTTCAGAGTGGTCGTCTCAGTAAAAGGGAAGCAGGGGATTTTAAATTTTCCTTCATCTTTGATGTACTGTTTGGGTTTCTAGCCATGAGTAGCATTCCTTGGGTCATCAAAACGAAGTTATTTTTGTCATTGAACCCAAAGGAACCGTGTCTCCAGAGGTTAGCAAGGATCCCGGGCAGGGCTCCCACCCTGTGCCACCTCCTGCCCCAACTCTTGGCCTGTCTGGGTGGAGCCGGGACCTTGTCACCCCAATTGGGCTGTGTGACCAAGTACCGGCACACCCCTGCCTGCCCATGTGTAGACCTGCAGGCTTTGGTGTGTGAGCAGGACCCTGTCAGTACAAGGACGATGCCCCCAGGAGACCCGCTTTAAGGCAGGGGCTGGCTGCCTCTGTCGTGCAGGTGGTTAGCGAATGCCACAGAGCCTCTGCGGCCAGTTTCCCCTGCCCGGTCCGGCTTTCCCTGGGCTCCAGGCCAGCCATCCCGACGACCAGTTTTAATTAGACATGCCAGAAATGCTTCCCTCACACCAGCCTCCCTTGAATCAGCAGATCAGGAGGACATGAGAAGGGTCAGGAATTTGAGGGGGAGACGGGAGGGCAGACAGGCAGAAAACCAGTTCCCTGACATAGAGGCCCAGGCTCCACGCCCCACCCTGCCAGTTGAAGGCTGTGTGATCTAGCCAGGTTACTGAGCATCTCTGAGCTGGGGTTCCCTTGCCTGCAGCCTGAGGTTGACAATGCCTCTCATGCCAGTTGGAGATGGGGCTGGTGCTGTTGTGCCCACACCATGCCTGCACAGGGGAGGGTCAGGCAGGGATTAGAGACCCCAAGTAAGGGGTGCCAGCTGCCAGGGAAGAATGCTCTGAGGATCCCAATTAGGATTAAGGAGTCCAGACCCGGGCAAAGAGGTCTTCCTCCAGCAGTGCTGGGACACGGTGCTGGGCTTTGAGGGCATTAACCACGCACAGGGGACTGCTCCACACCAGGAAGAGCAGCAGCAGATGGGAAGGAGGTTTGCAGAGTGGGAACACCAGGGGAGGAAGGCACGGCCTCCGGGAAGACGTCCCACACAGGTCAGGTCCCAGACAGATTTGCCACCCCTAGGGCTGGTTCGCCCCTCACCCCTCTCCCTCTCCCATCCCCTCATCCACGTGGTGGGGCATGGTGGAAAGGGCCAGGGTCAGAGAGACCTGGGTCCCAGCAGCCTGGGGAGGTGCATCCCTGCTTGGAACCTCTGTTTGCCCATCCGTAAATGGTGAAGAGATGACAGGTCCCAGCTGTGCAGGATGAAAAGAATAATTGGACTAAAGTGGCAGGTACCATGTAGGGTCTGACAGTGGATGGTGTTAAGAAGTGAATGTTCATGTCCCCCCAGCATTCACACTCGGAAGCCCAAACCCCCAGGGTGATGGTATTTGGAGGAGGAGCCTTGGGGAGGTGATGGGGTTTAGATGAGGTCGTGAGGGTAGGGTCCTCATGATGGGACTCCTGCCCAGAGTACTCTCTCTGCCTCGTGACAACACAGTAAGAAGGTGGCTGTCTGCAAGCCAGGAAGGGAGCCCTCACCAGGAACCAAGTATGCTGGTGCCCTGATATCAGACTCAGGCTCCAGAACTGTGGGAGATAAGTGTCAGTCTTTTAAGCCACCATATCTGGTATTGTTCTGGCAGCCCACACGGACCAGGACAGAGGGTGTCCCCTGGGAAATGGAGGATGGGAGCTGAGGACAAAGTGGGGGACCTCTCCAGCTCTCTGTGGCCATCCTTACCAGGCCATTCGGATATGATGGAGATGCACAGGGGACAGCTAGACTCCCCATCCAGGTTGGTGTGGTGTCTCCAGGTCAAGGGTGGCCCCATCTTCAAAGGTCTGGGCAGGAGTGGGTTGCAGCTGAGGTATGGCCAGTATATGCTTGGGGGCATACTGGCAGGTCTCCCAGCCCGCCAGGTCCCTGCACTGGGGACATGTACCACAGCAGCTGCCTGGAGAGAGAGTGGGGTCCCTGGTGGGACTAGCTCAGCCCCTCAGCTCCTCCCATAGAGGGAGTTGAGAGCTGGCTTGAGGTCTGGGCAGGTCTTGGTCTGGTGCCCAACTGTGTGGTTTTGCCATTTGCAGCTCTGTGACCTGGGTTGTGGGTGGAAGTGCTGAGTGCAGTCCCTGGTGTTTGCCTGGACACAGGAACTGAAAGATGACGTGACATGGGTTATTCATCATCACCCCCCCATCCACTGGACAGTGCCCTGCGGTCACTCAGAGCATTTCCTGTTTCCTATTAGATTTGAGAAATATTCACTGGGCATCTGCTGTATGCTGAAGGCCTAGAGGAGGTCACCTGTTGGACCAGCGTGGCCACTCTGGCTCAAGGCAATGAGATCCTGGGGGACGAGCCCTGGGCTGGGAGCCTGCAGACCCGAGCCTTGGTGTTGGCCTGGACACAGACTTGCTGCGTGACCTGGGCTGGGCTGCCCTGTCTGCCTCTGTGTAGGGGGTGGGGGGGAGTCAGCGTACATGCTCTGAGCCCTGACCTTCCGGGACGCCTCCCATGAGCTCCTCAGATGCCCCTCGCTCTGGAAGGGCTGCACTCTTCTGGTGATGGAATAATACCCTCCAGGACCGTGGGTGCCGGGGGTGCCTGGGCCAGCGGCTGGAGGCCTGAAGAGTCCTGGAAGCAGCAGGAGCTAGGCTGGCATCTGCCTGGAGCCCACAGCCAGCCTGAGCGGGGATGGCAGCCCAGTACCGTCTCTCCCAGCTCTGCCCCTGGAAGGAAGCCCCCACCGGACACTCACACAAACTCCTGCCAGCCCCGTGTGGTCACTGTCACATCACCGTTCTCCAAAAGCCCGGCCTCGGGTAGGATCAGTGTCCCACTTTGCAGATGGAAAACAGGCTCAGGGAAGTGACCAGGGAGCCAGCCAGTCCCCAGCTGGGCTCTGAGGCCAGCTCTGGCTCTTCCCGCCTGCAGGGATGGCGCATGGACAGGCCCCCACTTACCATGGTTGGACTACTGTTTTTTGATTTTATAATGTTGCAAAAACAATATGCATTCAGTAGAAACCATACTTTGAATTTTGAATTTTGATTTTTTTCTGGGCTAGCAATCTGTGGTACAGTACTCTTACGTGAGACAGTCAACATTGGATTATAAAACAGGCTTTGCGTTAGATGCGTGTGCCCAGCTGTGGGCTGGTGTAGGTGTTCTGAGCATATTTCTGGTAGGCTGGGCTGAGCTGTGATGTTCGCTAGGTTAGGTGCAGTCAGTGAAGTCTCAACTTAGTGATGTCACGAGCTTGCCCCGGGTTCATCAGGACGGACCTGCATTGTAAGCTGAGAAGTGCTCCTGCTGGTTTCCCACACTCCCACGACAGAGCACACAGATGGGGGCTGGACTGGCAGATGTGCATCCTCCCACAATTCTGGAGGCCAGAAGTCCCAGATCAAGGTGCGGGCAGGGCTCGCTACTTCTGAGGCTGCAAGGAAGGACCCGTCCCAGGGCCCCTCTCCTGGCGTCTAAGTCGCCATCTTCTCCCGCGTCTTCACATCGGGTTCCCTCTGGTTTCCCATGCTGCCACGACAAAACATACAGACGGGGGATTGTCTGGGGTTGTCTCTGTGTCCACATTTCCCCTTTTTCTGACACCAGTTAGATTGGATGAGGACCCACCCTCCAGATCACCTTGCTTTACCGTAACGACTCCTTTGAAGACCCCGTCTCTGAACACAGTCACTTGCCGAGGTCCTGGGGTTAGGACTTCAACATGGACATCTGGGGGTCCCGGTTCAGCCCACACAGATGGCTCGAGCTGCCCCCTGGCACCGCTCTTGCTTCCTGCCACGTCCTCTTCTGGGAGGAAGGGGCAGCGTGGCCGCTCGGCTGTTTTTCTCTTCCTGCCTCCCGGAGGAGAGGCTCCTCTCAGGCTCTGAGGGCCGCCAGGGACCCTGCCGCCCTATGTCTGTGCCTGTCGCTCTGTGAACAGAGCCTATTTGTGGCCAAGAGTGACTTTATCCTCATGGGCCCCTGCCTCAAAATAGGAAAATCACAGGGCTTTCATGCCAGAAGGTGCTGTAGGACACCTCCACCCGCAGGACTTGAGCACACACCCCAGATCTGAGCGGAGGCGAAGGGTCTGCTCTTCCCACTGAGCTGGGAACCCCTCCCCTTACCCCTTAGCCTCACTCGGGGCTAGTAGAGTTTCAGCCTCGCAAAAGCCCCAACCTCACAAAGGGTCCAAGCAACCAAACCCTCTGGAGCCAGGGCCCAAGAGGAAATTGTTTGTTTGATTGTTTGTTTTTAAAAGACAGGGTCACTGTTATTTGCAGCACTGTGCAAAGTATCTAGAAAATGGAATCATTTTCTTTGGTGATTTTAAGATTTTTTAATAAGAAGGAAGCCCAGGCTGGGCACGGTGGCTCACGCCTGTAATCCCAGCACTTTGGGAGACCCAGGTGGGTGGATCATGAGGTCAGGCGTTCAAGACCAGCCTGACCAACATGGTAAAACCCCATCTCTACTAAAAATACAAAAATTATCCCGGTGTGGTGGTGCACGCCTATAATCCCAGCTACTCAGGAGGCTAAGGGAGGAGAATCGCTTGAACCCATGAAGCGGAGGTTGCAGTGAGCCGAGATCGTGCCACTGCACTCCAGCCTGGGCAACAGAGTGAGACTCCCTCTCAAAAAAAAAAAAAAAAAAAAGAAGAAGGAAGCCCGAGACCTTTGCCATAAGACTACACGTCCTCTCCAGCCTCCTTTGGGCTTCTAGATCCTTCCATACCCAGCACCCCCAACTCACCTCACCTCAGAAGTGAGATTGGGGCTCTCTTCAGCCCCACACCCCACACTGAGACACGTTTGAGACCAGTGATCGTGCCGGGACAAGAGTGTCCTGGGACTGCCTGAAGCTTGCTGGGCCACTTGTTCCCCAGGCCCAGCACAGGTCTCTAGGGGAGCCCTGGCACCGCGGGGCTGTAGACAAAGCCAGAGGCTCATCCTGTTTCAGAGAGGTGCCCTGACTTGCTCAAGGTCACCCCATCAGTGGACCCAGGTAGACAACGGACAGATCCCCTCACCTGGTGAGTTTTTGCATTTGTAAAATAAGGATAATTTTCTTAAAGTTAGGGTGCAAAGAAGGGCGCTCAGGTCCTGAAGGCTCCAGTGCAGAGCTCAGCACAAGAGTGAATCATTGTCTGTGAATACGCTGTGGGTACAGAGGGGGCATTTGACGTGGGCCTGGAAGGACAAGTAGGGTCTTCCCAGGTGAGATGGGCACACAGTGCTCCCCGGAGCAGGAATGGTGGGAGCCCAGGCTGGTGCCGGGACTGTCGAGGACAACTTTGGGAAAGAGTGTGGGATCAGAGGGCAGTGAGGAAGTCAGGGAACCAGGTGGGTACCAGGCTTAGAGTGCTGGTTTGGGGGCTGGGCTGTGTTCTCTGAGGAGCCATGGAAGGTTCCTGAACAGCGGAGGGGCCTAAGTGAGGGGTGCAGCTTGTGCTTGAGGCCACCCTCCCAGATCTTGCCACCTTGCCAACTTGGAGAGCTTGTCTTGGGGACTCCATCATGCTGACGGCCCCCTCGCGGTGAGGCCGACTCAGACTAGAAACTGGGCTGGAGGGAAAAGGGACCTACCCCAAGTTTTCCAGCAAGACAGAGGCCTCCCTACAACCCTGTGGGGTTGGAGGACGAGTCTCACGGGGGCCAGCTCCTGCCTGAGCTCTCAAGAGCCTCTAGACATGAGTGTGGAGTGCTCTTCTGGAACTGCCCTCTGATGTCTCCCAGGTGGCAGTCAGTGTGCAAGGATCCCTGAGCCCTGGCATGTGTTGAGCTCATGCTGTGTGCTGGGCTCAGTGTCCAGCCTCGGCCTCTGTTTCTCACCACATCACCAAGAGCTCAGTACAGCCATGGCCTTCCTGCGCAGATGGCAGGGAGAGGCTCCAGAGGTGATGACTTTCCCGAGACCATGTGGCCTGGAGCTAGCAGGGCTGGCCTGGACCATAACACAGGCCTCTGAAAATCACCAGGGCTCCTCTTCCTGGGGCTGTGTTTGGCTGTGATGTCCTGCATGAAGCCCAGAGAATGTGGGGCTTGATTCCCTTGAACCGTCCTGAGCTTTACAGTTGATCACTGGGGTGGGGACAACCCATCATCTCTTCCCACAGTGAGCAGCTGGGCCAACAGGATGCTGCATGGGGGGATAGGAGAGAGGCCCACGTGGGAATTGGCCAGGACACCCTGCTTGAATTTAGAGTAAGCGGAGCTGGCTTCTGGAAACATGCCCAGGAGATAATAAAGTCATCCCAGCACGGTTAGGTCTTCTCGGTCAAGCCTAGAATGATGATCACAGGGCATGGGAGAAGAAGCAGTCTTTGGGGCCAGAGGAAAGGTGCGTGGAGCCCAGGCAAGGCTGAGAGGAAGGAAGGCTGCAGTGGTGGCACTGCAGTGGGGGCACTGCAGTGGGTGGAGTCTGCTGGGGGTGGAGCCTCTGGTGGGTGGAGTCTTAGAGCCTGTGGTAGGTGGAGTCTGCAGTGGGTGGAGTCTGCAGTTGGTGGAGTCTTAGTGAGTGGAGCCTGTGGTAGGTGGAGTCTGCAGTGGGTGGAGTCTGCAGTTGGTGGAGTCTTAGTGAGTGGAGCCTGTGGTAGGTGGAGTCTGCAGTGGGTGGAGTCTGCAGTTGGTGGAGTCTTAGTGAGTGGAGCCTGTGGTAGGTGGAGTCTGCAGTGGGTAGAGTCTGCAGTTGGTGGAGTCTTAATGAGTGGAGCCTGTGGTAGGTGGAGTCTGCAGTGAGTGGAGTCTGCAGTTGGTGGAGTCTTAGTGAGTGGAGCCTGTGGTAGGTGGAGTCTGCAGTGGGTGGAGTCTGCAGTTGGTGGAGTCTTAGTGAGTGGAGCCTGTGGTAGGTGGAGTCTGCAGTGGGTGGAGTCTGTGGGTGTGACTTGCAGTGGGCAGGGGCAGTGGGCTGCAAATCAGTCAGTCACAGCTGTCTTTGGAAATGGGTAGCTGAAGAAAGGCAGACTTGGGCTTGAATCCTGGCTCTGCCACTCCTCACCGTGTGGCTTTGGGCTGGTCACTAAATCTCTCTAAGCTTCCAACTCTGCCAAATGGGCAAAAGAATGTCTACCTCCAAGAGTGGCTGTGAAGATTCCAGGCAAAGTCACACCAGGATTTGAAGGGCATTTCCCTTCTTGGATGAAAACGGCAAGTCCCTCCTTTTGGGACTTTGGCTGTGGAGAAAGTGACTTTACTGTCTCTAGAGAGGTCTGGAGCCAGGCTGTGCAGAGATGGTGAGGAGACCAGGCGTCGCCACTGAGTCCCCTCTTCTACCGTCTATACCAGGGAGTTTTTGTATGAGTAGAGATAAAATGCATAAGGCTTATTTGTAAACTGTAAACTGCTATCCTCATCAAACCTAACTTTTTGCTTGGTGGGCAAGTTCCAGAAATTAGATCAGGAGCAGTTTGGAACCTAGTATTTTTTTGGAGCTGTTTCTCCAGAGCAGGGAAGCTGCTGTGATCTGTGTTATGAGCCGCCTAACCTTCCAGAGAGTGAAGACCCCTTTCTCAATGAACTCACATCCTCATGCTATATCCAGTCATTATATTGCTTAAGAAATATTCAGTAACAAAGGCAACTGGGGATTTTGTAACACTTTCTAGCAGCCTTCACTTTTTAAAAATCCCTTGAGCATCTACCTACAACTGAAAACCATAGTACCCGGATGTGCAACATAGATCGAGCCATTTGTCTGCAGACAATCATGGTGTGCAAATGCGTTTACAGACCCCTTGCAAAATCTCCAAGGTCCCCAAGTGGAAACCCACTGATTTAGAGAACCCATTCCTGGGCATCTTGTGTAAGCCCATGTGTGCGATAGCAGAAGTGGGATCGGAGAGTGAGGAGGAGGTGGCCAGCCTTGGGTTTGGAGGGGGAGCTTCTCAGCAGGGTGGCATGGGGTTCCTGCCCTTGGGGGGCATGCACAGAGAGAGCTACATAGAAACAATGTGAGCAAAAGCTTTGCAAAGAGGTCTTCTGATGTCTGGGGCCATCAGTGTGGTGGCAT
The DNA here is from genome assembly GCF_028885655.2 of Pongo abelii. Taxonomy (NCBI): domain Eukaryota; kingdom Metazoa; phylum Chordata; class Mammalia; order Primates; family Hominidae; genus Pongo; species Pongo abelii. The sequence continues at coordinate 4,764,271 of NC_071988.2, forward strand.
TCTGGTTTTCCATGGCTGCCTAACAAACCACGCCAAGCCTCAGTGGCATAAGACAAACACCCTGTTACATTCACGGGTTGGGAGGGGCTGCCATTCAGAAAGGGCGTGGTGGGCATGCCTTGTCTCCTCTCCACAATGTCTGTGGTTTCACTGGGCTGACCCAAAGGCTGAGAGTGACTCAAGAGCTGGGAGCCAGAATCCTCCACAGGCGTCTTTGCTGAAACTTCTTGCTGGCCATCCGTGGGGACTTCTGCCAGAATAGCGGCATGTGGGCTCCATGCATGGTCACAGCGTGGAGTGGTTTGAGCTTCCTCCCAGCATGGCTGCCGGGTTCCCAGAATGAGCATCCTAAGAAAGCAAGGCAGAAGCCGGGGGTATTTGATGACCCAGCTTGGAAGCTGCCTGGTGTCAGTTCTGTCATATCCTTTTGGTCAAAGCAGTTGCAGAGGTCCACCCAGGTTCAAGGTGAGGGGCTTTAGACCCCATCAGGTAATAGAAGAAGGGTCGACACGGTGTTGTAGGAGAGCATGTAAGAATGGTTGTTGTGATCATCACCTTTGAAGATGCAGCATGCCACGGGGCTTTGCTCAGACAGCCCATGGGGAGCTCAGAGGGATAAGCTCAGAGGCTTCCAGAAGGACACCGTGGGAGGTGCTGAGATGGCTGGATGCTACTGTCGCATGCGGAGGGGAAGATGGTTGCGGGTCAGAGTGAGATGCATAGGTTCATCCTGTTCCCCAAGCACATCTTAGGGTTCAGGCACTGGCAGGGGGCTGGGCCTCCAGGTGAGCCCAGCAGGCATGGAGCCCACTGGCCCTACGGAGGAGATGGATGTCAAAGGATGCGTTCTGTGCAGCAGGCAAGCACGAAAGGAGGAGTGGCTCATGGGCTCAAGTGATTCCCCTCATGAGCTGGTTCGCTGGACAGAAACAGGAGTTTGGCTGCCGATGTCCGGGCCAGCCCTGAGCAGGGCACTGAGGGCCAGGGTGGATGACACCCCAGGAGGTCGTAGTTTGGGGTGACAGCAATGCTGAGAGGGGCATGTGGAGGTCAGGAGCCTGAGGTATTTTCCCATAATCAGTTTCATCTGCACACATCTGCGCACAAGCCCTGCGTCCATCCTCAGGACCCCAAGGCAGAGCCAAGCTGTTTGCAGTCCTCAGGGACCTGTGGTCTGGCCATGGGCAGGTCAAGGACTCAGATGGGAGAAGCCAGACTGCACTTCTGGGGAACTGGAAGAGGGCCAGGTCGTCTCCTGCTGGGCGTTCCAGGGCGCCCCGCAGGTGTCTCATGTCATCATTGAAATAGAGCTGGGCCGGCCCCAGGAGGAGTGTGCCTGGGCCTGGGGTTCCACAGCGCTGGCACCATGAGCTTCCTGTGTGCTCCTGTGCCCAGAACTGTCCGGTGACTGCTTGGGGATGGGGCGGTGCCTGTCCAACACTCGGCCCCATGCTGGCCTAGCTCTTGGCAAGGAGAGAGTGCCCAGTGCGTCTTTGCTTAATGGAGGATTGAACAGAGGGTCACCCTGTCTGGACCTGCAGAGCTCCCTTGCTAAGCCCAGGCTGTGATGGCCGTGGTGAGAATGGGGCCGGCTCCAGAGAGCAGTGTCCTCGGTTCATGGTTATAATTAGCAGCCAGCCCTTAAGTAGGTTAGGAAGGAAGTGCCCGCCTGTGATCTGGCATGATTTTCTAACAAGTAACACTTGGGCAGGGCAGTAGGGAGGCCTGGACCTGCTCTTAAACCGAGGCACGACCTATAAAGTGAGAACCTGAGGGAGGGGACACACTCTAAGGCACGGGCTGGGGTTTGTAAGTCCCCAAAAAGACAGTGTGGCAGGATCCATGAGGATGCAAAGTGCGTGTGCCTGTACCCTTTAATTCCATATTCATAAAATTAGCCCAAAGAAAGCCCTGTGCCCCACGGCAGAGCTGGCACAGGGTGCGTGTGGCCCCGTGGTGTGTGAGAGCCATGCCTATCTCCCGGCAAGGACTGGCTGAGCACATGTCAGCACAGGGCCAGCATCAGCTCTGGTCTCCTCAGCACCTGGCCCTAGGGAGACAAACCCCTCGGGCACAGCCCTCGCCCATGAGGGCTTCCAGGCCAGGGGAGGCGGGCAGGCCAGTGGACAGCAACCGCCCATGTGTCAGGGCTGTGCCGCAATGAAGGTGAGCTGAGCACTGTGATGTGTGCTTGCTCCTGTCCCAGAAGGTGCCTGCCCATCCTCTGAGCTTCTAGTTCGTGTCACCTCCTCCCAGAAGCCCTCCCTGATTGTACACAGGTTCATCTCTCCGCTGTGCCTGCACACAGCCCTGTGCCCCTCTCTGTATTTCTCTGCTCATTGCCATGGTCAGAAGGAAAGGTGTGAAAGGGAAGCTGGAACTGTGTGTCCTGTGACCCGCTCTGGGTGAGCCGGGACCTCTGGAGTTCTTGTGTGCATGTGTAGGCTTAGAAAACTGAATATTATTAGAACATCCTTAGGGCATTTGGAAACCCCAAGCCAGCCATTTGGATGATACAAACAGCAGATGGGGAGCTTTCTGAAATCATCTTGGCGGATGGAGCGGGCCTCCGATAAGAACCCCTGCCATGGGCGGACCCCACGTTTTCCCCTGTGTGAGTACGCAAGGGGGTCCCCTGCCCATTCTCAAGGTGGATTTACCTCCAGAGCAAACGAGGGAAGCAAGAACAAGGCGAGCACAGCTGCTGGTCTTTGGCCAAACCATGAATACATGCTCAGAGGTCCAAAGTTCACTGGGCCCTCAGAGAAGGGTGGAACTAAATATAGATCTGTGGGCACAGATCGGAAATAAACAGTCAAGCAAATCCTCAGCCAGGCGCGGTGGCTCATGCCTGTAATCCCAGCACTTTGGGAGGCTGACATGGGAGGATCACTTGAGCCCAGGAGTTTGAGACCAGCCTGAGCAAGATAGCGACATCCCGTGTCTACAAAAAATACAAAAATTAGCTGGGCATGGTGGCACACACCTGTGGTCCCAGCTACTCGGGAGGCTGAGGTAGGAGGATGGCTTGAGCCCGGGAGGTTGAGGCTGCAGTGAGCTGAGACTGCACCACTGCACTCCAGCCTGGGTGACAGAGCAAGACCCTGCCTCAAGAGAAGAAAAAACATTCCCAGAGATCATGGAATGATGAGGACTCTGCTGTCTGGGTCATGAGAGCTGGTTCGCTGGACAGAAAGAGGAGTTTGCCCCCTGCCTATGCCCTTTTGGCCTGGCACGTCCCTCTTCCTGTGCCTGTCACACTGGTGTGGTGCTGAGTGGCACACCCGTCTCCCCAGTACCTGACAGCGTGTCTGCTCCCGTGTCTGTTGAACAAGTGAACACATGGTTTGCAGCCCAGCAGGTGATGAACGGGGTGAGGGAGGAGGAGCCTCAGACACACCTGAGCTGGGCCCCAGTCTCTTAGCCGCGTGACCATCTGCTAGCCTTGGCATCCTCATCTGTGAGATGAGGATGACCGACCATTCCTGTGGGGCGTGGTATGGAACAAACAAGAGAATGTCAAGGGCTGGGACCGTGGCTGTTGTGTTCACTGCGGTGTCCCTGGGGCCTACAGTGTATTTACTGTCTTGCCTTTTCCTGAAAATGCTTGTGGACTCCCACTCTGGACTGGGAAACCTTGAGTGGACCTCAGAGTCATCGTTTTTCCCCTTTCTGATAGCCACCCCTGGTCTGACCCCTCCACCCTGCGGCCTGCAGGTCTGGTCTCTGAGCTTTGGAGAGAACTCAACTAACAGCTACTGTTCACAGCCACCTGTCAGGCCTTGCACATGGAGCTTTCTCTACTTCAATGGACATTTAAAAAATCCTCCTAAGATAAAGCCCTGATTTACAGATGTGAAAACTGAGGCTTTGCAGAGTTAAATCCATTCACCAAGGTCACACCGCTGCCCCTGGATGGTGGGCCCAAACTGGACCCTGCTGGCTCCCATTCTGGCCGGCTGGTGGCAGACCAGGAGTCCAGCCTGGAGGGGGAGGCAGGGGGATTTCCTGAGAGAAACACATCCCTTTGTTGTGAAGGTTATGTGTTAACGACACCAGCAATCACTTTTGTTATTCCCACTGGGGCTTCTCAAGCCTGGGTTTTCATTATCACGAGGGATTAAATACTCTCAGCCCCTGTGTGATAGATTCTTAGCACTTGAGTTTATGTTTTATGTTATTATCACAGTTAGAGACTTGTTAAGCCAAATTATTGGAGCCGATCTTGAAATTGCAGTGAAATGAACCTGCCACAATTGTGGTTAGTTCCTTTTTAAATTTTTTTTTCTTTTTTTTTTTTTTTTTTGAGACAGGGTCTCACTCTGTCACCCAGGCTGGCGTGCTGTGGCACAATCTCAGCTCACTGCGACCTCTGCCTCCCAGGTTTCAAGTGATTCTCCTGCCGCAGCCTCTTGAGTAGCTGGGATTACAGGTGTGCACCACCATGCCCGGCTAATTTTTGTATTTTTAGTACAGACAGGGTTCTGCCATGTTGGCCATGCTGGTCTCAAACTCCTGACCTCAGTGATCCACCTGCCTCAGCCTCCCAAAGTGCTGGGATTACAGGCGTGAGCCATAGCACCTGGCCTAGAATTTTTAAAATTTTTTGATAGATTTTATTTCTCAGAGCAGCTCTTGGTTTCTCGAAGACACAGAGAGTTCCCGTGTGCTCCCATCCCGTCTTCCCTATGATTAACACCTTGCACTGGTGAGGTGCATTTGTTGTAACTGTACCAACATTGATGTATTCTTAAGCGAAGTTCATACTTTACATTGGGGGCCACTGTTAGTGTTGTAGTTTCTATGGGTTTGGACAAATGTACAGTGTCGAGGATCCACCATTACAGTATCGCCCAGAGCAGCGTCACTGCCTTAAAAATCCCCTGTGCTCCGCTGATCCCAGCCCTGGCAACCATCAATCCTCTTACTGTCTCCTTCATTTTGCCTTTTCCAGCATGTCACGTAATTGGAATCCTGCAGGGGTAGCCTTTCCAGGCTGGCATCTTCCAGCTAGCAGTATTCATTGAGGGTCCCTCCATGCCTTCTCATGGTGTGATGGCATGCTTTTTGTTGGTGAATAATATTTCATCGTCTGGATACACCCCAGTTCGTTTATTCATTCACCTGCTGAAGGACCACTTGAAACTTCTCTTTTTAATGTAAAACACGTGGCTGACTTTGGGCCAGGTTCGGGGGAACAGAGAATGCCACCTGGCCCCTGCTTTTGCACGGTTTGGCTGTTGCCCCCCTAGCCGTCCTCACAATTTGGCAGCTGCAGCCAGGTAAGGAATGAACCCTCTTGGGAGGCAAGTGCACTTACCTACTTGTGGTCCCAGGGCCTGGCAGGAAGGGCCAGCTGGAGGGAAGCCTGTAGGAGCGGCACCTGAGTGGAGGCAGCGGTGTCCTCATGGCACAGTGTCTATCTCCCATCGCGAGAGGGCAGTGCCTCCGCCATGACCCTGCAGCCCCCGGATGCCTCGGAGGCGGCCCCAGCAGGCGAGATTTGGGCCTCCAAGCAAATCCATGCTCTTAGCAGCTTCCCCCAACCCCCACCCCCACCCCCACCCCCGCCACCCCCGACCAAGTATATTTCCAGTCACTTGGAAACGGTGATGTCAGGCCAGTGTTGAAAATAACCATTGCAATTGTGTATTGAGCACTTATTGTTTGCTGGGCTGGTTGCTATGGGAACATTATTGCTCATGGTCCTGGCATCCTTGGGGCCAGGTAACACAAGAAGAAGATGGATGCCTGGATGCAGAGACAGACAGACACCCAGACAGAAGGCCAGGAGTTTCAGGCCTGGATGGAGAGACAGACAGACACCCAGACAGAAGGCCAGGAGTTTCAGGGATTCACCTGAGGTCATAGCATGCAGGCGGCCAGCTAAGGCTGCATCCCAGGCCAGCTGACCCCACCACCCGCGCTGCCCCCCGGGGAATCTGAAGCTGACACTTCTCTCAGGCTGGATTTGGGCCAGATTCCAGTAGCGTGAACCTCTCCCTTGTCAGATCATGAAGAGACGCTTGTGCGTCGTTCTCTTTGTTGCCAATAGATGAGAACATAAGCGTCTTGAAGATGCACAGCCCCCACCCCTGTGAGCTCTGACTGAGCCTCAGATGTGGACCGGGTGCATCACCCGTGTGGCAGCCTACAGGGGCCCCGGTGGCCTGGGCCATGCATGGCCGAGAGAGGCACCATTTGAAGTTCAGTCCACAACTCTAATCCTTGTTCTGCACTGGGAGGCTTCGATTCCAGCCCAGAAAGCCTTCACCTGCTGTACCCTCCCCACCATCTTTATTAAATAACGGATGAGGTGGTTTCTGCAATGACTTTGCAGGCAAAAGGCGTGTGGGACAAGCCTGCCATGGACTCAGCCGGAGTGAGAAAGGCCACGGTGGCCTCCAGCGGCTGCAGACTGAGCCCGCGGGGACCCTCACTGGGCTCTGCTACGTCCAGTTTGCAAAACCGGAGGCAGGCCCAGGGTGGTGCTGAGTTATTTTTCATGCCATTCATCTCCTTTCCCCTGCCTGCTTCCCAGGCCGACCCCTCTCCCTCATCCCCAGGCAGTTGGCACCCACCGCCCTTGGTCTGTGTGGAACGCCTGGCCTGGAAAGACCTGCTGCCCCAGCATGACCCAGGTTCCTCCTCTGTGCTGTCCCGTCACAATTCCATCCGTGGGCAGGGACCCTAGGCGAGGATGGGTGGCCAGATCAGTGGCTTCCGGAACGTGGGGTTCTGGGAACGCATAGGGGCCGGTTGGAACTGGATGGGGAAATGGCCTCCTCTGTCTGAGATGCAGTCGCTGGATTTTTACCACGGAGATGAGGAGAACTTCCAGGCTCAGAGCTCAATCAGTGCTGGCATTTAGCAGTTGTGTAAATATATGTGAGTGTGTGCGTCTGTGCGTGAATACGCTTAGCCCTCAAATGAAGGGGGGCAGGTGTTCTCTGGGCCTGTGCCACATCCTTCGGCCCACCTGTGGTTTCTACTGCAGCCAGGTGGGCCATGCCCTGTCACCTGCAGGCTGCCCAGCCCTGGCATCTGCAGCACCCCTGGCTCTGTACCTCAGAAACTCTCTCAGCCCAGATGCCAGGCAGACCAGAAGACGGGGCTGGGGGTTCCGCCTTGGAGCAGCTCTTGCACTCAGGGGACAGGCAGTAGGGGGCCAGTGCCCCGGCCTCCCTTCCTTCCACGGGATGAGCTGGGACATGCTCTGCAGGGTTTCCTGGATGGCCCCAGTGAGTTCCCTCTCCCACATGGGGAGCAGCTCAACAACACACCTGCCACCAGCTTTCATCTTCCCCACTCCTCACTCTGGCCTGGTGCCTGGGGCCCCCGAAATAGACTATCCTACCCACAGCCTGGTCTCAAGGCCGCTTCACGGGAACCCAGACCAAGACAGGGGGAGCTGGCGTTAGAGTGCTGTGGAAATAAAGGAAGACGTGAGGACAAGTGGAGGCAACTTTCTCAGAGCTGCTGTGGCAAGGGAGTTGGCCACATGGGCAGGCAAGTGGCGGGGAAGCCTCCGAGGGGAAAGGATGGCTCCTGGTGAGCCCCCATGGAGGCTGTCGGCCTCGGGGGACTGGAGGCGGCTCCCGGAAGGGGGGCGTCCCGTGTGATTGGTTAGGAATGTATTTGGCTTTCTCCAAATGATCCTAACTGGAAAGCGGGGGCACGAATTAGGACGGCTGTCAGTTGTGAGTCAAGTCCTGGCCATGTGGGACCGAGTTATTGTTTAGCCTCCTGGTTGTCTCGAGTCTGCCACACAGCTGGCTTCCCAGCTGGGTACTGTGGCCGGACTTGACTCCTGAGCCGGCAGCTGCAGGTGTAGTCTGAGCTCTGCCTTTCTCTGGGCCCGGCCATTGTCTGTGTGTTCAGTCTCTCAATGAGATCGTTCGGGGTGAACTTGGCATGAGCAGAAGGCATGGGGCGCAGCCCTAGCCGAGTGAAAGCCCGCCCTGGGCTGCTGCACTGGGGTGGTCCTTGCTGTTGGTGGCTCTCACTCCCAAACAAGGAGTGGCTGGCAGAATGCAGAGGGGAGGGGCTTGGTGCCTCAGCCCCTGCGTCCCCCACCTGTCTGACAGGTTGACCACTGCATTAGCTTCCCTGGCGTCTGTGACAAGTGACCACAAACTGAATACAACACAAGTTTATTAGCTTCCAGTTCCGGAGGTCACGGTGTCCATCAGATCTTGCTGGGCTAAAATCAAGACAGGCGGTGGAGGGCCAGTGAGAAGGGCTGGTTCCTTCTGGGGACTCCGGAGGAGAATCCTTTCCTTGCCTTTTCTAGCTTCTCAAGGTTCCCACATTCCTTGGCTTGTGGCCCCTTCCTCTGCCTTCAAAGCCAGCAATGTGTCATCTCCCTGACCTTCTTCCACAGTCACGACCTCCCTCTGGCCACAGTCGCATAATGTTCTGTGATGATGTTGGGCTCAGCTAGACAATCAGATCATATCCCATCAAAGCCCTTAACTTAGTCACACCTGCAAGCCCCTCTGGCTATGTCAGGAAGCATATGCACAGGTTCTGGGTATTAGAAAGGGGATATCTTGGGAGCATTGTTCTGCCGACTGCAGCACTAGCCATAGAACCTCCTGCCTGCTGCCTGTGCCTGCCCTGGGGTCTGAGCCTTCAGTCCCCAGGCTGATTCACTCTCGCAGGCCAGCACTTGCCGAGCATCAGCTGGGTCCTGCCTGGGTCCTGTGTGGCTGGCTCTGTGCCTGGCAGAGCTCCACATCCAGATCCTGCACCTCCATCTACCAACTCCTCCTCAAGCTTCAAAGCGATGCCAGCTCGGCCACCTGGTCATCACTATCGCTCACCTGGCGGTCCCTAATGCCCACTGGGAGCCCCTCAAAGGGCAGACCTGAGGCTACTGGGCTGTGGCCCCTGTCCTAGGCACTAGTCTCTGCAGATGCTTTGAGAGAAAGGGGATGAGGAGTGTGTCCCCCTGCCCGGTCCCCAGGAGACCCACAGTCAGGCCCTGTGACCATCCATCCTGACCTGTCCATCCATCCAGCCACTCAACATCCTGTACTATGGTGGCTTTAAGGAAGATTTAAGGGGACAGCAGCAATATTCAGCTACATGTCCCAGGACCCAGAGGGAATTTGAAGTGAGCTCCCCTGAGGACCGTGGCTGCTGTACTTGCAGAAGAGAGGATGTTGGTCCCCGCTGCTGAGGGTTACTGAGCTCACAGAGGGGTGCCTTGTCCCTGAGACCCCAGAGGGTAAGGTCGTGCCAGGTTAAGGCATCAGTGGTTGGGCCGTCTTCCAAGTGGGGAGGTGATGGCCTCATTGCCGCAGTTGTGCATGTGGATGAGAAGCCCGGGCCCCTCCCTGCATGGGGCTACTGTAGACAGGAGCCCACATTGGGGTTTGACCAGATGACCTTCACCCTCTGGCCCCTCACCCCTGCATAATCTGACTCCTGTGGGTCCCCAGGCAAAAGGAGACAACAGACCGAACCCGGTGCCCTCTGCAGCTCGTGCTGGTGGGCGCGGGGCCCGCTGGGAGGGTCAGTTCTGCGTCCTCACACCCCTGCTTTGCTCACCTTTGTGCCTCACACATCCACCCTTGAACACTGCTCTTCTCTTTCCCAACAGTGTCGCAGCCCCAGGCTGCTCCCAGCCCGCTGGAGAAGTCACCCAGCACGGCGATCCTGTGCAACACATGTGGAAATGTGTGCAAGGGCGAGGTGCTGCGGGTGCAGGACAAGTACTTCCACATCAAGTGCTTCATCTGCAAAGGTGAGTGTCCCCCGGTCCCCTGCAGTGTGGCCCCTGAAACGGGCCTCCCAGTGGCGATCCTGGGCTCTCAAAGCCTCCTGGGAAGCTCTGCCTGGGCCTGGGACACTGGAGAACACTCCAGATACAGAATCTTCATAGGAGAGTGGGATCTTTTCAACATAGCCTTGTCACTTGTGGGTGTGATGGAGAAATCGCCAGAGTGGGGAGGGTCAGAGGATGAGGGTCCAGGTCCCCAGGGGTGTCCTCGTGTGGCTGCACCCAGCCTCAGAGAATTCTGGTCTTGTGGCCAGAGGAAGGTGGCCACCTGAGCACTGTAGCCACACAGGTAAATAAACAGTCATGATCAGCCGCATGAACTAAACAGGGGGGACACGCAGGACCTTTGCTGGACCCCAGGCACGTGGGGACCCCCACCCGAAGTAGCACCAAGAACATTACCATTACTCCAGACTAAAATCACTTCAATTTCTCTATGACTATAAAACAGTAATGTAAATAATCTACTAAATTCCAATCATCCTGAAAAGATGAGAAAAAAGCAAAACAAAAAAAAAATCACGTGAGGCCCCGCCAACCGAGATGGCCCATGCCGAGTCTCCCTCCAGCCTGTTCCTCCTTCCTATACAAAGATAACGCATGTGCCGTTGCTAATTTTCTAAAAATAGATTAAAAATAGCACTGGAGGAAGGGATGTGCAAATCAAACCAATGTGATGGATGTCGACCCGAGGAGTTTGCAGTTTTAAAGGAATCACATTAAGGACACTGCAAATCCCTGCTGCGGTTTGGGGCCCCGTGCCTGCCTGCCTTCTGCAGGTTCGGTATGACGGCCCCCTGGGCCATTTGGAGATTCACACTTGCTTAACCATAATGACCCTTGATGAACCCTAGTGCGCTGATAGTTTGCTTTTTTCTGGGCAAACAAAACTAGGAAATGTGCCACAAGCAGATAATTGAGCATCATGATTTTCATCAGGCGTCGCACGGCCCCCATCCAATGGCTGCGGGCTGCATTCATCCGCTCCACAAAGGCTCTAGGAGGCCCTGCTGTGCGCCAGGCTCTTGAATGTTCTAAAGACCAGGAAGGCGCAAGCTTTAGCATGGACACATTCGCTGTCTGGTGAGGGAGATAATGTTAGGTAAGGTGTGCAATACGATTTGAAAAGGTGGCTTTTCTATAGTAAAAACCAAGTGTGTGTGTAGTGGGGGATGCCCACAGGGAAGGATTTCGAAGACTCCAGAAAGGACTTCGCAGGGGAGGTGGCGTGCTGGCTAGAACCTCAAGAGAGTAGAAATCTGCCTGGCAGAAGCAAGGCTGCTCCAGACGGAAGGGAATCCTCCTGGCGCCAGCAGCCCAGGGGGACATGTGACTATGTTTCAGAAAGGGGGACACTGAGGTCTGGAAGCACCAGGAGCTTGCCCAGGGTTTGCATTCCAGGCGTGTCTGCAGCCCCGGGCCAGGGTCTTCCCTCCTGGGTTTCTGTGGAGGCACCTTGAGGGTCTCCCGGGTGTGGGCAGGAGCAGGAGGGGAGCAGGTGCTGTCTCCAGTGCTGCCCATCAGAGTGCAGACATTGTCCACTAGTCCGGTTAAAGTCTGCAGGCACAGTCTAAAGACTGTGTGTAGAGTCCTGTTCCTTGAGAAGGAAGCTTGAAAACCAATGGTCTAGAGTCTTCTGCTGCTAAAAGGGGACCATCTGAGAACCGACCCTGGCGCCACTGGCCCTGGAGGAGGTCAGAGTCCACAGCACGGCACTTGGAGCCCTGCAGGGGGTTGGTGACTTAGGGAAGACACTGAGCTCAGCCAGCTCTCCACTGGCCCTGGGACCCCAAGGGGGCTGCACCATTTCTGGCAGGAGTGGGAGTGCCCTGAATCCCTTGGGCTGAGGCAGACCCCAGCCCCACCCTTCAGAGATGCTGAGACTCTGTCCAAGGACATGGGTGACTATCAGGGACATCACTGGGGGCACTTGATGCCCCAAGAATCACCTGGATCCAGGGATTCCCTGTACATCCACAGCCTGGCTCGGCCCTCAGTGAATTCTCCTCATAGCACCCTGACAAAGGTACCCCAGGTACCCCAATACCACTGCCCTGACAAAGGCAGCATGAAGCCCAGTCCTCATGTGGGGACCCAGGGACACCCCCAGGATGGCAGTTCTGGGGGCTACTTTGGAAGAACAATGAAGCGAACAGCACACTCTCCGGCACACGGGGGAAGGATTTGTTTTCTGGGAGTGAGTGCACGAGCTGTGGGTGTGAGTGTGGCCGGCTTCCGTCCTCCCACATTTCCATAAACAAGCAGGTGGTCCACCTGCCTTCCTGAGCCTCGGGATCCCCCTCTCAGGCTGCAGAGCGAAGGGGGCGTGTCAGCGCCAGGGAGCGATTGCCTGGGAGAAGGGGTGGCCTCCGCCCTGGCCTTTCTCTTCCCGCAGCTGGTGGATTTCATGCTTTTCATTAGGGCTTTCCAGGGCATCGTGGGATTTATCTGGTCTAATTTTTTCAACTCTCCATAAAGATACATTTGCCACATTTCTGGAAAGCAAAATCCATTAGATGCCTCTTTTTAAAAGCCTATTTTAAAAGACAAAGGGGAAGCTTGCACTTTATTTGAAAGGATTTCCATAAGCACAGAGCTTGGGCATGCAGCAAAATGCATCAGACCCCAGAGTCAAGTTCATCACCTCCTGTGACCCAGGGGACTCATAGCTGGTGGAAACTGCCCTGGGAACCCCTCCTCTGTCACCTGGGCAGGCCACTTCAGCCTCCTTCAGTGGATGTGGGAATAACCATAACCTCTTCCTCGCCAGCTACAGGTGGTGGGATGAGACAGTGTCAATGGCAGGCTGACCCAGGGCTGGGGACTCACACTCCGTCACCCAAGATGATTAGTGACCATGGACTCCAGCAGTGGCAGGGGTCTGAGGGCAGGCCCAGTGCCAAGATCCACCACGTACCCACCCACAGCCAGTCAGAGTCTCACTCTGTGCCAGGCACCTGTGCCAGGCCTGTTGGCCCTGCAGACGTGGCAGCCAGGGCAGTGACCACCCCTTCTCCTGGGAAAGCTCTGCCTTCAGTGGGTGGCCTCTGTGTTGGAGAATGGCACGGAGTAACTAAGATTTCCTGCAAGCTTTCAAATGAGCTGCACTTGGTTAAGCATGAGGACCGTACAGTCTAGGATTAATCTTCTCTCCAGGTTCTCATGAGAGTGCAGCTTATGAATCATTGAGGGCACTTTGGGATGAATAAAAAGAAGACCCAATTCATAAATATCCAACATGGATATTTATCATCTTAACATGAAGTCTGGAGGTAGCCCCACACCCCTACCCCAGGGCTGGCTAATTAAACAACTCACCAGGGTCATGATGGATGCCCAAATGTTCCCTCTCCCACACTGTACCCTGTGCGTGTCAGCAGTACCTCTCCTCATGGTCTCAGATGGCTGCTGTTGCTCCAACATCACGTTCTCACCACGTGGCATCCAGCCTGGAGATGTGCACAGGCAAAGCCTCTCTCCTCGCATAACCCTCCCTCTCATTAGGGAGGAGAACCCTTTCCTGGAGTCCCCATAGACTCCCCATATGACTCGTTGGCCAGAACTCGGTTGCACATTCACCCCCACTGGCAAAGAGGAATGGGGGGATCATGGCTAACTTAGCCCAATCATGGCCGTCCTCAGGTGGGCACATTACCAGTTGAGCCAAAGCAGGATCTGTTAGCAGGGAAGACAATTCAAGAGCTCCTATTGTGTTGGGTTCCCACTACCCAGGCACTTACTTGTGCCTCAGTTTACTTGGGAAAATCTGTGAAATCATATGATTATCCTCTTGTCCGTGGCTGCCCCAGACTTGGGCATTCGAATTCCACCTCTGCCACCCACAGCTCATGTGGATCTTAGGCAGGTGTCTCAATCCAGTTTTTCTAAGTAAAAGTCATGCAATAACTATTTATTGGGCACCTACTATGTGCCAGGCACTGTTCAGGGTATCTGGGAGATAGCCATGAACAAAACAGACATCCTGTTTTGGGGATGGGGACCAGTTCTAATGCAAAGAGACAGATAATAAACATGACAAAGAATAAATAAGCAAATTTCATCATGTGCTAGAAAGTGAGCCCTGCTAGGGAAGGAAAGATGCAAACTGGGTGGTCAGGGTGGGCCTCACGGAGGAGGTGACCTTTGGGCAAAGCCTGGTGGAAGGAGGTGAGGAAGTTAGTGAGGGAAGAGCATTCCCACCAGAGGGAACAGCCAGTGCAGAGACCCGGAAGTAGGCAGGCTTGGGAACAGCAGGAGGCCCATGTGGCTGGAGCAGGATGACCAAAGGGATAAGGGACGTAGAGCCTCTGCATCCCTGCAAAGACCGTGGCTTTGACACCAGCGAGGAAGCACAGAGGAGGGTCCTGCTCCATCCTTGTAGGTTTCCATGGATCTCTGGGTGCTTGCTGGTGCAGGGAGGCCAGGATGGGAGTCGGGAGGAGGCTAGAGGCAGGTGCAGGCACCTAGGCTGGAGCCAATGGCGGCTGGGATGAGGAGTGTGATGGTGTCTCATTCTGGATGTCTTTGAGATCCAGCTGGCTCTGTCCTTACCCTACAAATGGGAATACATGCAGAACATAAATACATCAAACGCATAGCACAGAATGCCTGGAAAAACAAATCTGGTTTACTTGGCCTTCAAAGGGTGGCTGAGCTCTGTGCTTTGGGAATATGTTTTAACTGTGATCTGTTGTCTCCCTACTTGCAATGATGAAAAGATGAGGCCACACCCATGTGTGCCCTCAGGAAAGCAGGCATTTTCTGGTCCTATTGGAAGCGGAACTGAGCAAGTCCACGATTTTAGCAAGAGCCAAGAAAACAGGCAGGGAGGGAAGGACATGTGTCCGGGAGGAGAGCCTGTGAGCTGCGCATGTAAGGCAGGTGGAGTTGTCCCTGAGGACACATCCATCTGGGACTATAAATAGCCGCCTGTTCTAGGCAGTCTGGGAGGAATGAAGGAATGGTGCGAGACGCCTGCACACGTGCTTCCTGGGCGTTCCAGGCGTTTATGAGAAACAGCCATGGGCCTCCAGCATCAAAGGGAAGCTCTAGACAGGTGGGCCTTGGCCCTGGCCCAGGGCACTCCTTGTTCCGCACAGCCTAAGCTGCACAGGGCATGAGTGTCAAGATCACATGGCAGAGTTGTGAAAGTCCCGGCAGGAGGAATCTCAGATGACGTCCGCCCCATCGCCCTGTTATTCACGGAAGGGGACCCTGAGCCGGGCTGGGCCAAGACTCGGAGCCGTGATGCCCAGCCAGCCCTGGAGCCCTCGCCCAGGTTAAGGCTCACTCAGGCCCGTGGGCTTCTCTGTTTTCTTGTGTTTTGATGTGAATTGGCGTCTCCATCTTCCACTCACCAATA
This sequence comes from Pongo abelii, assembly GCF_028885655.2. Lineage (NCBI taxonomy): Eukaryota > Metazoa > Chordata > Mammalia > Primates > Hominidae > Pongo > Pongo abelii. The sequence continues at coordinate 4,779,420 of NC_071988.2, forward strand.
TAGAAAAATAGCAGCGGGTGGACAGCACTTTGGGTGGTCCCTGTTCGGATCTGGGTGTATATTCCTCCCCACGTTCCCCTTGTCTGAGTCTTTTTAAAATGTGAAGGCATGCCGTATGCCTGATTCGTTCGCTTCAGTTTAGTGTGTGGGCACTTTCCTCACCATACAGATTCCTCACATTCATGTCAATATCCTCCCAAATTCCTTCCAATGCATGCCCCACAGTAAATGTAGTCGTCACTCTTGCACTGTTGGATGTCAACATCATTTCCAGGCAGACACTGGGCTAGTCAGTTTGTGAGACCTCATCTCATTGATTTCTTTTTTTCTTTTTTTTTTTTTTTTTTCTGAGATGAAGTTTCATTCTTGGTGCCTAGGCTGGAGTGCAGTGGCGCCATCTCGGCTCACCGCAACCTCCGCCTCCGGGGTTCAAGTGATTCTCCTGCCTCAGCCTCCCGAGTAGCGGGGATTACAGGCGTGCACCACCACACCCAGCTAGTTTTGTATTTTTAGTAGAGACAAGGTTTCTCCTTGTTGGTCAGGCTAGTCTCGAACTCCTGACCTCAGGTGATCCACCCCCTCAGCCTCCCAAAGTGCTGGTATTTCAGGTGTGAGCCACTGCGCCCTGCCTTCATCTCATTGATCTCTTACAGCCACCATGCAAGATCAGTATTGCTAACTCTATTTTACACATGAGGACTCTGAGGTTCAGAGAGGGTAAGTAACTTGGTCAAGGTCACACAGCTGGGAAGTGGAAGGAACAAGAACTCAAGCCCAGACTGCCTGACTCTAAAGCCCAGGCATCTATTTACAACATTTTACTGTACACATAATGCAGGGAACATTGTTGCAACTGAATTTCTGTGACAGTCATGGTCATTTCCTTGGGACAACCCCAGGAGAGGGACTGCTGGGTCAAAGGGCGGGAAAAGTTTTCACATCCCTGAGAGTCAGTGCCAAATGATATTCCAGAAAGTGGTGCTGATTCACCCTTTCCCCCCAGCTGCCACCCTCTCCTGCCTGTTTCTCGTAAATGACCACAGCGTGTGCCCAAAGGGTGGTGCTCCCATCACCCCCACCTGCCCTGCCTCCTGCCAGTGTCTGTGCTAACTTGATAAATTGCAAAATGCAATATAAGAACAATGTGTTGTCTCCATAAGGATTTCTAAAATGACCAGGGAACTTGAACATTTTATTTTTAGCAGACAGAGGTCTGGGGTTTTTGTAGTTGTTGTTGTTGTTGTTGTTTTGTTTTTTGTTTTGAGACAGAGTCTCGCTCTGTCGCCCAGGCTGGAGTGCAATGGCGCGATCTCGGATCACTGCAAGCTCCGCCTCCCAGGTTCATGCCATCCTCCTGCTTCAGCCTCCCGAGTAGCTGGGACTACAGGCACCCGCCACCATGCCCGGATAGTTTTTTGCATTTTTAGTAGAGACGGGGTTTCATTGTGTTAGCCAGGATGGTCTCGATCTCCTGACCTTGTGATCTGCCCGCCTTAGCCTCCCAAAGTGCTGGGATTATGGGCGAGAGCCACCGCGCTCAGACAGAGGTCTGGGTTTCAACTGCCTTGTGGTGACCTTGGCATACTCAGGACAGCTAGAATCTGACCAGCAGCCTCCCAGATAACGGCTGGGGCTGGATGTGCTCACTTGCCTGGTGCTCCCGGGAGTGGACTCACGGCGCTGGAGTGGGGCACCAGAACCACTGCCACATGTTTCTCCTTCAAGGAACAGCTCACGCCATCACGTCTTTAAGAAGAATAGAGAAATACACAAATGCCAGAGCCATGAGTGTTGTGAGCCCAGTCACCATCCAGCTACTGTCTTGGTGCAGGTGGCGCTGATATCAGAATATGATAATGCTCCAAAGTGAGGCCCCCAAGTCTCTGCTTCTCCCCAGTTGGGATGCATTTGTTTGGTCTACGCTATGGTGCAAGATCAGACAAAGCATTTTCATCCTCAGCCCAGGTTTCCTTCTGGATTTTCATGAGCCAGAGCGTGGAGGGCAGAGCAAGGGCGCCCTGGCCTGGGGCTGAGGCCCACCTGTCTGGAGCTTCCCTTTGATGCTGGGAGTCCTTGGCTGTTTCTCATAAACGCCCCGGAACGCCCAGGAGGAGCGAGTGCAGGCATCTTACACCATGCCCTCATCCCTCCCAGACCGTCTAGACTGGGTTTCATTCTGGGTTTTCATTTTCACATTGAGACAGAATTCAGAATCAGCATCTCTGGCCTCGGGCCTCTTAGGAGCAACCATTACAGCAGCAGCCAGGGCCTCGACACTGAGCCAGGCAGGACTCATGTCTCACATTGCACTGGCTCACCAGATGCTCATCTGTGCTGCCGTGTACCCCTCTGAAGTAGGTTCTGTGTGCTAGATGAGAACAAGGAGGCCCAGAGAGGTTAAGGAACTTGTCCAGGGACACACAGCACACTACGCGGGTAGAGCTGGGATTTGAATCCTGGCAGCTCTGGCATCTGGAATCTAAGCTGCTCGGCTGATGTCTCACCATATCAGAAGAGCGAACATCTCTTTGGAGAAATGGAGACAAGTAAACCCTTGAATGCAGGCTTTCCTGCCACTCTGGTGCTTCCAGCCAGTTTGTTCCCAGAGCACCGTTGGGGGTTTTGTAGGCAGATGTTGAGGGTCTTGCTTTGGCCTCGATATCCCACTGGATGCCCTCAAAGGAATGATGTAACAGTTAACTTTAAAGGTGCCCATATTCACAATGTGCAGAAACGATATCCTTTGCAAGCAGTTAACATGGTGATGAAAACTTTTAGATGTCAGCTTTAAAATATATGAGGGCTACATGGTTTCTCAAAGCCCTTCCTTAGTGGCTGTGAGCTGCATTGACCCGGCAGGCAGGACCCAGGACTGACCAGGCCAGAGAGGCTGGGGCTGCAGGGGGTTCCTCTGTGACTCTAGCAGGGAGGGGCTGGGCCAGCCGGGTCAGGGGAGGCTGTGGGCTGCTCCCTCTGAAACCATGCATGGCCTCCATGTGGCCCTGGCACTGGAAGGGAAGCTTATGGGAGGAATGCGCTCGTGTCTCAGGACATGGACTCAAGGCCTCTGAGCTGGTGGTGACCAGCAGGTCATCCTGAGGGCGAGTGTTCCCTTCCCCACCTGGCAGAGATCCCTCAGCCCTCCATGGAGCTCCAGGGCTTCAGCTTCCTGGGGTGGGTGTGTGTTGGGAAAAGAGAAAAAGAGCTTCCCTTTCAGGAGTCCACAGGCTCTCTCCTCCTGCAGGTCTGGCCTTGTCCACACTGTGGGGAGACAGGCACCGAGGACCATGAGGGCATGGAGACCCAGAGGAGTGGGGGAGGGGGTGGGAAGCCTTGAGGTGGGCTGGAGGCACCGACCACAAGGACCTGGTCTGTCCTCCTGGGAACCTTCGGCCCCCAGCACAGAGTCTAGCACACAGTAGGTGATCAGGCGTTAGCCCCTTCCTGATCCGTATGCCCAGTGCTGGAAACAACCCACTGGAGGACAGGAGGGCTCAGGGACCATCCCTGGCGGGGTCACAGAGGCTGGGGGCACTCTAGCGAGGGTGGGAGGCTGGGCAGCCCTCAGGAGAACCTGGCTCTTGTCCCGGTCAGCGCCCTTTCCCAAGCTTCTGTAAGGAACATCCACTCACCACCAGGCCAGTGGCCAGAGCTGGAGTCTGTCCCGGGAGCCCGGCCCGCCGAGAGTTGAGCGAGCCACCCCGAGTGTGTGCCGAGACCTCGGTGCCTGTGTCAGGTCGTGGTGTGTGTGTATGTGTGGAGGGGGGTCCACCTCGGGCCTGGGGGACGTGGAGATGGTCCCCTCTGCCGCTAACGCCACCTCGCCCGTCCTCCCCCAGCATGTGGCTGCGACCTGGCCGAGGGCGGCTTCTTCGTGCGGCAGGGCGAGTACATCTGCACGCTGGACTACCAGAGGCTCTACGGCACCCGCTGCTTCAGCTGCGACCAGTTCATCGAGGGTGAGGTGGTGTCGGCGCTGGGCAAGACCTACCACCCCGACTGCTTCGTGTGCGCCGTCTGCCGGTGAGTGAGCGGGCACCTGGCCTCCGCTGCCCCTGCCTTTCCAGGCCTTTCTCCTTCCCTCCCTCCCTTCCCTTCTTCCTCCTGCTCCCTCCCGTGACCCGCCCTCTGCGTCCTGCAGCGAGGCTGTCCCAGGCCTCACAGTCTGCACCCTTCTGTCTCGGTGCATCCAGAGGCCTCCTCTGTGAGGGCAGGGCTGGGCTGCTCCCCTCTGGGTCTGGTGCGTGGCACAGAGCAAGCATGCAGCAAGTGCTGGCTGCGGAGACTGGGTCCTCGACCGGGCAGCAAGACTGCACCGGCCGCCTCTCTGCGTGCACCTCCTGGGGCTGAACAGGAGCCTTCCCACATGGTCCCTGCCTCCCCCTTCCCTCCCCAGCCCCTGACTCGTTCCTCCCAGAGGAAATGTTCTGCTTCTAGAAAACAAAGAATAAAAACATGAAAAACAGTTTATTTTCTGTTCTGTACTCCCTGTCTCACCACACCCTGTTTGCAGGGGATGTTTTCAATGTTGTTTCCAAAGCAGTTCCCTGTGGTTACAAGCATGTGCCGGAGACAGAAATGGAACCTTTGTCAGAGGATGCTAAGGACAGGAGGTGACGATGACAAGGAGTATGTCTAGGGAGAGTCGCTCTGTGTCATCGTAGCGTGACCTGGGTCAGACCTCTCCCGGGGATTATCTGAATGTTTGATTTTTGTGTACGTAGCTTAGAGATGAGGGTTGACATCTCACAGTTGGTTTGAAAGATCGCCCCTGGTTAATCCATTATTTAAAAAATAATAATAGACAGCCCTGGTCGCGTTGGAGTCACTGGAGCTGGACTTGTCCAGCCACCATCAACAACTAGGAAACTGGACAAAATGTATGAAACAACCATTTCCAGACTCTGGAGCTCAGAACTAAGAGAAGGGAACAAGTTAAGTGAGGCAAGGCCTGTGATTGCCCCAGCTTCCTTCCTGGAGGCAGTTTCCGGAAGGATAGCGTGGGGTTGGGGGAGAGACCCAAGGGGAGTGTGGCATCATCCTGAGGCAGGAGACAGTGACTAGAAAGGCAGGCACAGCTGGAACATGTTGGGCAGGATACCAGAGGGGCAGGGGCACCACCGAGCAAGAGTGCCGATCTGCACAGGTGCCTTAGAGTCTTTGAACAAATATGAAGCCCTGTAGTTGTAGAGGAATTTCACACAGTGGGGCAGAGAATGACCAGGTTGCTACAAGCGAAACAATTCCTGGATTTGGGAAACATCTGAGTCCTGTCCAGGGTGGAGATTCCTTGTTGAACCCCAGGGCATGCAGTGTGGACACCAAAAGGTCGCGTCTCATCCAGAAGACAAAACAGCCCTAGAGTGAAGGCTACAGTGAACCTGCTCTACCAAAGCACAAAACGAGCCTCAGAAAGATCATGCTGGCTGGGCACGGAGGCTCACACTGTAATCCAGCACCTCGGGAGGCCAAGGCAGGAGGCTTGAGACCAGGAATTGGAGACCAGCTTGGGAAACGTAAAGAGACCCCATCTCTATTTTTTAATTAATTATTTTTTTAAAAAGATCATGCTGATCTGCAAATAAACTGTCTGCCAGAGCAAAGCCCAACACTTTTCACAAGAAGATTTTTAAAAATCCAGCATTCAACAATGTAAAATTTATAAGTGTTCAGTGTCCAATCAAAACTTGCTGGTGATGGCTGGGCACAGAAGCTCATGCCTATAATCCCTCCACTTTGGGAGGCCGAGGTGCGAGGATCACTTGAGGCTGGGAGTTCGAGATCAGCCTGCGTGACATAGCAAGACCCTGTCTCTACAAAAAATTTAAAAATTAGTCTGGCTTGGTGGTGCATGCCTGTAGTCCCAGCTACATGAGAGGCTGAGGTGGGAGGATTGCTTGGGCCCAGGATTTTGAGGCTGCAGTGAGCTATGATTGCACCACTGCTCTCCAGCCTGGGTAACAGAGCAAGACCCTGTAGAAAGACAAGAAAGAAAGAAAGAAGAGGGGGGAGAGAGAGAGAGAGAGAAAGAAAGAAAGGAAAGAAAGAGAAAGGAAAGAAAAGGAAGGAAGGAAAGAGAAAGAAAGAAAGGGAAAGAAAGAAAGAGAAAAAGGAAAGAAAGAAAGAAAGAAAGGAGGGAGGGAGAGGAAGAGAAAGGAAGGGAGGAAAGGAAGAAAGTGAGGGAGGAATGGAAAGGATTACTAGTTGTATTAGGTTGTTGCAAAAGTAATTGTGGGTTTTTTCATTAAAAGTAATAGTAAAAAACAGCAACCTAATAAAAGGAAACCAGAAAATGTGACCCAAACCCAGAAGAAAAGTCAGTAGCAATAAGGGAGGAGACCACCCCTCATATTGTCTTAAGCCCAATTTCTGCCTCCAAAGAAAGAAGAAGTAAAACCTAAAAGGCAGAAATGAAATCCATGGGCAGACAGCCCAGGGCCGTGCCCTGGGCCTGGTAGTTAAAGATCGACCCCTGACCTAATTGGTTATGTTATCTATAGATTCCAGACATTGTATAGAAAAGCACTGTGAAAATCCCTGTCCTGTTCTGTTCCTATCTGATTACCAGTGCATGCAGCCCCCAGTCACGTACCCCCTGCTTGCTCAATCGATCACAACCCTCTCATGCAGACCCCCTTAGAGTTGTGAGCCCTTAAAACGGACAGGAATTGCTCACTTGGAGAGCTCAGTTGTTGGAGACATGAGTCTTGCCGAAGCTCGTGGCAGAATAAAGCCCTTCCTTCTTTAACTCGGTGTCTGAGGAGTTTTGTCTGCGGCTTGTCCTGCTACAGCAATAGGCCCAGAAATGACAGGAATGGTGAAATGAGCAGATAATGACTTTAAAATAGCTACTGTAAATACGTTTAAGTATTTTAAGGAAACACGAACATAAATAGGAGAGTTATAGAAGATATAAAAAGAAACCACTGGTACTTGTAGAAATGAAAAATACAATGGCCGAAGTGGAAAATCTCCTGAAAGGAATTAGCAGTAGATTGGGTATTTCGGAAGAAAATATCAGTAAACATGAAGACACAGCATTAGAAAGAATTCATACTTAAGCAGAGAAACAAAAAGACTGAAAAACACGAAAAGCACCTCAGGAATCTGTGGATGTGGATCTATTTCTCTGTCTAGGTGGATAAGGGAGACCAAAAAGTGTTTAAGGAAGTAATTGCTGAACATTTTGCACATTTGGTGAAAACTATAAACACATGGATCCAAGAATTTCAATGAACTTCAAACAGAATAAACACATCAGAATCTACCAAATCTATCCTAATCAAATTGCTGAAAACCAGTGCTAAAAAGAAATCTTAAAAGCAGCCAGAGGAAAAAAAATTATTTACAGAGGAACAAACGTATGACTCCAGACTTCTCATCAGAAACTATGTATGCTAGAAGACAATAGAACAACATTTCTTAAATGCTGAGGGAAAAATATCTATCAAATAATTCTAGACTAAGCACAAAAACTTCCAAAAATGAAGGCAAGACTGCTAAAGGGTATGGGATTTCTTTTGTGGGTGATAAGATTGTTCTAAAATCGATTATGGTGATAGTTGCACAACTCTGAATATGCTAAAACCTGCTGGATTATACATTACATTGTATGTGAATAAAGTGTCAAAACTGTTACCGAGAAACGAAGGCACTGTAAAGACTTTTTTAGACACGCAAAGCTAAGAGAATTTGTTGCCAGCCAATCTGCACCAAAATAAACTTACAGGAAGTTTTGTGGGCTGAAGGAAATGCAAAATGAGAAACTGCAAAAGCAAGCCATCAGCTGGCAGAGAGTGCCATGTTAGATATGAGTTCAAGGGTGCGCCCTCACACCTGTGTCTGATGAAGCACTGCTCTACAAAATATTATTTACAAAATATTGATTATTCACAGCTCAATAATAAGAAGACCCAGAATACTGTTAAAAATGGGCAAAAGAGGCTGGGTGCTCATGCCTGTAATCCCAGCACTTTGGGGGGCTGAGCCGGGTGGATCACGAGGTCAGGAGTTCGAGACCAGCCTGGCCAACGTGGTGAAACCCCGTCTCTACTAAAAATACAAAAATTAGCCAGGTATGGTGGTGGGCGCCTGTAATCCCAGCTACTTGGAAAGCCAAGGCAGGAGAATCACTTCAACCCAGGAGGTGGAAGTTGCAGTGAGCCGAGATCACACCACTGCACTCCAGCCTGGGTGACAGAGGGAGACTCCATCTCAAAAAAACTTTTAAAAAAATGGGCAAAAGAGTTTAATAGAGACGACTATAAACCAAAAAGAGATTGAGGCAGGGCTCAATGAATAGAGCTTTATTTAGCCAAGGTTGAGGATGTGCCTAGGGTAAAATGCAAGCCACAGGAGCACCTGTGAGCTGTGCTTTTTCCAAAGGGGGTTTGGGACACTTCAGTATTTAAGGGGGAAAAAGCAAGAAGGAGAGAAAAAAGGGGAGGAGGAGGACGACCGTGAGGCAGATAGCTACAGTCTTTATGGTTACATTTCATATGCTAATCAGAGCCTCAGTAAATCTATGTTTTACATGTGAAAAGAGGGAGTCGAGGAAACAGTTAAGACTAACCCTCTGTAAATCTACATTTTACATTTGTCATACACCATTCTGTTTTACATTTTACATGTGACATGGGGTTGTGAAACTACAGCTCTCTGGAAACAAAAGGAAAGCAGTTTTTGCATGACTCCATTCCCAGCTTAACTTTCCCTTTGGCATAGTGGGTTTGGGGTCCTTGTCTTTCACACTTCACTAAAGAACATATACAAATGGGCTGAGTGTGGTGGCTCACGCCTGTAATCCCAGCACTTTGGGAGGCTGAGGTGGGCAGATTGCTTGAGGTCAGGAGTTTGAGACCAGCCCGGCTAACGTGGTGAAACCCCATCTCTACTAAGAAAATTAAAATTAGCCATGCATAGTGGCAGGCACCTGTAATCCCAGCTACTCAGGAGGCTGAGGCAGGAGGATCAATTGAACCCAGGAGGCAGAGGTTGCAGTGAGCCAAGATTGTGCCAGTGCACTCCAGCCTGGGTGACAGAGCAAGACTTTGTCTCAAAAAATATATATATATAATATATATTATGTATATTATATTATGTATTTTATATTATATATAATATATAATGTATTATATATTATATATAATACATTATGTATTTTATATTATATTATATATAATATATATTATGTATTATATATTATATTATATAATATATATTATGTATTATATATTATATTATATAATATATATTATGTATTATATATTATATTATATATAATATATATTATGTATTATATATTATATTATATATAATATGTATTATATATAATATATATTATGTATTATATATTATATATTATGTATTATATAATATAATATATAATAATTATTATATATAAATATAATAATTATATAATATTTATATATAATATATACACACAAATGACCAACACCATACATGAAACAGTGTTTACCATCATTAGTCACAGGGGTATGCAAATGAAAACTACAAAGAAATGCCATTACGCCTCCATGAGAACAACTAAAACTGAAAAGATGGACCATGGCGAGTGCTGGTGAGGATGCGAAGCCAGAGGAGTGTCCCTCCAGTGCCGTTGTGAATGCAGCATGGCACGGCGGCCGTGGAAACCGGCTTGGCAGTTTCTGATAAAGTCAAACACACACTTAGCGTATGATCAGAAAATCTGTCTTCTGTATTCACCCAAAAGGAAAGCTTGTGTCCGCGGAGAGGCCGGTTGGCAACCGTGCTTAACAGCTTTATTTGTAACAGCCCCAAACTGGAAACAGCCCAGAAGCCCCCAGCAGTTGCATGGAATGGCTGTTGTGATTTATCCATGGGATGGACACTGCCCCGTCCTCAAAGGAACAAAGGATCAATATGGGCAATAGCATGGGTGAAGCTCAAAAACGTGAGGCTGACAAAACACCAAAGACTACGTGATCTGTGAGTCTGCAAAAAAAAAAAAAGAGAGAGACAAATCTAATGCACGGTGACAGTGACAATCACAGTGTCTGGGGCCATGGTGACAATGATGATCACGGTGCCTGGGGCCAGAGGTCGTGGGCAGCATGATTGTAGACAGCCACAGGGGGCTTTTTGCAGTGGAAAGAATGTTCCATATCATGACTGATGGTGGCAGTGATATGGGTGTGTACATTTGTCACAAGTTACCTCAATAAAGTAGAGGAAATACAATCATAGCTGCCATTGAGTCAGCCCCTCCCAGGTCCAGGCAATAAGCCAGAGCTTCCCAGGCAGGATGTCCTGTGGGCGAATGAATGTATGAATACAAACCTGGAATGCAGGCATTCTCAGTCCTACTTTATAGGTGAGAAGCCTTTCAGAGAAGCTGAGTAACTTGTTCCAGGTTAAACAGCCAGAGATTCGCTCCAAGCACATCCAGGGATGGGGAGGGGCTCCCACTCTGTCTCAAGATCCCCCATGACAGGGAGGGTGCAAGACACAGAGACAGCAGACCACAGCATTCACACGGTGGCAACACGGGCATGGGAGAGCCGTGCAGGCTCCTGGGCAGCGGATGGGGGGAGAGGGCCCTGGGTTGAGCTCAGCCTGTATTTGTCCTGGATCCCCAGGAGCAGGTACCGGCCCAGTGGGAGCCCAGGAACACACCTGCTGCATGGACCGAGGGTACTGGATGCCAGCCCCACTGGTGGGTGCTCTGGCAGGCCTTCAGCAGGGGAAGGCACGGTGGTCTCCAGCTTCAGGGAGCTCCATCTGGCAGGCCCTGGTGGGAGGCCAGGCAGGGACGTGGCAGGAGAGAGTAGACCAAGCCTGGCCCCCTAGGAGAGCTTCATTCCTTCACTTATTCACCCATTCATTCATTCAACAATGAATCCATTGTCTCCTCCCTGAAGAAGACAGACAGAACCCAACAAAGGTGTTTGAGCAGGGGCTTTTTTTTTTTTTGATATGGAGTCTCACTCTTTCGCCCAGGCTGGAGTGCAGTGGTGCAATCTCGGCTCACTGCAACCTCCACCTCCCGATTCAAGCGATTCTCCTGCCTCACCCTCCCAAGTAGCTGGGATTACAAGTGCACACCACCACGCATGGCTAATTTTTGTATTTTTAGTAGAGACGGGTTTTCACCACACTGGCCAGGCTGGTCTCAAACTCCTGACCTCAAGTGATCCTCACACCTCAGCCTCCCAAAGTGCTGGGATTACAAGTGTGAGCCACTGCGCCTGGCCGCCCAAGAGATTTAAGGGGCACCCGTGGTCTGACACTTCCACAGGCTTCTGCCTGAAAAGCACCTGGTTCTCTGGTCAGGCTCAGATGGGGAAGGAAAGTGGCCCGGTGGCTGCTGGAAGCTTGGTGGCAGCAGGTGTCGAGGGCAGACATGGCAGCATTCTCAGGCTGTGCTTCTGGCCCCGTCTGCAGGTGGCCTGGCCTTAGCTTGCTAGATGCAGCTACTTGAGCCTCAGTCTCCAAAGACATCCCCAGGCTGCAGGAGGATGGGCCATCTCTCTGCCGTCCCTCACCCGGCCTCGCTCCAGGCACTTGCTGCGGAGGCAGACTTTAAGGGGGTGCCAAAAAACTCAGTAGTCAAGTAAATGATATTTTAATGCGATATTTTAAAAAATTGAAATAAATGCAAAAAATCCATTTAGAGCAAAATGGCAGAATTTTGAATAAAGACAGGATCCGATTGTCCAGCATCTTCCTGTCTATGAGGTGTGCTTTTAAAGACACTACCCTCTTAGAGGCCCAGGTAGATAAATCGTGGAACTTTGAAGCTAGACAGGTCTTGGTTTGTTTCTGGTTCTGACTCGTATCCACGTGTCCTTGGAAAAGTTACATATCCTCTCTGAACTCCAGTTTCTCACCTATAGAGAAAACATGAAGCAAATAGCAACTAGGTTGAATGGCGTGGGGTTATTCATGAGGCATGCCTATAGGGCACCTATCACAGTGTAGGCCCTGGGCACACAGGAGATGCCCGGTGGACATAGCTGCTGCCCTTGCTACTGACCTGATATGAAGAAGGCATCCCATGTGGCTGGGAAGGCAGGGTGGGCTGGAGGGGCCAGTGGTCCAGGCAGCCTGGCATGTTGCCGTGTGCCAAGCACTGGGCTGGCCCTCAGCTGGTCCTCACCACCACCTTAGGCGCTATGATTCTGCCTGTTGGTACAGATGAGGAAACTGAGGCTCAGATGTCAATGACTACCTGAGGTCCTCTTGCGGGGATGCAGCAGTGCCTGGGTGGAGAGGCCCTGCGTTGCGTCCTCAGCCTGTGAGTGGTACCTTTGCGAGATCCTGGGGAGACATTGGCTCTGGTCTCCTGTCTCCTGCTCTGGGAGAGGGCTCCCCCAGAGAGAAGCCGGAAGGTGGGCCTGGCTGGTAATGAGCTCTCTTGTTTCAGGCTGCCCTTCCCCCCTGGGGACCGAGTGACCTTCAACGGGAAGGAATGCATGTGCCAGAAGTGCTCCCTGCCCGTGTCGGTGGGCAGCAGCGCGCACCTGTCCCAGGGCCTCCGAAGTAAGTGGGCGCTGAGTGGGGGCGTGCTGAGTGGGGGGTGCTAAATGGGTGGGTGTGCTGAGTTGGGGGGCGCTGAGTGGGGCGTGCTGAGTGGCAGGTGCTGGGGGGCGCTGAGTGGGGGCAATGCTGAGTATAGGGCATGCTAAGTGGGGGCTTGCTGGTTGTGGGAGGGGGTGCTGAGTTGGGAGCTTGGTCTCTGCAGTGCCCAGGGACAGGGCCTGACAAACAGGGACCCAGAGCAGCAGCAGCTGCAATGAACGCTGTGGATAAATGTGAGGAGGCAGCCAGGGATGGAAGTTTCTGGGGCTCTCGTGCCGCCAAGTCTTTGCACTGGCTGTTTCCTCCACCCCAGGTGCCACTCCTGCTTTCCCATCTAATGCCCACTGCTGCTTTTGCCCAGCTCTAGCACACCTCCTCCAGGAAGCCTTCCAGGTCTCCTTCAGGTCCTCTCCCTCTGGCATTCACTCTCCTCAGCTCCCCCCTGTTAATTCCAGGCCACCCGGGACCCCTTTGCGGGAACCCGTAGAAGAACACTGAGCTCCGGGCTCCTGCAGTCAGGGGCCCTCGGGTTCACTCCTCCACCTCCCAGGAGTTAGGCCAGGTGTGTATGCAGTGGGGGCTCAAGATGCTTCCTGAATTAGGAAGCAGGAGGTTGTTAGTGTGAAAAAAAACAAATGGCAGCCGAAGTGTCAGGGGTTTGCAGGTATGGGGCCAAGTATCAGCAAGGAGTGGGCAGCCAGGTGGCCTTTCCCAGCTGGGGTGGCTCTGCCGGATCATGAGATGGCACACAGGCTCTGGGAGGGGAGTCCAGCACACCAGGCCCCGCCGCTGCCAGGCACCTGCTGCAGAAGCCCGCTCTGAGCACCGTGGTCACTGGGGTGTCCCCAGAGGCAGGGCCACGTGTCCCCGGACAGAAGAGGAGTTTCTCCTGATTTCCGGAGTCAGCATCTTGCCTGCAATTAATTTCCTCTCCTGTGTCAAACACCTCCTTTCTCCCCCACCTTGTCTGCTGTGTTGAGAGTCTCTACAGAGGCGATTCCACTTCCAGCCTCCCAGGAGTGCAGCATTGGCCCTGGGAGCTGGTGATAATTTGACTCTGTGAACCGAAGCAAAGGCTTCATCCCTTGGGATGAAGTTCGCAGCAGCACTGGGTCGGGAGGGTGCTGCCTCGGGGCTTGCTAGGAGAGTCCTCCATTCAAAAATTTCTCTCCAGCTGGGGCCTGGATTGATTGATTTTTTTTTTTTTTAAACGTAAACGTGATTTTATTTAATGCCTTTTATCTATCTTTGAGAATTTGGCTTCACAAACAGTAGTACTGTTATAATTAAATTCAGATAGTAATCAAAAGCTCTATGGCAAATTTTAAAAGGGGGAGATAAGTTTTGAACAGTTTGTCCAAAGCTTCCTGGCACCCAAATTAAAAAGGGAAACATGGGCCGGGTATGGTGGCTCATGCCTGTAATCCCAGCACTTTGGGAGGCCGGGGCGGGTGGATCACCTGAGGCCAGGAGTCCGAGACCAGCCTGGACATGGTGAGACCCCGTCTCTAATAAAAATACAAAAATTAGCCTGGTGTGGTAGTGCCCACCTGTAGTCTCAGCTATTCAGGAGGCCGAGGCAGGAGAATCGCTTGAAATTGGGAGGCAGAGATTGCAGTGAGCTGGGATTGCACCACTGCACTCCAGCCTGGGTGACAGAGTGAGACTGTCAAAAAAAAAAGTGGGAGGGGATGGAAATATGACCAACCACAGAATCAGTGTCTGAGATTTTTTTTTTTTTTTTTGAGGTTTTCAAAAATACCCTTGGCAGAAAGGCTCTGCCCTCTCCAAATGTAAATTTATTTTGAAATATCAAATTTGCATTTTCAAAGAACAAATGTTCCCCGGACCCCTAGATATCTAATAATGTAACCTGCCCCTTCCCCCAGCCTGTGGTGAGAATCCTGAGCTTAGAACCATTTCTGTGCCTAGAAAGCATTGAGCAGCAGTCCTGGCTCCTATGTGGATGTCTGCAGTCTTCCCAGTCCAGCCTCCTTTTGTTTCCCCAGCAGCTGTGCCTGGAGGAGCTCTTCTGAAGGTGCAGGAGTGCCCTGTACCTGGCAGGAGTGGGTGTGCTGGGTGCTCAGTGTCCATCAGGGGGCGGAAGTGCCGAGGGGTGGGCCAAGGCCTTTCAACTCCAAAGCAAGTGAGCTCACCCCACTAGGACCAGAGGCTGTCCAAGGTGGCCTTGGTTCTGAAACTGGAGACGCAGGCTGAATTCCAGCAGGTGGGTCTGGAAGGGGGAGGTTGCTACAGGTGAGAAGAGAGTGCAAAGACTGAACACTTGTGAAATGTGCTGGGTGCACCCCCCAGACCCATGTGAGTGGACGGGGCTGCAGCGTGGGCACCTCCCAGACCCGTGTGAGTGGACGCGGCTGCAGCGTGGGGACGGGGAATGGGAATGGCGCTGAGACACCAACACCAGATGGCAGCTTCCTCCAAAGCCACGCCATGGTGTTCTCAGTACATCTGGAGGCCGTGAGGAGCCATATATGGTTGTGGAGTAGGGTAGAGTCAAGTCAGTCCAGAATGTAGGAAGCAGCACCATCTGCCTGGCCAGCTTGCTGGGCCTGGGGGCAGCAGGGCGGGGCCTCACATGGCTGCCTGTGCGGCTGCCCTTCCCTGGGGAGGGGAGAGTGGCTGGCTCTTGAGGCAGAGCTCAAGCTTGAGTCCCGTGGCCCTGAGCTTCCCTCTGCTGCCCCAAGCAGGCCACTTAGGAATAAGAAATCCTCCAGAGTGGGCTGCACAGGCTTCTTCCAGGAGGAGCAGCCAACACCCCGCATGCCTCAGCTTCCCCACCACGCTCGTTGGGAGGTCCCCTGTGTCCCTGAAGCTCTGCCCCTTCCCATGAGGCCCCCAGCTCTCCAGTGCTGACCCATTGCTGGTCACGAGCCTGTCACAGGGCAGCCATTGCATAGTGCAAGCACCTTGCCGACCCAGAGGCAGCTCTGAGCCCAGATACCCTGGGTGGACCCTGCATTCAACACTGTGTGCCGAGGGCAAGAGGTGTCCCCTCTCTGGGCCTTTGATGTGGGTGTGGGGCCAGCCAGGGGTGTAGGCGGCAGGCTGGCAATTGGGAAAAATGGGCTTGGCCTGGGGAAAAGGGATGGCGAGCAGCTCCATCCATGCTGAGAAAACCCCGAGGCTACTTCTTGGGCCTGGCTGCCCCTGGCTCTTTAGCTCCACCCCCTGGACCTGGGGAGGCCCCACCAGAGCGAGGGATGAAGGCACAGGAAGGGGTGTATGCAGTCCTAAGGTCCCAGGCCCAGGAATGGGGCTTTGGGGTCCTCCACTCTTCCAGCAACGGGGCTTGACCACCTGGGCTGTGGCACGTGGAGCCCCTGTGTCCCCTGCTCCTGCAAGGGTAGTGCTAAGAGGGTGTGTGCCCTGACCAGAGCCCCCGCCCCCTTGCTGGCTGCCTGGGAAACAGGAGAGCCTCGGGGTGAGGCCGGGGTTAAACCCAGGAGCTCCAACTGCTCCCCGGCTGCCTAGGAAACAGGAGAACCCCTGGGTGCGCCTGGGAGGTAAACCCAGGATCCTCGCAGGAGCCCCCGCCCCACTCTGGGCCCATGGCAGGTCTGTGTCCCGGTCTAGTCCTGACCGCAGTGCGTTGGGGCTGAACTTGAACGTGTTTTATCTTTTCCAGCGGCTTTTCTTCCTCAGTACAGTTTCCTAATTGGAGCTGCAAGCCAAGTTCATGGATTTTCAATCACTTTCAAGTTTTGGAGCTCGGTCAGAGTCCTTGTTTCCAAAACTCAATCTCAGATTTGATCTAGAATCTGAGACTCCCCCCTACTCCCCTGATCCCCGGTTAGACCTGGGGTGCTGCGGGGGGGGGGGGTCTGGCTCCTGCACCTGCACCCCCTGAGCTCCAGCTGAGGCTCCGGGAGACTGCCTGGCACATCCTAGGCACCCCCCAACAACCACCCCCACCATGACCACATCTTGTGGAAGAGGGAGCATTTTGGGGAAAATAGGAAAGTGGAAGGTTCTAGGAGGGTCATGCCATTGCTGCTGATGGCAGTGCCAGCCAGGATGTATGGGCACGTGGCCAGCTGACATTGGGGGGTCCTGAGGCCCCTTCTGCCCTGCTAGAGACATGCTGCCGCTGACAGCTCTAGTCCACAGCCTGTGTCACACAGGACTCTGAGCTGCCATGTGCAGAGCCCGCAAAGCAATGTGGAGCTCCAGATGTGTTTAGAAAGTGAGGATGTGGTTTCCATGGCAACACTCCTTTTGCACCTTGCTCTCATCTCCACGTGTACTGCTGATAGGAGAATGAGGGGGCCGAGGCAGGTGTGAGGTTCACATACCCCCTGCAGCTTGGAGCTCAAGGTCAAGGGAGCTTCTTGGCAGGGGAGGGCACCGGCCAATATGGTAGGAGGCAGAGTGGCGGAGATGCCCGCAACGGCATCGCAGAGAGAGCAGGCCTCCCACGAGGGGACCACCTGGCAACAACAGCAGTGGCACTGAGAGCAGAGGTGGGCCCACCTCACCGGTCAGTGTGTGTGCATTTATTCACAGATCACACATGCCCTCACTCCAGGGGCACAGAGAGGTGAAGTGACTTCCCCAGGTCACAGCCGGTGGGGGGCATTGCTGGGATCTGACCGCTGCTCTCTGCTGTCTGTCCTCTGGTCGCCACACAGCCCCATGTGCTGTGCTCCCTTGACATGCAGAGAAGCCAACAGAGGCTCGGAGCTGGGGATCTCAGCTCCAGCACCATTCACATGTGGGGCCAGAGAGCCCCGCTGAGGGCAACTGTACTGGCAGGGTTAGCATCCTGTGTCCACCACCCACTAGATGCCTGGAACCCCCTCCAAGTTATGACAATCAAAAGGGTCGCCAGACATTGCCAAATGTCTCTTGGGCAAAAGTGCCCCAAGTTGAGAGCCACTGATGCAGAGCTTTGCAAAATGTGCCTCATCACCTGCTAAGTGGGGGGAGCCAGGAGGCTAAGTCAGGGCTGTGCGTCGTCAGCCTCTGCAGAGACACAGGAAGGAGTGTGGCAAAGAGGGTGATGTGGGGGTCGCCTCCTCCTGGACTTGAGAAGGGTGGAGGCATCCTCTCACTTTGGTTCCCATTCATTCATTCATTCATTCATTCATTCATTCCCCACGTGTTTCTCAAGCACACAGCCTCTGCTGGGCATCCAGGGTCCTGAAATGAGTAAGAGGCCCCCCTTCCCTCAGAGTTTGAATCTGCTCTCTGGCTGTTTTCCAAAGTAGCATGTGAATGTGGTCACTTAGGAAATCCTGACCTTGACCGATGGCTTTGTGAGTGTTCGTTTGTTTTAATTGTTAAAAACAATATGACTCAGGTCTCTGCCAAAAGAAACTAATGAAGCCATGCATGGAAGCAACTTCCACTGAGCTCTCAGTGCACAGCAGGCCCACGGGGGGTCTCGCCGATGCTCACTGCTCACCCAGGATGCACAGGGCTTTGGGCCAGGTCTTCTGTGTAAATTAGCACTGGATCCGGGCAGGCACCAAGTGAGGAGGTGATCACCCCACCCCACGATGAGGAAATGGGGGCTCCCGCAGGAGGAACATGCTCAGTGTGACCCAGCGCATAGTGGGGACCAGGATTTGTACCCAGCGTGTCGGGCCCTGGGGCCACCTTCTTTCCATCTTGGATAGAGGTTTCCTTGGGCACGAGGGGTCCCTGCTTGGTCTGTGAATTACTCAGGGGCTCCTGCAGGTGGCAAGGCCCTGTTTGTCAGACACCCTCTTCCTGCCTGTCCATCACGGGGTCCGAGGCCCTGCCCTTGTCATGCCCCCAACACACAACCACACCCTTAAACACACGCAGACACACACTTCCACAAACACACAGACACACTCTCACGTGCAGACATATTCACGCATGCAGATGCAAACACATACATAGACACACTCACGCACCACACACACACTCACGCACCAGTCACACACACTCACGCACCAGTCACACACACTCACGCACCACACACACACTGACGCACATTCAGCTATGACAGGTGCAGGTCCCTGGAGTGAGGACGTGTGTGATCCATGAATCAATGCACACCTGGGTGGTTGACTCAGTGGGCCCCGCTCTGTCCCCGTTGCTGCTGCTGTTGTCACCAGGTGTTCACCTTGTGAGAGGCCCTTTCCCTTGGGGATGCTGTCATGGCATCTCTGCCACTCTGCCTCCCACTCCCCGCCCCTGACCTCATATATTCACAGGAAGACTCACGGGAAGACTCAGGTAACATACAAATGCTCACAGTCCCATAAGACACATCCACATACTTACAGTCACACGCTATGCACACAGATGCACACGCACTCACATGCAGCCCGCTCAGGCTCATGTACCAGGCTCTCCCCAGCTTCCCAGCCTGCTCCAATCACTCTGCCAGGGGCACCCCTGCCTGCAGCACGCCCATGATGCTGGCTGTGGAGCCCCCGGTGTGGTGGCTCATAGGGTGGAGGGACTGTGGGCCACTGGCTCAGGGCAGGGCCAGAACCTGGAGGCCCTGTGCACAAAGACCAGGCCCTGGGACATGGGGCAAGTGAGCAGGGCAGGCACGGCTGGGAAGGACAGAGAGGGCACCAGGAGGCCAGGCAGGGTCCCACGAGGCTGGTGGCCACAGGGTGGAGAGTGCCAGTTACCGTGGGGACGGCAGGAAGAGAGAAGGTCGGTTTGGCTGGCTGGGTGCGGCGGGAGAGCTCCCAGGGCTGACTGGGTTGGGGGCTAGGGGCTGGCTCAGCCCTCCCTAATGTGGTCCATTTCCCTTTGGTGGGCACATCAAGTCACAGTTGGGTTCAACCTGGTATGTCTCAGTGCCAGGAGCCGACTCCGCTCTCCTGCACAATAGGGCCTCTGTTTCTTCATCTAGGTTTCCCCAGCTCATAGCCCAGGCTGCATGCAGTCAGCACTAAATGCATGCAGGGTCAAACTTCCCCAGTTGCCTTCCCCATGCTCCAGAGACTGCTGTGTAAGAGGCTCCTCCAAGCACACTCGGTGTGGCTGCTCATCTGTCCCGCCCCTCCCGGCTGCCCCAGGGGCCTTCACGGAGTGTGGAGAGCAGGGGGCCTCCCCCACACCTCTCACAATGGTTGGGGTGTCTGTGTTCTGTTCTCTCTCTTCCAGGTTGTGGGGGCTGCGGCACAGAAATCAAGAACGGCCAGGCCCTGGTAGCCTTGGACAAGCACTGGCACTTGGGCTGTTTTAAGTGCAAGAGCTGTGGGAAGCTCCTGAACGCAGAGTACATCAGCAAGTAAGTGGGGGGAGGGCTCCAATGAGAGCCTCCGCTCAGGCTTGCCTACTCTGTGGGGGTCCCACACTCTGCACGTGTCCCCAGCGCCACCCTCTCTGCGTCTCTCCTATTCCTCACGCAGCTACTACTGCCCTGCTGCTGGGTGAGAAGCATGGCTCAGAGCTTAGCGAATTTGTCCCAACAGCCTTATGTCCCCCTTCCCTGGCCAGCCCTGGCTTCTCTAACGGCATTTGCAGCATCCAGCTCCTTTTTTGTGGATGAGAAGCAGAGCTGCCAGGGCTGCCAGTGCTGAGTTTTTGAAGTGCCTTCCCTCCCCGTCTCAGTCCCCCTCCACCATCCCCATGGGATCAGCTGCCCTTTCTGGCGCCTGGATGTCCTGCAGGAGGTGAAGCAATGTGAGCAGAGGCCAGCACGGGGATGAGGAGAGGGGGCTGTCCCATCCCAGGTGTCAGGGCTGGGGCCCCACAGCCACGCACTCTGTCTTCTGCAGAGCGGGGGCCCCTGGGGCAGCTGCCACCGACACCGAACATGTCCCACAAATGTGCAGTCACGCTGGGGTGGTGGCCGATTTGGGAACTGGGGAAGCCTTCTGGGAAGATCACAGCCTTGAATGGAGGCAGCTCAGGGCCAGGAGCTGGGGGTGGGTTTTAACCCTGGGGGATCGGGGACCTGAGGCAGGCAAGCCTTCCGCATGGCGCAGGTGAGGAGCGAATATGTGGACGAGCTGAAGGAGGGCAGCTCCTCTGAGCACATAGGGCCCCTTCCTGGGAGCTAGAGGGTCTTCTGGCCACTTTTGTCTGTGCTGTGCTTGTTCTCAATGCCCAACGGGAACAAAATCATCACAGGAATTGATGGAGATGAAAAACTCCCTGTGATAAAACTGCACGGAGTGAGGCACACACACACACACACACACACACACACACACACATATGCATGCACATTTGAGCGCGTGTCACACAGAACCTGAATCACATCTGTCGATGTGCCTGTGTTAACTTCCTGGCTGAGGGTGTATACTAATTCTGCATCACCACTGGGGAAACTAGGCAAAGGGTACATGGGACCTCTCTGTATTGTTTCTTACAACTGCTGGGGAATCTGCAATGATCTTCAAGACATCATTTTAAGTAAAACCTCCAAACCAAGGTGAGCTTGCACCCAGGGTGAGGGACCTGTGAGGTGCATGAGTTTCCCTGCCTGTGTCACGGTCAGCCAGGGACTGCCCGGTGTGGTGCACACAGCACTTTAATATAAAATGAAAATGCCCAGCCCTGTGCAGGCGGCAGGCCCCTCCCGCAGCGTTGGCAGCTCACCCACACCGTGCATGTTACTTAGCAGCCTCCAGAGCTGTCCCAGAATTGACGAGGAGGGCGTTGGTGTTGCCATGGAGATGTTATCTTTAACCTCCCATTTGCTGCAAATACACCCATTTGTGGGTTATTACGGGAGTCCTGAGGTCAGCGGCATTTGGAAGTAAGCCTGAGGACTCATTGTATGTCTCCCCCTCACGTGGAAGGAAGGGCTGCCACTCTCTGAGCGATGGCTCATCCCAGCTGTGGGCCACTTCCAGGCCGCAGCCAGAGAGGGGCACCCAGGCCCGGGGCTCATGACCCCACATCCTGGGGACCTAGCAACAGCCCAGAGCTTGGAGGAAAAGAACGTGAGCTGGGGTCTAATCCACGACAGCCTGAGAAATCCTCCCTTCTGTAGTAGCTGTGCAAAAACTCAAACCAAATTTGGAACACTACAGCAACTTCAGCGATGCTGGAGGGGGCGCGTTGGAATGGCAGGCACCTCACTCTGTGCCAGTCACCCCCTCACGTGCTGGGTATGGCTGGGGCTGAGAGGACAGCCCTGGTTAGTAATGACAATGGATTCAGCCACCTTGGAGAGTGCCTGCCATTCTCTTCATTAGTCCTTACTATTATTTCCCCCATTATGCAGATGGGGACACTGAGGCTCAGAGAGGTTAAGTGACTTGCCCAGGGTCACACAGCTGGGACTTGGCATTTGAGCACAGGCCTGTTCACTCAACCACGGCTCAGCAGAGCAGTGCCTCCCCACACCGAGTGGCCACTGCTGACCTGCCGTCCCCGCATCTGCACAGCCATCCATCTTGGCATGTTGATCTCTTAATAATCATGATAACGGGTGTGAAGATCAGCTCAGGAGCTGTGCCAGGGATGACCCTGCAGACGGCTTTTCTCTATAGCTCATTTATGGAGACTCGGAGGAAGCCACTGCTGGAGGGGCAGGCCCAGGATGACGGGCATTTGACACCAATTTCCTGAGCCCTATGCACCTGGCACATAGCAGGCAGGCTGCACGTGTGCATGGGGAGAGGGGATGGACGCATCCGTGCAGCCCTCCTGCTCTTTCCTGCACTGCGAAAGGCTAGGCCTCTCCATGTGTGGCTAGAGCCAGCCTTTGTCACCGCTCATATTCAGGGGCTGTGATGCAGGGCAGGATGCAGGGGGGACAGTGAAGTCTTGTCCTAACCTACCACACCCTCATCTGGGCTTTCTGTCATCCTCCAGCCCTGTCCCCAATGTGGGTGCCCTTACTGTCCCCCCTTTTTGGCTCACAGTTTTCTAAGGCACCCCAGATGTTGAACTTTGGATGGAAGGAGCCAGAAAGAAGAGCCAGGTCTACAGAAGCAGCTCTTGTTTCCCAGAAGCTGCTGCCGTCAGCCCCTCCCACCCACTGGGCAGGTGGTCTGGCCTGTGCTCCTCAGTTTCTCCGTCTGTGAAATGGGACCATTGTCGTCATATTTCTCATGGGGCTGGTGTCTGTGAGAGCCCAATGACACTGCCTGTTGGAAGCATTGTTACCTGAGCAGGAGGAGGTGGGCATTCCACCACTTTGAGGGCAGACCCTCTTGTTGGTGAGGGTTGTTAGATCTCAAGAGTCCTCGGGCGACCCCCGCCCTGTGTTGACTGCCTGTCTTATTGCAGGGATGGGCTGCCCTACTGCGAAGCCGACTACCATGCCAAGTTCGGCATCCGCTGTGACAGCTGTGAGAAATACATCACGGGGCGCGTGCTGGAGGTAAGTGCGGCGGGCCAGGCCCCTGCCCTCTCTGAGCTAGGGCCTAACTGCCCCCTGGGAGTTGACTGGGAGATTTGTGTGTGTCTCTGCAAGAATCTGTGTGGCTGCAGCTTCACCTCCCTACTCCTGCCGGCTAAGCCACTGGAAGCCCTCGTCAGCTGTCCAGGGCTGCCCAGCGCCACCTCCTCCAGGAAGCCTGCCTTGTGATGCTCTCTTCTGTGCCACTTGACAAATTCAGAGCATGTGGGAAGTGCTTTGAGATGTTTTGGCCCAGCTGTTTGCTGTCTAGATTGGGACTCAGAGGCACGGAAGATGGAAGAGAGCCCAACCAGGACCTCGTCCCCATAGGAGGCACAGCAGGGTCACCCGGCAGGCAGGGCAGATAGCAATTACGTGGGGGGAGCTTCTGAGGTGCTGATAGCTTTGTGTGCCTTAGTCCGGGATGTAGTCATGTGGGCGTGTTCCCTGTGTGAAAATTACACATTATGCCCTTTTCTACATTTTGTTCAATAAGATAAATCCCATGGGGCAACTAGGACCAAACCCCACCCTCCAGATTCACAGACCCCCAACCCCCATCCTGCAGCCCACCCTCCGGATTCACAGATCCCCCCACCCCGTGGCCCACCCTCTCTGGATTCACAGACCCCCCCTGACCCTGCAGCCCCTCCTTGGCTCAGTGCTGGGTGCTGGTCAGGCAGGTGGACTGTCCCCATCCCTGGATTGGCCCATGGTCCATGGGGGAAGCGACAGGTGACCGGGGGGTCTCGAGAATGGAAAGGGGCTGTGCCTGGTGTGGGAGCCCCTCTCGAGGAGGTCGCAGGAGCTGGCCTCTGGGGTTTGGCTGGGAGGATAGGGTGGGGTTGGGGATGAGGCTGTAGGGAGGGGCACTGAGGAAGGCCTTGGTGCAGGGAATGCTGGGCCGCACTGGAGTTTTAGAGAAGCTCCCACTGGCTGCCGCAGAGGCCTGTCTGGAGAGGGTGGAATGGGGTGTACCCTTGGATCCCCAAGGCTCCCCTCTCCAGCTCCCACAGCTGGTACCCAGGACCCAAAAGTATTCAGAATGCGGAGGGGAATGGAACAGTGAGTGCAGAGTGGCTTTTCTGGCAAGAAAAAGGCAGCTGGCGGAGAGCTGGACCTGGCCTCAGGCTGCCTTCTTTCAAACCTCCATCCAGCAACTCTACCTGGTGGGGAGACAGGGCTGGCCACACCCATCCCAGTCCCAGTCACTGTGTCTCATTTCCCTGGCTGCAGACTCCAGGGGGCTGGATGCCCCCACGGGAAGGGTCCTGGCCCTGCACAGAGCTCTGCATTCCTCTATGGAGTGGCTCCGAGAGGGATGTCCTCCATTCTCATTGATGCGAGAAAGTTTGCAAAATCCAGAGAGGTGCTAAGAAGAAAAGAAAACCACTGACTGTGCAATCATAGTTAGCCTCACTTTCTGGCCAGTTTTCTTTCATTTTTTCTCTCCGTGTGATCATAGTTGATCTGAAACCATCTGTGCCATGTTGTATCCCAAACATCCCTTTTTCCCAACTCGTATTTCCTATTTAGCAGATTCCCGGCTTATTATAAACTCCTCGTAAGCGTTTCTTCTTTTGGTATTGTGGGGTCTTTTTAAATAGCTTCATTGAGATACAGTTCACAATTTGCCCATTTAAAGGGCACAAGTCAATGGTTTTCTTTTTTTCTTTTTTTGGAGCGGGTCTCACTCTGTTGCCCAGGCTGGAGTGCGCTCACTGCAGCCTCACTTCCCAGGCTTAAGTGATCCTCCCACCTCAGCCTCCCGACCAGCTGGGACTACAGGTGTGTGCCAACACACCTGGCTAATTTTTGTATTTTTTGTAGAGACAGGGTCTCACTATGTCACCCAAGCTGGTCTCGAGCTCCTGAACTTAAGCAATTCACCTGCCTTAGCCTCCCAACCAGCTGGGACTACAGGTGTGAGCCAGCACACCCAGGCCATTCAATGGTTTTCTTTATCAATAACCACAGATATTTGCAGCCATCACCAAGGTCAATTTTAGAACAGTTTCATCACCTTAGAAAGAACCCCATACCTTTTAGCTGTCACTCCCCGTACCCGCAAGCCCTCAGCAACCACCATTCTGCTACTTTCTGTCTCCATAGACTTCTCTTGTGGACGTTTCATATGAATGGAATCATAAAATATGTAGTCTTTCATGACCGGCTTCTTTCACATAGCTTGATGTTTTCAAGGTTCGTTCAGACATAAGCTTTACTCTCGCATCAGATTTCATCATGACTCAGAATTATCAGGCTGGGCCAGGCGCGGTGGCTCAAGCCTGTAATCCCAGCACTTTGGGAGGCCAAGGCGGGTGGATCACGAGGTCAGGAGTTCAAGACCAGCCTGGCCAACATGGTGAAACCCTGTCTGTACTAAAAATACAAAAGTTAGCTGGGCATGGTGGTGCGTGCCTGTAATCCCAGCTACTCAGGGGGCTGAGGCAGGAGAATTGCTTGAACCGGGACCAGGAGGTGGAGGTTGCAGTGAGCCAAGACTGTGCCACTGCACTCCAGCCTGGGCTACAGAGTGAGACTCTGTCTCAAAAAAAAAAAAAAAAAAAAGAATTACCAGGCTGATCATTTATGGCTGGACACAATGCCGCCTTCCAGTTTTTTACAACCATCAGTAACACTGCAGTGAACACCTCTTTAAAAATAATGCTTTGCTTGCATTTCTAATTTTTCCTAAGATATATTCACAGAAATGTAGAAGTTGAGTCAAAAACTAGGAACATTTTTAGTGTTCTTGATGGTTACTATAAATTGCTTTCTAGAAAGATTATTCTGATTTACAATCTTGTCAACAAGATATAGTATTTCTCATCTAAACCTTTGCCAATTTGATAGGTGGAAACATGGGATCTTGCTTTTTTAAATTTCTTTTTTTAGAGATGGGGTCTTGCTCTGTCACCCAGGCTGGAGCGCAGTGATGCAGTCATAGCTCCCTGCAGCCTCGGCCTCTTGAGCTCAAGCAATACTTCCTCAGGCTCCCAAGTAGCTGGGACTACAGGCATGCAATACCATGCTTGGATAGTATTTAAAATTTTCTTAGAGATAGGGATCTTGCTGTGTTGCCCCAGCTGGCCTGGAACTCTTGGCCTCAAGTGATCCTTCCACCTCAGCCTCCCAAAGTGCTGGGATTAGGGGTGTGAGCCACCGCACCCTGCAGGGTCTAGCTTTAATTTGCCTTTCTTCCATCCCTAGTGAGGCTGAGTCTTTTTTGTCTTTTTTTTTTTTTTTTGAGACAGAGTTTTACTCTTGTCGTCCAGGCTAGAGCGCAGTGGCGCAATCTCGGCTCACTGCAACCTCCACCTCCTGGGTTCAAGCCGTTCTCCTGCTTCAGTCTCCCAAGTAGCTGGGATTACAGGCGTGAGCCACCACGCCTGGCTGATTTTTGTATTTTTAGTAGAGATAGAAAGTCACTATGTTGGCAGGCTGGTCTCGAACTCCTGACCTCAGGTGATCTGCCTGCCTCAGCCTCCCAAAATGCCGGGGTTACAGGCGTGAGCCACCATACCCGGCCTTTTGTCATTTGTAGCCATTCCTAATTCTTATATTTCAGTCATCTGTTGTAAATGTTGCCTGCTTATCTATTTGGGGTCTTTGTGCCTTCTGTGCGGGTGGATCACATAAGGCTGCAGATGTTCTGTACTGTCCTATAAGTATTTTCGTGGGTGGCGATCATATCTGATATTTACAGCCAGTGATGCATCCCAGGGATGACGTCCTGCCTGGCCCTCTCCTCTCTCCCCTTCTTCTGGGGCCATGGCCTCTCCCTCCTTCACCCCTCCCCTCGCTCAGCCCTCGCTGGCACGCCCCACCCTGTAGGAGATGGCGAGGACTCTGGAGGAGCCAGCAGGATAGGATGGAGCCTGGCCCGATGCACTGCCTGGCAGTCCAAAGCTACGTTTCCGTTCTCCGCAAAGAACGGCCCAGACCTTCCACACTCTCCTGCACTGCGCTCCCTGCCCACACAGCGGCCTTGTCTTCTGCTTGACAAAGAGTTGGCGGCCAGACCGCAGTGAGGACGGCCTGGGTGGCTCACTCTCTATGAGACCCCATTTCTATCCTGACTGTCTCCCCTGCCCTGCTGTTTCCTGCACACCACCCACCCCCACCCCGCCACGCCTGTGCCTGGGTCCAGCCCCTCTGGCCTTCACCCCCTCTGCCATGCTTGATCCTGTCTCCTCCCATCTTCCCCACCTTACCTGCCAAGGCTTCCCCCACCCAGTGGCGTTTTAGACAGTGTTCGTCTCTCCCGTTAAGAAGAGCAGCCTGCAGCCTGGCATGGAAGTCCCCGCTGCAGAGACTCAGCCTCCCCTCTCCCTCCGCTGCGGCCCCGCTGCCTCTCAGAGACTGTCTCTGTGCTTCTCCACCTGCACTCTCCCCGCTCTTCTGCAGATCCGGGGGCTTTGTGTGCAGGAAACCCTGAGGCCTTTAAGCCTCTTACCGACCCCTCCCTGCCTGCCCAGGGGCCGTGCAGGGCCCGCGTTCCCCACTCACGTGCTGTCCCTGACCCTGCTCCTCTTATACGCAGGTGGCTGTGATGCTCATCCAGGCCAACACCACATGCAGGACTCCCCCTCCCCCACATGCACACTGCCCCCTACCACTCACCTGGGCGTCCAGCTGGATCCACCCACATGCCCGGCCATCAGCCACTGAGAGCCGGTGGCAGAGCCAGACTGGAGCCCGGGCTGCGCAGGTGTCCCCCAACCCTTTGTCTTCTCCTAGTGCACAGATGCAGGTTTGCATTTTTGGCTTAATAGCATAGCCACGTTGGAACATCTGGTGGCCTAAAGTGGGGTGTATCTTGTGTGCAGTCAGCTGCTGCTGTTGCTGCTGCTGGTGCAGAAGCCTCACCTGCCCCGCCTTTCTGACACCCACGGGCAGCAGCCCCCACACCAGAGAGGCCCTGGCCTGGGGTCGGGGGCAGACCCCACCCAAACGCAGGCTGCTTTGCCTCAGGCACGCTCCACACTGGGTGAGCAAAGTGGGTTTCATCGGGCAGCCCCCCTCCCCTTGATGGATTGGGAGGCAAGGGTCCCATGTCTGCAGTGTAAACATCCCTGGTATTTAATGCCAAATACAGAATTTGGGGTGTACCCTGGTTCATCGGGAAGGAACCATCCTAATTCGAGGAACAGGAGCAAAACAGGTCTGGGTTTTTTCCTCCTCCTCTGCTGTGGAGGAGAAAGGGCCTCCCGGGGAAGATTAATGCTTTTGTTTTCGCCTCTGCCGGGGAGGCGAGTTTGTGGCGGCGTGGCTGAGTCGGCGGGCTCTGCACAGCTCTGAGCATCCTCCCCGGGTGCAAGGTGGGAACCGCGGGCGGGGACAAGCCTGGCTCCGCAGAAGGGGAGCTGCCGCCGCCGCGGTGGCACTGCCTGATGCTCGGCCCAGCGTGCCGGCGCCCAGCCGGGTGACAGTGGACTCCCAGGGCGCAGCAGGAGCAGGTGACAGACTGTTGGCTGAAGGTGAGGGTGTCCACCCTCGCAGGCACACGTTCCAGGGAGCACGGCGCTCAAGCAGGGCCATCAGACTGGGCTCTGGTGCCCAGACGCCGTGCAGGTAGGAAGCCTGGCCCGCAACTCCGAGGGGCTGATGGGGGCTCACAGGGGCCAGGTGGGGCTGCGGGTGGGTGGGTTTTTGGGGACAGAGTAGTCAGGTGTGAGACCTCGGAGCCACCTGTTCCCCCACCTCCCGTTTTGCCCCCTAAGGCGCTTGGCAGTGCCCCTTGCTTCCCTCTGCGGGACCCAAGCACAGAGCATCCCAGGCTCCCACTGCCAGCCGAGCCCTCGCTTGTGCTGTGTCTGCATATGGCGGGCATGGTGCCATCCTAAGTGCTGGCGCCCGCAGTGCCCGCCTGCCCGCAAAATGTGCATTTGGTGGTGACAGTGGGGTTTTCCTTCCCCGTCTCTCCCTCAGTTTCTCCTAAACGTGCAGCACCCTCATGCGTGTTGGCCTGCATCCCACCCATCTCTGGGTGTCTGTCCTGATGAGCCGGCTCCTTGCTGGGGTCCTGTGGGGGCATGGGAGGCGCTGATATCTGTGTCCCACTCCTGGGCCGGGATGGCTGGCTAGGGATGGGGGAGGCACTGGGCTGTGGCAGCAGAGGTGGGTGGTGCCTGGCAGCAACTGCGGCAGAGCCAGCTGCTGGGGACGGATGGCACCGCCCCCACAGAGGGAGCTGGGACTCAGCTGGTGAATCCATGGGGACAGCGGTGTGACCAGCCTCTAGACCAGGGCTGCATAAAGGGAGGAGGTGTGGATGAGGAGAAGCCACTGGCCATGTGTTCAGAGCCCTGCCTTCCAGGAACCCCATCCCTCCCTCGCCCTGTCAACACCTCCTGAAGAGGTGGGCGGGAGTGGGGGTGCCTCTTCCCAGCCCCACCGTCTGTTAACCCTGTCAGGGCCAAGGTCTGGGCCCAGTGTGCCTCGTGCAGTCTGTGCCGGGGCCGTCTCCCCGGTAACAAGAAGCCCAGCGTCCCCCTGGTTCCGCGAATCAATTCCTCCTCCCTTTACTCCTCCCCTCCTCCTTCCCTCCTTCTGCCCCTCCTCTCTTTCCTTCCCCAGTCAACCACTCCCTTCTAGACCCTTCCGGGGCTCACAGTGTGTTCCACCCTGGGCTAGGTGCTGGGTTCACGGAGACACAGGTGACAGATCCCTACCCCAGGGGAGGCTGGCAGGAAAGGGGGTGCCCAGGCTCTCTCTGCCCAGGGTCAGGGACCAGTTGAACATCATTCTTGCAATTGCAGGACATTTGTTCTTTGCTCCCTCCTGTCTGTCTTGGGGCACAAAGCACGGATGACTCTCATCGTTGGGAGAAAACAAACCGTGTTTCCAAATAAATACAGCATTTCCGAAGGGCAGAGGTGATAGCGACTTCTCAAGTCCCCAACTTCTCTCGCTCAAAAAGAATACCTGTTTATCATAAAATAAGCCAAAACATTCATAGTGCCACCCCCACAGCTAACTACTGCTGGCATCTAGAAGTCATCCTTTCAGATTTTGCACACGTGCAGATACACACATCCACAGACACACGAGATATACACACACATGCACAACCCACAGACAACACACATGGACACAGAGACACAGGAAAAAACACAGACACACACGGTCACACACACGAGACAGATACATCACAGACTCACAGACACACAGGCCACACACATGACACACACAGACGTACACACAGACACAGATTATACACATACATAGACACATGCAGACAAACATACAGAAAGACACAGATGACACAGGCACACTGAGATACACAGATACATACACACACAAAGCACATAGACACACACAAACACACAAAAGGACACACAGATCACATACACATACAAGACGTGCAGACAACATGCTTAGGCACACAAACAACACACATGGAAATAAACACACAGAAAGAAACACATGATACACACAACCAACATAAACACAGGGACACAGACACCAACAACACAGACACACAGAAAACACACACGGCACCCACAGACACGTACACACAGACAACACACAGAGACACACAAGCACACGGAGAGACACAGACAACATGCATGGACACACCGACATGTACACAGACAACACAAGGACACATGGACACAGAGACTGCACATAGCAACACACAGACAACACACAAACACACACAGGGACACACAGACACGCACACAGACAACCAAGACAGCACACACGATGCACACACAGACACACGGAAAGACATCCACACAGACACCAGGCAAAACACGGAGACACACAGACACGCACATGCGCACACACCCTTCTCCGGATCTCCGCATTCCTGCCTCGCCTCATGCTGGCAGCGCATCAGAGCCCCTGGTCCTGCCCTTCCACGCTGGCCTGTCTTGTCCTCCCTTGCGTCCCCTGGTCCCCAGGCGATGTGCTCATCACTGTCTTTGTGGTGGGACCCTCCGAGCCTGGACACTCTGCAGTGCGTGTGAACATCTGCAGGCGGGATTCTGCCATAGCCTTTCCCAAACTTAGTCGAATTTTCTGGTCCTCTAGGGCCGCTCAGGCTGGCTTCCTGGGCACCGTGTTGCCTTGTTCAGAAAGTCCCCACTGGACAGCTCCTCTGCCAGTGCCACTGCTGGAGGGGACACCGGGGTACAGCAGAGAATGAGGCCACTGGACCAAGCTCTCCTGAGGCTCACGCCCTAACGGGAGCTGGATAGAGAGGAAGAGGGAGCTGGGCCAGGAGTGAGTGTGCTAGACAGGCCTGGGGCCAAGAGGAGCTGTGTTCCAGAGGGTGGGGAAGGTCTGGGGAGGGCCCAGATCTCAAGGGGCCTTGCTGGCCATTGCTCAGAGTAGGGCCCTTCTTTCTGGGATGCAGTGGCCCCTGGGGATTCTGGGGATTCTGTACTGGCTGCCAAACACCCCCGGGGCATCCCCTGCTCACAGCTTTCATTTGTTTCTTTATAAATTTCATTTTGTTTGTGCATCATGGTGATTAGGTCTTTTAAGACCTGGACTCAGTTCTGAAAGTTCAGAAAGGAAACTAGAGCTCTGAACTGGGCTGATGACTGCGAGGAGCAGCTGCTGGGAGCTGCCAGCTGCAGGGAGGCGCAGCCCGCAGGCCCAGCCCTGGCCCTCGGCTGAGCAGGAGCTGGGAGCGGGGAAGGAGCGAAGGGAAGTGTGGCCGCTCTCCAGTGGGCAGAGGAGGCCTTTGCACCTGGATTCCGTGGTTGGATTCAGGGAGGAAAGGGGCCACCTGCCTCAGGTGTGAGGGGCTCATGGCAGAGAGGGCTGATCCATTCTCCAGAAGCCCAGAGACGGGGGAGCCGCTAGCTCTCCTCTGCCGGGACAGGAGGGGTTTCTGGAGGTGGGGCAGCTTTGCCGCACCTCTGTCCTGCTGGCCCTGTTCTGCACGTCACAGTGGGAACGTCCCTTAAACCGCTGCCCTCTGACCCGGCACTGGCTGAGGACCTGTGGTCGCCCTGAACCACCACAGGCTGCGGGTGTGCTTCCCTGGCACCTCGTTCTGCCTCATCAAAGATGACAGCCACCCCTCAGAAGGCACAAGACGTCTTCCTAAAACCACGCACTACAAAGTCTTTCGGTTGCTCATATATTTTGAAATCCGAGCCATCTTGAGCCCCAGGCCGGTGAGGGCGGGACTTCCGCCTGCCTGGGGAGCCGTGCACCCGCTGGAACCACCAGCAGCTGAGGTTTCAGGCACTCCTTGGGAGGCAATTGGGAGGATGTGGCAACTGTGCCGATGACTGGGACACCCCAGTCACTATGAGAGAGTGGGAATGACAACAGGAGGTGACACAGGGAATGAGGACACTTCTAATTTTTGACTCCATCAGCCCATCGATGGCCGCCTGTGACCTACTGGTTCTCAGCAGGAAGTATGGGGTAGGGAGGGGGTGACCTGTGCCATGCCGGTACCTTCCAGCTAAATGTCCTCTGGAATCACAGAGCCCAGTTATACTACCCCAGCCTGAGAAGGAGGGACAGTCCTCTCCATCTTATACACGGGGACACTGAACCCCAGCACGTGACACGGGGCCCGAGTCACACAGCCAGCAAGAGGGAATCTCAGGCTGGAATCTGTCACCTCCATGGCTTTGGCCACGAGCCTGGGACAGGCCTGAGCACCGGCAGGCACATTTGCTCTGTCCACTTGACGGCCCCGTGGTGTTCCCCAGGGCCTGAAGACACAGGCGCTCCAGCCCTGCCTCTCCACCACAGGTGGATTGTTCCAGAACATGGAGCGTCCTTAAAATGTAACGGTTTGGCTGTTGACTCTCATACTTTATGAGCGGCCCGAACTGTGAGTGAGGGTGCCGGCTGCCCCTGACCACGCGGCTGTGCCATCACTGGAAAAGGTGCAGAGCTGGCACTGGCTCAGACTTGGCTCTAACTCTGCTGTGTGGCTTCTCGGACCCCAGGCTGCTCCTTTGTGCCGTGGGCCGGGCCGTGGCGTGTACAGCATGGAAGGCTTCCGTCTCTGTCCCCAGCTCACTAGGAGCTCTGTGACCCTTCCTTTTCCTGTGTCTGTGCATTGGGTGTGGGAGGAGGGCTGTTGACAGGGAGCTGGTGAGCTGAGGATGCAGTTAATTCCACGCTCTGAGGCCCCGGACCTGCAGGGGCTCAGCCACAAATGTCCCCATTTGTCCCCACGACCCATGGAGTCTTCCCAGGAGGCAGCATCCAGCCCACCTGCTTTGGATCCTGACTCCTCATTCTCTCAATGACGTGGTCTTGGGTAGGCCTCCTCGCCTCCCTGAGCCTCGACCTCCTCCTCTGGAAAACAAGGATAGACAATAGTGCTCACCCCAAGGGGCTGCCGTGAGGATGAACTTGAGGCAGGCAGAGCACCTGACACAATGCTTGGTGTGTGGTTGGTCATTTAAAAGTTGGCCATTTGGGGATCAACTCTTCTTTAAAAAGTTGAGGTGACATTCACGTAACATACAACTAGCCATTTAAAATGTTCAGTGGCATTTGGTGCATTCACAATATTGTGCAACTTCTAGTTATCTCTAGTTACAAAACTTTTTTGTCACCTGAGAGGAAGCCTCACCCCCACTAGGCAGTTACTCCCCATTCCCTCCTCCCCCAGCCCCCAGCAGCCACTCACCTGCTTTCTGTCTCCATGGATTTGCCTGCTCCGGATGTTCCATGGTGAAGGAATCCTCTACCCCGTGGCTTTGCATCTGGCATCTTTCACTGCACACATTTTCAGAGTTCATCCATGTTGTAGCAGGATCAGCGCTTTCATTCCTGTCCATGGCTGAATAATACTCCCTGGCGTAGATACGCCGCTATTTCTTCATCCATGATGGACACCGGGGCTGTTTCTACCCTTTGGCTATTATATAGAATGCTGCTGTGAACATCATGTACAGGTTTTTGTGTGGAACCACCCCCTTCCTTCCTTCCTTCCTTCCTTCCTTCCCTCCCTCCCTCCCTCCCTTCTTTTTTTTTTTTTTTTTTTTTTTTTTTTTTTTTGAGACGTAGTCTCTCTCTGTCGCCCAGGCTGGAGTGCAGTGGCACTATCTTGGCTCACTGCAAGCTCTGCCTCCCGGGTTCTTGCCATTCTCCTGCCTCAGGCTCCCAATTTGCTGGGACTACAGATGCCTGCCACCAAGCCCGGCTAATTTTTTGTAATTTTTTTAGTAGAGACGGGGTTTCACCGTGTTAGCCAGGATGGTCTCGATCTCCTGACCTCGTGATCCACCCGCCTCAGCCTCCCAAAGTGCTGGGATTACCGGCATGAGCCACCGCGCCTGGCCCCCTCCCTCCTTCCTTTCTCCTTTCCCTTCCCTTCCCTTCCCTTCTTTCCTTTCTTTATTTCCTTCCTTTCTTTCCTTTCTTTATTTCCTTCCTTTCTTTCCTTTCTTTCCTTCTTTCTGGAGTCTTGCACTGTTGCTTAGGCTGGAGTGCAGTGGCGCGATCTCAGCTCACTGCAACCTCTGCCTCCCAAGTTCAAGCAATTCTCCTGTCTCAGCCTCCTGAGTAGCTGGGATTACAGGCACCCGCCGCCAAGCCTGGCTAATTTTTGTATTTTTAGTAGAGATGGGGTTTCACCATGTTGGTCAGGCTGGTCTCAAACTCCTGTCCTCAGGTGATCTGCCCACCTCAGCCTCCCAAAGTGCTGGGATTACAGGCTTGAGCCACTGTGCCCAGCCAAGTTTTCATTTCTCCTGTTCTTTTCTCTTCATTTTCTTTAAATGCCAAAGAGTGAATTTCCTGGCTCCTGGTAATTCTGTGTTTAACTTCTTGAAAAACCAACACACCGTCTTCCACAGTAGCTGCACCGTTTTGTGTTTCCATCAGCAGCGCACAAGGGCTCCTGTGTCTTGACATCCTCACCAACACCTTTTCTTTTCCTTCTGTGTTGTTATTATTGTAGCTACCCTCATGGGTATGAAGTGGTGTGTCCTGTGGTTTTGATTTGCATTTTCTTAATGACAAGGATGTTGAGCATCTTTTCATGTACCAGTTGGCCATTTGTATATTTTCATTGAAGAAGTGTCTATTCAAGTCCTTTGCCCACCTTTTTAAAACATTTCTGTAAAAGTCTGGGTTTCACTCTGTCACCCAGGCTGGAGTGCAGTGGCATGATCAGAGCTCACTGTAACTTAGGACTCCTGGGCTCAAAGTAGCCTCTCGCCTCAGCCTCCTGAGTAGCTGGGACTACAGGCACAAGCCACCACACCTGGCTAATTTTTCAATTTATTGTAGAGACCATGTCTCACTATGTTGCCCAGGCTGGTCTCGAACTCCTGGCCTCAAGTGATCCTCTTGCCTCGGCCTCTGAGAGCACTTGGATTACAGGTGTGAGCCACTGCACCTGTCCTCTTAACAGCATGTTTTCTTCTAATCGTTTTTCAGTTTTAGCGCTTGCATTTAGGTCTTTGCTTTGTTGGCATGTAATACACACAGAGGGGTGCATGAATTATACCTGTGCATCTTGATACATTTTTACAAACTGGACACACCCACGGAACCAGTGCCGAGTCAAGAAAGAGAACAGGTCCGGTGCCCCAGACTCCCCCATGAGTCCCCAAGGGCACCCTAGCCATGTAGATCGCTTTGCCTGATTTTGAACTTCCTAAACCTGAGGTCTGTTCTCTTGTGTCCAGCTTCTTGGCTTATATCAGTTCACCAGCATCCTCCGTGTTGTTCATTCAGGGCACGAGGCTGCGGTGTGTGTTAGTCCACTCCCGTGATATGTAACAGAATACCTGAAACTCCCAGGGAATTTATAGAGAAAAGGATGGATTTCCTACAGTGATGGAGGCTGTGAAGTCCAGGGTGAAGGGGGCACATCCTGTGGCTGGTGGGAACGTTCTGCAGAGTCCCATGGTGAGGGGCTGAGCATGCTGGCTGACTCAGAGCTTTCCTTCTCTCTTCAGAGCCACCCGTCCCGTTCCCATGATGGCCTGTTAATCCATGAATGGATCAGTCCATCCTGACGGCAGGGCCTTCACAGTCCACTCCCCTCTTAAGGGCCACCCCTCTCAATACTGCCACACTGGTGATTAGATTTCAACATGAGTTTTGAAGGGGATGTTGAAAACAAATGCTCGGTGCCGCAAAGAAGAACAAGCACTGGACAAAGGACAAAGGGTTTCTCAGCAAGGCAAATTTATTTCTGCAGAAGAGCGTGTCTCGCTTGTGGAGCAATGGCGAGAGCACACAGAACAAACGAAATCAGAGTTTTTATTATCTCTAACGCAGCTTCTGCTGCTGTGTCTTTCCTCTATTGGCTAGGATCAGACCACACAGTCTAAACTAGTCCCAACGGGCTAAACATTTAAACTTTCTTAGATAAGGTAGGCACGTAAGGGAGGTGAGAAGAGAGAGAAAGGGGGTCATTTACGGAGTGACTAGGAAGGTAACCTATTCCCTGGTAAGGAAAGGAATGTGGACTGGGGCTGTAGCAAGTTCAGGCATGCCTAGGCTTATTCAGACAAGTTGGGGCACAGCAAAGGCAAGGGGCATATTTGGAATTATAGTACAGAGAATGGGGAAACTGGATAAGCTGTTTGAAGAGGAAACCTAACTGTATCTAACAGGGACAAACATTCAAGCCATAGCAGTGAGCATGTGAGCAGGGGGTGCACACCACAGACCTGAGATCTGTACCAGGACTCGTAGACAGCCAGGCTGGGGATTGAGTGCCTGCCAGGCCTGGGCGTGGGCTTAAGCTCTGCACTCGGGGGCCAGGCTCCTGGGCTGTAACCGCAGCTCTACCACCTGCTGCTGTGTGACCCTGCTCAAGCTCTTCTGCCTCTCTGTGCCTCTTATGGTCAGTGAGAGTAATAATATACCCATAGCACTGCCGCAAGGACTTGACAAGTTAATGTGTGTAACAAGCTTCTTGGCATGAGCTATGGAGACCATAGCCACTGCTGCTGTGGAGGGCTCAAGCCCATCGTCTTAGAAACTGTGCCAGCAGGCTGGACGCGGTGGTTCAGCCTGTAATCTCAGCACTTTGGGAGGCCAAGGCGGGCAGATCACAAGGTCAAGAGATCGAGACCATCCTGGCCAACAATGGTGAAACCCCATCTCTACTAAAAATACAAAAATTAGCTGGGCTTGGTGGTGTGTGCCTGCAGTCCCAGCTACTCGGGAGGCTGAGGCAGGAGGATCACTTGAACCCGGGAGGCAGAGGTTGCAGTGAGCTGAGATTGCACCACTGTGCTCCAGCCTGGGCAACAGAGCAAGACTCTGTTTCAAAAAAAAAGAAACCGTCCCAGCAGTGTTCTCTCTTGATTCACGTGTGGACGTGCTGTGTAGACATGCCGTGTAGACAGCAGGGTTCATTTGCCCTGCAGGGTTGCTTTCTGTCCCCTGTGGCTGTCACAGAACTCCTGCTGTTAGAGGAAGTCAGTGTGAAGTGGGGGCACCTGGATTAAGCAGGTGTGAGGACAGGTCACAGGCCACAAACTCAGGAATACTCATTATGAATGCAGTGAGCCAGCAGTTGACAACTGTGACGTTGATACCTGGTGACTTTTATTTTTAAAAATACAGAGCTGTCTCAATCTCTGATTTACACTTAAGAGTGCTACTCAGACCAGGCCGGGTACGGTGGCTCATGCCTGTAATCCCAACACTTTGGGAGGCCAAGGCGGGCGGATCACGAGGTCAGGAGATCAAGACCATCCTGGCTAACATGGTGAAACCCCGTCTCTACTAAAAATACAAAAAAATTAGCCAGGCGTGATGGCGGGCGCCTGTAGTCCCAGCTACTTGGAGGCTGAGGCAGGAGAATGGCATGAACCCGGGAGGCAGCGCTTGCAGTGATCCAAGATCGCGCCACTGCACTCCATCCAGCCTGGGCGACAGAGCGAGACTCCGTCTCAAAAAAAAAGAGTGCTACTCAGACCACTGGGCATTTGAATAATTGTGATCAGTGAAATGATCATTTCACCCACATTCTGGGGCCAGATGCTGTGGTGTGACCTGCTGTCCAGAGAGATCCCTGCACCTGGTGCTCCCTGACATGGCCCAGGTGCCAGGCCCTGCACTTGAGAGGCTAGCCGTCTAGTGGGGAAGAATACACCCAAGTAATCCCCGAACGGTGTGGAAATGGGGCTGTGAACGTCCAGACTGGGGAAGGGTTCAGGGAAAGCTCCCAAGAGGAGGTGGCAGGTGGGATGAGATAGCAGTCAGGGTGGCAGGGGTGGGAGAGTGGGAGGGCTGCTCCAGTGGAGGGGACAGCTGGTGCCGAGGCCTGGGCCCTGGAGGGCAGGCAGGACTGCAGTCAACCTCCTCACCTGCGGGAAGGGCCCGTTTGCTGGAAGATTCATGGCCTTATCACCTGGCCCGGAGGTTGGCAGAAGAGGCCACACCAGGCTCCGTGCAGGAGAAGAGCCTGCTCTGGGCTCTTCCTCCCAATACACAGGGGCCACCTCGGGGCTGTTTTCATCCTAGGGAAGGCACAGGACAGGGAAAACGGGATGCTCAAAATGACATTTCAGCCCTTTAATTACTGATTCAGAAAACTGGTTATTACAAATTCAAATGTAGGTAGGGGGTAGGGATTAGGAAACTTCTTCCCGTTTTAGGAAAGAATGAGTCACGGGGATTTAGCATCCACATTTAGCAACAGGCTGCACCTGCCGTGCCCTCAGGGTAGGAAGTGTGCACTGGAACATGGGGGTAAAGGGAGCATTTCGGGGTGACTTTTTTTTTTTTTTTTTTTGCTTCAGGCAAAAATAAGCCAAACCAGGCAATGTGATTTGTTTGGGTTATTTCAGTATTAGCATTTGTAATCTAATTTAATAAACTTCAAGAATGATAAAAACAAAATGCTCATTGAACATACTGAGCAATACAGAGATATGAAAAGTAAAGTATTCATCCTTTTTCACCCCACTCCCCTAATTCCTGCACCTGGGGAAATCGTGTTATCTTTCCCTCCTCTCCCTCTCCCCTTTTCTTCCTCCTCCTGTCCCTCCCACCACCTCTGGAGATACCAAGGCCCCTCTCTGGATGCCGCCTGGTGGATGAGGCTGACCCCTCCTGTACTACCCCTGCAGGGAGCTGTACACTGGGCTCCTGCAGGCTGGGCAAGTGCAGACAGGTCTCCCCCTGCCTCCCCACAGGGCACCTTGGACAGCCCGGGGGCACCCCCTGGGTCTGGGCTCTGCTTAGGGGTCTTCGGTCCCAATGGTG
The DNA here is from genome assembly GCF_028885655.2 of Pongo abelii. NCBI lineage: Eukaryota > Metazoa > Chordata > Mammalia > Primates > Hominidae > Pongo > Pongo abelii. The sequence goes on from NC_071988.2 coordinate 4,818,466, forward strand.
GGGGCTGGCCCTTCCAGTATCCCCTGACTACCTGTGCACAGGGCGTGCTGTATCCATGCCGGGCTCTGGGACCCAGCCGACCTTTCTGGCTTTATTAGAAACATTCTGCTTTGTGCTTTTCTTACAGGCCGGAGAGAAGCACTACCACCCTTCCTGCGCGCTATGTGTCAGGTGCGGCCAAATGTTTGCAGAAGGCGAAGAGATGTATCTTCAAGGTACAAATTAAAATGTGTTGTTTTGTCCCCTAGAGCAAGGAACTACCCTCTACGAGGTCCACACCACATGCTGGGTGTGAACGGGTTGGTGACAGTGTCATCTCGCTAGGTCACGAGCAGCCCAGCCACAGCGGGGAGCCGGCAGGGCAGGGCGGGGGCACGTACCAGGCCAGCCTCCTCAGCCTGCCTTGTCTGTCCAATGATCTCAGCAAGCCCAAGACCGGCAAAAAAGGAAAAGGGCTGAGCCAAACACCAGCACCCAGAAGTGCTGGCTATTTGGCTCCAAGTAGCAAAGCTTAAACAAATACGGCCTGATCACATCCATCGCCACTTTAGGCCCCTTCTAGAAAGCCGCCCCAGCTCAGGGAGTCCAAGTTAGGAGTTTTAGGTGTTTCCTGCCCCAGCCAGCCCAGCCTGCTACAACCCCTCTGTCCACAAAGGAGGTTGGTAATGAGGTACTGAGGGCCACTGGCAGCAGCCGAGGCTTTCTTCCAGGAGCAAGAGAAGAGCCAGCCCCACAGAGCATTGATGAAAGGAGGATTTGGAGGAAAACGTAGCGGACTTCTAACAGGCCCCATGGGAAATGCCCCAAGCCCACTCACCATTAAAAATCAGTGTCATCACAAGGGCGGGGTGTCCTGTGGGCTGCCAGACCTGAAGAAAGAGCGAGACTTGAGGACTGGTCGTCTCTCCTCCTCCCAGATTAACCCTTTTTAGCTCATAGCTTCTCATTTTCACAATTAAATTAAGCTTCTGATGGTGGCATTCGGCTACCCTTTATACCTTCACAATGCAGGTATCCAGTGGCAGGGGAGGAGGGAGGCAATGACTCTTATAAGGGGAAGAAACATAATTTTCTACCTTTTATAGGTCTTAGTTGGGACAGATCCCTGTAACAAGACAGATTAACAAGATAAGGATGAACAGAAGCTTATTAACATGTGCACCTTGTGTATGTGCAAAGGGTGGCCCAGAGAAATGAGGACACGCAGGGGCAGATCTCCAAGAGGCAGCTTTGGGTTTTTTTTGTTTTTTGGGTTTTTTTTTTTTCTTTTGAAACAGAGTCTTGCTCTCTTGCCCAGGCTGGAAGTGCAGTGGCAAGATCTTGGCTCACTGCAACCTCCGCCTCCTGGGTTCAAGCAATTCTCCTGCCTCAGCCTTCCGAGTAGCTGGGACTACAGGCATGCACCACCACACGTGGCTTATTTTTTTTTTTTGTATTTTTAGTAGAGATGGGGGTTTCACCATGTTGGTCAGGCTAGTCTCAAACTCCTGACCTCAGGTGATCTGCCTGCCTTGGCCTCCCAATTTGCTGAGATTACAGGTGTGATCCACCGTGTCCCTGCCATCAAAGAGGCAGTTTTGACCTCAGGCTGAGACAACGGTATCCCCTACAACAAAGAAGGAAGGTGTGGGGAGGCACAGTTATGTCGAGCGGGGGGGCCGGGGGGACAGGGGGCACCTTAGGCAAGGGGGAGGAGTGCTGTGTGCCTTCTCCACTGAGAAGAGACCCAGGGACTTTGGATCATCCTCATCTTCCTGGTGCAGAGAGGAGACACCCTTAGAGTTGGAGGTTTCCTTTGGAGATCTCAGTTCCCCTTATAAAATGGTCACTTCTGCTTGGTTTTCAATGCTTTTCTGAGTCTACTGTTTCCCCCAGTAATCAACTCAAAATAACCCTTATGCCAGAGGGGCATGTCAGGGGCAGCACATTCTGGCCTGCTAGTCCTGTTTGGGGTGGCATGTTCTGAGCCCCATCACTCTCCTTGCAGACAGACACCTAGAGTTATGCTTCATCTTCTCACTCTGACCACCCCGCTACATATTGCTTATTCACTCCCTGAGCCCTCCCTGCTAAAGAAAATTATTCTGGCACTCATTATAACTGGTAAGGAAGACTTTTCCCAACAGGAGTCAGGACCATCACAATGGACGAGAGAGGGGGTGAGATTCTTAATATGGCAGACAGTGGGGATTGCAGCCAATGAGCAGGGTTGGGGCAGTGGGTGGAAAGTCGCTTGAAGTACTGGGCTTCTTGCTGAACTGACCCCACGAGATGCTTGCCGAAGACAGGCTAAGGACTGAGATGTCAAAAAAGGGATGAGGAACTCAATCAGAAGTGGGGGGAGATTAGGCTTCTAGGCTGGGGGATTCCTGCCAGATTGAATTTGCAGGATTCTTGCTGAAACTGGGCCAGGCAGGCCTGAGACTGGATGGGTTGCGAGGGTGATGGTGGAGACCTGGGCAAAGGTCGAGGCCTAATTGAGAAGAGGGTTCAGAGGAGCCTGACCCAAGGGCCTGGTCCTGGTGAGCACTGGTGGGACAGGGGCCGTGTGCTGGAGTGCAGCCCCCAGACCTGATGATGGATTGGATGGGGCAAAGGGGCCCCGGCGAGGGCAGGTCTGGTATTGAGACTTCATCTCTTTAGCCACAACTCCCTTTTGAAGATTCTCCATCTCCAGTGCTCCCAGAGGCCAGCTGGGCCCGGCCGGGTAGGGGAGAGCTGCTGTCAGAGCGTCTGCTGTGCAGGTGCCTGCAGGCTGTCGAATGACCTCATGTGGCCATCGTCACAGGGCCGTGGGTCACACAGGCCTCCCATTCTCAGGCCGAACCCAGCGGGGTGATGTCAGACAGGACAGCCTCGTCCCCAGTGTCGCCTGTTCCTTGAGTCTCTGCTCGAGAGCCTGTCAAAGGGTCCTTTGGGACCGTCCCAGCAGTGCCAGGCTGTCTGGGCAGGGGCCTTGCTCTGCATGGGTTTGGCCCCCACAGTAAACGGCACCCTTAGACAGTGGGGTGCAGTGGACATTGAGCACAATGGCCTTGGGACGGCAGCTCAGGGACACAAGTTCACATCAGGGGTAACCTCATCTCAGGAACAAAGGCGCCCTTCAGGACTGGCCTGAGGCCGGCCCCCACTTCTGCTGTGAGGTTCTGTGGGATGTCGAACCCAGGCCCATCCCCTCTCCTAACTTGGATTTCTCAGTCTGAATGATGACAGGTCTGACCAGCTGTGTGGCTTTGAGGCTCTGCTCCCTGGCACAGGCCTCCTTGGGGCCCCCACCCTGCCTGGTCATCCTGAGGCCCTCTGTGTGGCCTCCAGGGATGTCGGGGCTCCGTGCAGATGTTATTTGGCTGGCAAATCCTGCTGCAATAAAAGCTCTGAAAAGCATGGGCCCCAGCGACCCCCCACAGTCTCCGGGGCGATGAGGCAGGCCAACCCCCGCAATGCCACCACCGTTCCTGCCGTGGACTTTCCCATAAACATGGAGTGGGGCATTAGATCCTGCTAATTGTTAAGATGCCCGTATTAAAATAATGAGATACTCCTTTTTCCCACTGGGGTGAAAAGATAAAAAGAAAGTCTGAGCCCCATGTTGGTGAGAAGTCAAGGACACAGTCCTCTTATGCAGCTAGTAGGGGTGAAAATTGGGAAATTGCCAGAAAAATCTCAAAAGCCCTAAACATGACCCCACTCTTTGAGCCAAGACTCCATTTCTAGGAAGTATGTGCCAGTTGTGTGCAGTGGAGCCCCTGCAATGTTATTTAGAAATAAATAAAATGTTACAAAGATCAAGAGAGGAGGCCAGGTGCAGTGGCTCATGCCTGTAATTCCAGCACTTTGGGAGGCCAAGGTGGATGGATCACCTGAGGTCGGAAGTTCAAGACCAGCCTGGCCAACATGGCGAAACCCCATCTCTACTAAAACTGGGTGTGGTGGCGCATGCCTGTAATCCCAGCTACTCAGAAGGCTGAGGCATGAGAGTCTCTTGAACCTGGGAGGCGGAGGTTACAGTGAGCTGAGATCGCATAACTGCACTCCAGCCTGGACAACAGAGTGAGACTCTGTCTTAAAAAAAAAAAAAAAAGAAAGAAAAGGAAAGAAAAAAGAAAGATCAGGAGAGGAGTAGAGAGATAAAATTCTTATCTGTCCACATTGTGTAGCCCTTAAAGTTGCATGTTTTGATATTCAATTTAATTAACTGGGAAATGTTCAAGACTTTTTTTTTTTTTTGAGACGGAGTTTTGCTCTGTCGCCCAGGCTGGAGTGCAGTGGTGCAATCTCGGCTCACTGCAAGCTCCGCCTCCCGAGTTCACGCCATTCTCCTGCCTCGGCCTCCCAAGTAGCTGGGACTACAGGCGCCCACCACCACGCCCGGCTAATTTTTTGTATTTTTAGTAGAGACGGGGTTTCACCATGTTAGCCAGGATGGTCTCGATCTCCTGACCTCGTGATCCGCCCGCCTCAGCCTCCCAAAGTTCTGGGATTACAGGCATGAGCCACAGCACCCGGCCTGTTCAAGACATTTTTAAGCAGATATGTAGGATATGAAATTGTGTCTGTAGGCTGGGTATGGTGGCTCATGCCTGTAATCCCAGCACTTTGGGAGGCCAAGGCAGGCAAATTGCTTGAGCCCAGGAGTTCGAGGCCAGCCTGGTCAACATAGTGAGACCCCATCTCTACAAAAAAATGAAAAATTAGCTGGGCATGGTTCTATGCTTTTGTAGTCCCAGTTACTCGGGAGGCTGAGGCAGGAGGATTGCTTGAGCCCAGGAGGTGGGGGCTGCAGTGAGCTATATTTGCACCACTGCATTCCAGGCTGGGTGACAGAGTGAGATCCTGTCTCAAAAAAAAAAAAAAAAGAAAGAAGAAACTATGTATGTACACTGAACCCCTTCCATTTGTAGGTACGCCTGTACTATAAGGCAGCCAACAAACAGTGGGTGAGAGATTAGAAATGATTTTAATTTCATGTATACTTTTTTTAAGGTTTCTATAATTTTTAATAAGAGACATCTGTTACTTTTTTTTTTTTTTTGAGACAGAGTCTTGCTCTGTCACCCAGGCTGGAGTGCAATGGTATGATCTCGGCTCACTGCAACCTCTGCCTCCCAAGTTCAAGCGATTCTCCTGCCTCAGCCTCCTGAGTAGCTGGGACTACAGGTAGCCACCACAATGCCTGGCTAATTTTTCTATTTTTAATAGAGATGGGGTTTCACCATGTTGGCCAGGCTGGTCTTGAACTCCTGACCTCAAGTGATCCACCCACCTTGGCCTCCTGAAGTGCTGGGATTACAGGCATGAGCCACCGCGCCCAGCCCTATTACTTTTATGGTCATAATTTATTTTTAATTTATAAACAAGAAATGTTTTCTGTGCACTCACACACACACATAATCCATTCGCCATCTCTCAGAGCTTCGAGTTGCTGCTGTGTCCCTAGAAACAAGACACCATGAAATCCACATGACCCAGAGGGCTTTGCAGGCAGGAGATGGGATAAGTTCCCTCATTCTACACACACTTTTCAGCCTCTACCATGTGCTAGCCTGTGTGGCTTTTTTGTGGGATACACAAGTCAGCCACAGCCCTCACCTTCGTGGGAGCAATGGGTGAGAGATGGAGACATAGCCATGCACCTAGCAGAGGGTGTGTGAGCGCAGTGCCAGCCCATCACAGGGAGCGGCGGGTCAGGCTGAGGTTCAGGGAGTCCCCAGGAGGAGCAAGTGCCCCAGATCCTGAAGGATGGGAAGGTGGGCAGACAGAGCTGACATTCACTGAGTCCCCCATGCACAAGAAGGATCGCACTAATGCAACTAACATTTGTATACAGCAACTCACAAAGCACTTTTCTGATACTTTATTACCTCTGCTTGATTTTATTAAATTCACCCAGTGACCTGACAAGGTAGAATTCTTATTAGCTCTATTCTTAGGTGGAAAAAAAAAAACAAAAACAAAGACTTGGGGTAGTTTTAGGTTGAATTAGAAGAGACCAGAGTGCCAGGGAAGTTGGGGGCACTTGGTGCCGGGTGGCCTTGTTATGTTGATGGTAGTGGCTGTTGACATGGGTGGCTGGGCAGAGCTGACAGCTAGAGAAACTGAGACACAAGAAGCTGCAGCGACTGAGTAAATTAGTAACAGGGTGGGGCCAGTGTTTGAGCCTTGTGCCCAGCTCCCACTGAACACACCTGTTCTTCACCCCATACCCTAAGGAGCAGGCCCACTTCCCAGCTGAGGTTCTCTCTTCCTACCTCTCAGCTTAGAGCCCTGCCCTGCAAGTCCTCCTCCCCAAGGCTGGTTCCTACCCAGGTTGCAGCCCCAGCTGTCTCTGCAGGTGGGCCCAGCCATTGCCCTCAACATGCAGACAGCCAATCCTACATTCTAGCCAGGGACTTGAAACCCCTTCAAATACCCCCTCCTCAGAGAAGAATCTTCTGACTGCCCCCCAGGTTCTTCAAGACCCTATGCCTCCTCCTGTGGGAGAAGTTAGTGCACAGCAGCCATTTCCCTGTTTATTTCCTGCCTCCGTCCCACAACTGGGCTGTGAGCCCCTGGGGGCGGGGACTGGGATCTGGGTACCCCCTGCCCGGCACTAACTCCAGCACAGAGAGGATGCTCAGGGCCGCTTGGAGGGTGGAGTCCAAGTGCACATCTGTGCATGGACCAGCTCCCTCCTCTGCGTTTCCACACAGGCCCCTGCAACGTGAGAAATAACTCTAATCATTTCCCTCTTGGGAATTTGTCAACAGGTTCCTCCATCTGGCATCCGGCGTGTCGACAAGCAGCCAGAACTGAAGACAGAAACAAGGTTGGTGGCACTTACTGGTGTCTCTGATGTACTCTTCACTGCTCCTGCACAATCTTTGTACAGTTAAGAGGACACTGACCAGATTCTACAGGCTCATTGTCCAGTCCCACAGGCTGCAGGATGGGGGCAGCCAGGCTTAGGAGGTGGGGAGAGTAAACAGGTAGACTGGTGAGCAATAATACAGGTGGAACAAGGGCATCTTTATTTTCTGTTGATATCACAGAATACCACAGGCTAGGTAATTTATTTAAAAAGAAGTTAATTCAGCTCATGGTTCTGGAGGTGGGGAAATCCAAGAGCAGGGTGCGGCATCTGATGAGAGCTGTCCCGTGGCAGGAGGGGGAGAGAAGGCGAGAACTCATGAACAAAGAGGAAAAAGGGGCCAAACTCCCGAGATAACTAACCCACTCCCACAGTAACGGCATCAATCCATTCAGGAAGGCAGAGCCCTCATGAACAGTCACTTCCCAAACGCCCCACCTCCAACACTGTCACAAGGGACGCCAAGTTTCCAACACATGAATTTTGGAGTGTACATAGCAAAGAGGCATCTAAGAGCCTTTGTGGACTGGCCTGCTGACCTTTTCACTCATTTGATGAACTCCAATGACCGTGAAAATTTGAGAACAACTACAGTGTTGGGGGGCCCAAATGGTCCCCAAGACCACCCTCACGTCTGTGAACTCCGAAAATCCAAGACAGGTCTCAGTTAATTTAGAACGTTTATTTTGCCAAGGTTAAGGATGCACACCCATGACACAACCTCAGGAGGTCCTGGTGATATGTGTCCAGGGTGGTCGGAGCACAGTTTGGTTTTATACATTTTAGGCAGACATGAGACATCGATCAACATATGCAAGATGAACATTGGTTCAGTCTGGAAAGGCGGGACAACTCGAAGCAAAGGCAGGATGACTCAAAGCGTGGAGGAGGCTTCCAGGTCATGGGTAGATAGGAGACAAGTGATTGCATTCTTTTGAGTTCTGAAAGGAGGCAATCAGATCTGCATTTATCTCAGTGAGCAGAGGGGTGACTTTGAATAGAATGGGAGGCAGGTTGGCCTCAAGCAGTTTCCAGCTGGACTTTTCCCTTTAGCTTAGTGATTTGGGGCAGTCCCCATCTGGCTGGTGGTCTGTGACCCAAGGGTGGTCTATGGCCCCATCTGGCTGGTGGTCCGGGACCTGAGGACACCCCTAAGGCCCACAGGTCAGGCCATGTCCTCATCCTGCCGTGGATCTCCGCAACCCCTGGCCTCCCGCTTCCTCCCGAATGTGGGGTGTCCCGTAGGCCTCATCCAGTCCACCAAGCAGGCTACCTTGGGGGTCCTGAGTGACTCTGATGTCCTGTAGCGGCAGGTCTGGGCTCTTGTTTGGGCAGCTGTGCCTGCAGGGAACAAAGTGGGGCATTCAGAGTGTCTGATAGGGTTCGGGACAGCATTCCGACGCAGGCCTGTCTAAGAGAAGCTGCACCTGCTGGCCAGCAGAGCAGGCAGGGCTGGAGGCCTGCACAGGGGCAGGCAGGGGCCCTGGCTTCCCACCTGTGTCCCTGATGCTCTCCTAGCGGCTCTGCTTTTGGCAGGGGAGGGGCCCCGGGGGAAGTCTGCCCTTTTCCGCCTTCCACGGTAGCAGAAGAGTCATGCGATGAAATCCCGCTGTGAGCTTGGCCAGGACGGGGCAGCAGCTAGCTGGCACATTGTGAATTTCGTCATCCTCTCAAATGGCTGCTGCAGTCCATGATTCATTCTACAAGCTACCCTGAGGCTGCCCTGGGTCTCAGGGATGAGCAAGGCAGCAGCCCTTCCCTCAGCAAGCCACGGTGTGTGACTCCGAAGTGACCACAGGGCCCGCACCATTTGTGAGATCCTTCGATGCCCACCGAAGGCCTGTGGAAGGGACCTGAGTGAGGGAGCCTCTCACGCCAAGGCCACCAGACCACACTGTGGCTTGCATGTGTGCATGGGGACACCACCCTGTCTCCTGATGATGTGGCTCCGATGAGCGGAGGAGCACCAGGGTCTTCGTCTCAAGTAGAATTAGAAAAAACAACGCGACACACGTGGTGTAGTTTTAAAGAGTGGAGAGTTTCATAGGCAAGAAAGAAGAAAGGCAGGAGGAAGAAGCCCCCCGGTATAGAGAAAGAGGGAGGGGGAGCTCCAAAGCCAAGACAGGGAACCCCCAGTGGGATGGATACCAGTCAGATATATACACGGGCTGGAGGTGGCAGTGTCTGATTTGCATAGGGCTCAGGCGATTGGTTTGACCAGGCATGTCATTCACATAGCCCATGGAAAAGCTGGCCCTCCCACCCTAGCCTTTTCATATGCAAATGCAGGGCGCCCTGATGTTCTACATACATGGGGATATGTGGGGGCAGCCATGCTGCCAGGAACACGGGGGGCAAGGGCAAGGCCACGGGAATCGCCATGTTTGGGTGGACCCAGTTTCTAGTGGCCTGCATTTGCGCATCAAAGGGTGCCGGCCTGGCTCTAAGAGCTGCTTTGAAAACGAAAACTACCCAAGGACCCCTTTTCTTTTCTATCTGCCTAAAATAATTTCTTTTCTTTTCTTTTTTTTTTTTTTTTTTTGAGACAGAGTCTCTCTCTGTCGTCAGGCTGGAGTGCAGTGGCCAGTGGCGCGATCTCAGCTCACTGCAACCTCTGCCTCCCAGGTTCAAGCTATTCTTCAGCCGCAGCCTCCCAAGTAGCTGGGACTACAGCCACGCGCCACCACATCCAGCTAATTTTTGTATTTTCTTTTTTTTTTTTTTTTTAGTACAGACAGGGTTTCATTATGTTGGCCAGGATGGTCTCGATCTCTTGACCTCGAGATCCGCCCGCCTCGGCCTCCCAAAGTGCTGGGGTTACAGGCGTGAGCTACCACGCCCGGCCCCTAAAATAATTTCTTAATAACTCCTACCACACTGAAACCGACCAGGGCTAGAAAAGGGAGCTCCGCGGCCACAGCTAGGTCCCCTCAAGGGCGGGGTGGGGGCGGCTGGCGCCAGCTCCCAGGTTCTGGCCCCTACTGTGGAGCGGCCATGGGACCTGCAGGAGGCCTGACTCTGGCCAGGCGGCAGCAGCAGCTTCACTGTCTGCACTGATGCCAGCCCGTGCTGACCTCCGGGTGACTGGCCTAGCAGGCAGGGGTCACTTAACCACCGGATGCTGCCAGCAGAGGAGGAAGAAGTCCTTGTGCTCGGGGGGCCTGTGCAGGCGTCCTTGTTTCCTGGGCTCTGTTTGCAGTTGCTTTTGAAGCAGTTATTTTTAACAGAGGGCTAGTTGGCCTCTAGCCAACATGGGGAGGTGGCGCAGGCTGAGAGCGGCTGGCCTGTTAGCGTTGAGTCCAGGGACTGGCGTGGCTCCTGGCCTAATGGTTCTCATACACATCTCGGTCCCCTTGGAGCTAATTGTCCCGGAGGGCCTGGCGCTTCCTGGCCTGGGGGTGGGAGGGAGAGCCCTCCTGCTCTGTGTTGTTCCATCAGGTGCAAGCCAGTTAAGGAGAGCATATGCAGAAGGCAGGCAGACCTGGCCCGCTCCCCGCAGCATCAAACTCACTCGTTTTTGGAAATCCGACACCCAGGTGGAAGTAGCTTCTCAATGCTGCCTGCTAGTCAAGAGGAGAAATGACTCCCGGTCCTAGCCCCTCTGTGCCGGCTCCTGGGGGACTCCAGGACCCTCACAGGAGCCAGTCCATCCCTGCCTCAGGGTTGCTCTTCAGCAAGAGGCCGACCCCTGAGCACCCGGCCCCAGGCAAGGTTGCAGTAGGGAGGAGGGAGCACTCACTATTCTCTGCAGCCTGGAAGGCAGCCCTGATCGCATGGCTGCCCCTTCTGCACCATGGGGATGGGAGCTCTCCCAGGACAAGGACCTGTCCACGGAAAGAGTGAAACTGTAAAATACTGGAAGAGATTCGTTCTGAGTCAAATATGAGTGACCATGACATAGCCCTCGTGTGACCCTGAGAACAGGCGCCCAAGGTGTTTGGGGTGCAGCTTGATTTTATACGTGTCAGGAAGACGTGAGACATCAATCAGAATACATGTAAGACTGACATCGGTTTGGTCCAGAAAGTGGGACAACTCAAAGCAGGAGCTTCCAAGTTATAGGTAGATTTTAAAACATTCTGACTGGCCGTGTGCAGTGGCTCGCACCTGTAATCCCAGCACCTTGGGAGGCTGAGGTGGGCAGATCACCTGAGGACAGGAGTTTGAGACCAGCCTGACCAATATGGCGAAACCCCATCTCTACCAAAAATACAAAACTTAGCCAGGCGTGGTGGCACGTGCCTGTAATCTCATCTATTCAGGTGGCTGAGGCACGAGAATCGCTTGAGACGGGAGGCAGAGGTTGCGGTGAGTCGAGATTATGGCACTGCACTTTAGCCTGGGCAACAGAGTGAGACCGTGTCTCAAAAAAATAAAATAAAATATTCTGATTGGCAGTTGGATGAAAGAGTTAATATCTATAGAAAGGAATGTCTCTTTGTGGAGTCTAAGGTTTTGTCATGCAAATGAGGCCTCCAGGTAGCAGGCTTCAGAGAGAATAGACTGTAAATGTTTCTCATCAGACTTAAGGTCTGCGTTGATGTTAAATGCTGGTGGGCTTTTCCTGAATTCCAAAGGGAGGTGAGCATAGTGAGGCATGTCTGAACCCTGCTTCCCATCATGGCCTGAACCAGTCTTTCAGGTTAACTTTGGGGTGCCCTGGCCAAGTGGATGGAGTTCATTGAGATGGCTGGGGAGCCCTAGCATTTAATTTTTGGTTTACAGACAGCATGTCAGACGTCCCTGGCATCTGTCCAGGGTGCTCAGCAGAGGTGAGAAGGATGTGGTCCTAGCTGCCCTGTCCCCTGTGCCCCCCGACCTCGTGCGTTTGATCATATGGTCACTCAACACACAAACCACGAAGCACCTACTGTGTGTGCTCTGGGATTAAGCATTGTGAACACAGAGGTGAATAAGACCTGAGGGGTCCCTGCCCACAGGGAGCCCCCTATCTGGTGGGGGAGACAGACATGGATGGGCAGGCTGTGATGTGCAGGATGCTCAGAGGTGCTGTGACCGAGAGGGGCCCGGGCCCAGCTGGCGGTGGTCACAGGTGGCTTTCTGGAGCTGCGGCTGATGGCCCAGTCTGGTTCTGGCTCTGGGAGGTGTGTCTGAGGAGCCAGTGATCTTCAGGGGACTGAATGTGGGTTTCAGGACCCTGGGGTGGGAAGGGGGTGGCCCTGCGCCTGTGGGTAGCCCAAGGTAAGCCCCAAGAACGGTGAAGGTGGCCACAGGGACAGCTCAGCTCAGAGGGGTCCCTGCTCTGGCCAGGGGCTGGGTGACTTAGGTGGAGGAAGCCTAGACTGGCCGGGCTGATCCTGTAGGTTGTGGGTTTCCAAGGTGGGTCTCCTTTGGAAAAGTTAAGACTGAGGCCTCCCCTATGCCTGTACAGAGGCCTCAGTGGTGGCTACTGTGGGTGGGAGTCTGAGAGGAAGCTGGAGACTGTGGGGGCCATTGAGGAAGATGGAAACAGGCTTGTTGAGACTAAACGTGGGGCTGTTCTGGTTGAATGGGAGCAAGACAGTCCCGGCAATTCTCCACAGTGGCCAAGGGCGGCAGAGCAAGGCTTGGCATTGGAGTTCTGCTGTGCCTCCTCCCAGCTGTGTGACCTGGTGCAAGTCACTAGCCCTCTCTGAGCCTCAGCCCTTCGGCTTTCACATGGAGATGAGAGGGGTCAGACCATGTGACCCTCATGGCAGGCCTCCCCGGTGACTGTTGAAGGACAGCTGCCTCCCTGGGGCCAGGCAAAGCCGGTGGGGATTGGAGCCAGGTGAGCTCCCAGCCCTTCCATCTCTGTGGGTCTGAACAAGGCACTTGTACTGGTGCCTGGGAGAACACATGGATATTGAGTTCCATTGCCAAGCACCTTTGTGCGATTGCAGTCGGGTAGGGAGAAAGTCAGAAAAAGCTCCAGCCTCCTCCCACTGGGGAAAATCAGGCCTGCTCAGCTCCCTTCTGACTCCTCCCCACCCATCACAGAGCTGGGGACTAAGCCCAGAGAGGGGAATGAGGACAGTGACCTGGCTGCCCCGCCTAGACCCCCTCACACATGCAGAGAGCAAACCTGGCCCCTGGCCCCATGCTGAAACCAGCCAACGCTCCCTCCCTCCCATTTGTACCAAGGCACAGTTGGAGGCTGTGAAACATTCCTCGGGAGCCTGGGAGACTTCCCTGTGCTGCTGTTGGTGTGCTCGGCTTAAGGGAATCTTTCTTCTAAAATACCCAAGTTCGTCTGCTTTGCAGAGAAGAGGGTTCTCTGTCAAGGTCATCTCCTGAGCCCACCTTGAGCTGAAATAATAGTGGGGAGAATTTTTCAGTGCTAAGCACCTCACGTGCCTCATCCCTGATCTAATCCTCAGAAACGGAAAGCCCGTTCAGGGAGCTGTTGCCGGGGGATGGAGGAGGATGCTGAGACTCAAAGGGTGTTTCAATGTATTCATATAAAATGTATGCAGCCATCATTTTGGCTTGTAAAACTTTCGACCTGGCCAAGGAATGGTGGGAACAGTAGATCCTATGTCACATACCTCAGAACTAGCTGTCTACTTTGCAAATAGCAGGTGGTGTTGGGCCATCCTGGGCATGACTGAGGACCCAGCCCCTGCCAGCCTGCAGAAATCCGTGGTCCCAGGGGGCAGGCAGACCCCAGAGTTGATGCCCATCTTGTGTAGCACCAGGGCTGAGGGAAGCCCAGGGAAGTTGGGCAGGCCTCATAGAGGAGGAGGAAGAGGACAAGGAGGAGGAGGAGGAGCAGGAGGAGGAGGTGGTGGCGGTGGCAGCAGCAGCAGCTGCCAAACTTAGGATATGAGGAGACACAGGGCATGGAGAGGACCTGGGCCGATTGAGCGGAGGCAAGTACAGAGGTGGCGGACAGGCGGTGGAGTGTCATGCCCACTCCCTCCTCTCCTTCCTTTCTAGATACAGAATGAAGTTTGTACTCAGGGTTGTCCAGGCGCCACCCGCATGCCGCACAGGGTTGTCCTCCTGCTGCTGCACGTGGCCCCATGTCCAGCGCTGATGTTGCCCATCCTCGCTGGTGTGCGCTGAGTGTAGGAGGCGCTGACTGTCACCCACGCCAGCCGCCGCACGATGCCCAGCCTGAGTCAGGCAGCTGGGGCTTCCCCGATAAAGGCACCCAGCCTGGGCGGCCTGCACAGCAGAAACCCACCTTCCCACAGCTCTGGAGCCCAAAAGGCCAAGATCACGGGGTTAGCTGGGGTGGGTTCTCCCTCGTTGGCTCGTAGATGCTGCCTTTTCCCTGCGCCTCCACGTGGACTCCCTGTGTGTGTCCGTGTCCTGATCTCTGCTTGTGGAAACCCCAGGCATAACGGATTAGGGCCCATCCTAGCGACCTTTTAAAAACCCCGTCTCCAAATACAGCCACATTCTGAGGTCCTGGGGGTTAGGATTCAACCTACGAATGTGGACACAGATCGGCCTATCCACTGTGGTGCCTCCTGGGCCGCAGGCACCGCTGCATGGATGGACCCCTGAGACGGGTGGGACAGGATTGTTGGGGGTGGCAAAAAAGGGTCTGCTCAGAAAATGAGAAGAGGGAGCTACAGTGAGGGCTGTGGTTGGGGTAGGAAACCATCGAAGCAGCAGAGGACGTGGGGGCTGTGGGGAGAGTGAGGGCTGAGCTCTCGGCTGCTGAGGGCTGGGGAGGCCTCTGTGGATATGGGCTCCTTTTGGACAGGGTGAATAGGAGGTGTGGGGAAAGCCAGGCAGGTGGCCCAAGAGTGAGGGCTGAACCAGGAGAGGCCCCTGCCCTGCGGGTGGGGAGGGACAGCAGGTGCAGCCAGAGGTGTGGGGACCACAGAAGGAGTGTGTCTGCAGGGCTGGAAGGGGCTGAGGTGGGGGGAGAGGCAGGACAGTCACGAAAACCATCAGCCCAGGGGACACAGCAGGTGTGGTCCGGAAGGGAAGAGTGGCCCCAGAGAGCAGTGAGCATGTAAGGAGGACACAGGTCCCAGGCGTGACGGCAGCAAAAAGGCCAGGACAAGCCCAGAGGTGCGGTGGGGAGAGGGGCTGCCAGGGGCCTCCAAAGGGCCTTTTCTAAGTTGTGTGTCAGGTGGGAGCAGGTGCTCTTTGAGCTGAGAAAGGCTTGGGGGGCCATGGGAGGGTCAGAGGGCATGCAGAACAGAGCTGGGGGCCAAGCTAGAAAGGGTCTTTAGGGTGACCAAGATGGTCCCGTGTTCCCAGGAACCTGGGCCAGTGGACTAAGCTGCAGCGAGTCCCCATAATCCCGGTGGAAAATGACGCCTCTGAGCATAACTGGAGCTTGCAGAACAGCTTGGCTTGTGTGTCACTCTGGTTCCGTGTGGCCCACCACGTCTGCCTGATGCTAGCTTTTCAGTCATTCATCCGAGCTTGTGTGTTTATTCTAAGAATTCCTTCAGCCCCAGCTTTATTTATTTATTAATTTTTTGAGATGGAGTCTGTCTCTGTCACCCAGGCTGGAGTGCAGTGGCGCGATCTTGGCTCACTGAGCTCCGCCTCCTGGGTTCAAGCGATTCTCCTGCCTCAGCCTCCTGAGTAGCTGGGATTACAGGCACCTGCCACCACACCCAGCTAATGTTTGTATTTTTAGTAGAGATGGGGTTTCATCATGTTGGTCAGGCTGATCTTGAACTCCTGACCTCGTGATCTGCCCACCTTGGCTTTCCAAAGTGCTGGGATTATAGGCATGAGCCGCCGTGCCCGGCCCAGCCCCAACTTTAAAGAAACACCCCAGTGCACTGGCGTGGCTGCTGGAGTGGGACTCCTGACAGTAGTCTCTGAAGGCCCCGAATATTGGTATGTGCCTTCAATCTCTTCCTCTCTCCTTTCTCAGGAAACCAGAACTTCCTCAGAGAGCATCATTTCTGTCCCTGCTTCCAGCACCTCAGGGTCTCCGAGCCGTGTGATTTATGTAAGTCAGGGCCTTTTTATGGGGACGGCGGTGGGAGGGTGGAGAGAGAAGGGGGGGCCTGATGGCCGTGGCTGAGCCCGCCCCTAAGAGAGTTCCCCGAGAACTGTCATCTGGGGCCTGAGGTACAGCCATTGCTCTTGTCCCTGCTTTGGGGTGGAGGTTGGTACAGACTTTATGAGTCTGAAACACAGACATGTTTGTTTGACCTGGCAATTCCCCTGGGAACCTGTCTCCAATTATCTGGTGACAAGAGCCACACGGTGGTGTGTACGCAGCTGTTGTTTATAGTGATGCAGACACGTCACGTCAACAGCCAACAGTCAGGGCTTGCCAGGCACCCAGGCGGGACCCTGCAGGTTTTGCAAATAACAGCACAGATCTGTGTATATCAACACGCACGTGCTCCCAACGTGTTCCCTAAAAGAAACAAGTTAAGGGTGATGTAAATTATGTGATCCCGTTTTTGTTAGAGAGAGAGAGAGAGACTGTGTGTGTGTGTGTGTGTGTGTGTGTGTGCTCGCGCACCTCACACGCTTCCATAATCACATACAAATGTAAAAATGATTGAAAACATTTTAACAACTTGTTACCAGAAATTTCCTCTGGGTGGTGGGATTCGAGATGGGAGATTAGTGTTACCATTATTTGCTAATATTGCTTGTGTAAATACCAAAACTCCTTATCTAGGCGAGGACCCCCAGCTGCCAGGTAAGGGATGGCTTATGCGGTGGTGGTCAGGGGCCACCCAGGACTGCCATGTAGGCTGCCCCTGCACCAGAACCCAGCACTGGAATGGCTGGTGACTGGAACAAGCCCCTTCTCCCCTCCCCGTCCCCGCCAGGCCAGGACCTGGGTTCTTTATGTCTCAGCGGAGGCTGGATCCGCTGGGTTTCCAGGCTCCGGAACTTTGAGACAATTTATTGGATCCGCTCTCTGCTGTGCTTCTTTTCCGCCCTCCTCGCTTGTAGTGGTTGGACACAGGGTCCTTCCTGACCTTAATCCTGACAGTGCCACTGAGGGGTGCACGAGTCCTCAGTTACCGTGACACACTGCTGGCCTGGAGGGTGAGTGGCACTGTGGCACTTGAGATGTGCACTCTGAAGCTTAGGCAGGCGCATGAAGGCACCGGGTTGGCTGCGTGCCCTGGGCGAGGTGCCATATGCCTGGAGCCTCTGGGAGCGCTCAGTAAGCCACAGAGACCCCCGGGCACCTTCAGTCCAGGGCTCACCGAGGCACTGCCTGGGTGGCAGTGAGCACAGCGCCTGCCCAGAAGAAGGCTGTGGGAGACGCTCACTGCCGTTACCGTTACCATCATCTGTGTCAGCCTCCTGGGGGCTTGAACAACAGAAATAAATTGTCTCAAAGTTCCAGAGCCTGGAAACCCAGGATCAAGGAGTCGCCAGGGTTGGTCTCCCCATCCCTGGCTCCTTGCATCCTCACGGGTCGTCTGTGTGCATCCGGGTCCTGATTTCTTCCCATAAGGACACCAGGCAGATTGGACTGGACCCACCCTAACAGCCTCCTTTTAACTCTGCCTCCAAATGCAGTCACATTCTGAAGTCCTGAGGGTTAGGACTTTACCGACCTAGGAATTCGGGGAGACACAGTTCAGTCCATAATACCATCATCATCCTCATGAATAATGATTATGACAATTATCATGTGAATGAGATCATGTTTGTGTAGGGGCACAAAGGTATGGTCTGTTTCCTCACCCGTTGAAAGGGTCACAGCTGACACTCCTATAACGAGAGACAAGTTCGCAAGAGAAAAGCATGACGGATGTATTTAATCAAAGTTTTAGGTGACACAGGAGCCTTCAGGGACGCAGGTCCAAAGACCCAGGGAGGACTGTCCTTTTTAATTTTGGTTTTGAGACAAGGTCTGGCTCTGTCGCCCAGGCTGGAGTGCAGTGGTGAGATCACGGCTCACGGCAGCCTCAACCTTCCTGGGCTCAGGTGATCCTCCCACCTCAGCCTCCCAAGTAGCTGGGACTACAGGCATGCACCATCACACCTGGCTAATTTTTGTATTTTTTGTTGAGATGAGGTCTTTTTATGTTGCCCGGGCTAGTCTTGAACTCCTGACCTCAAGCAATCCACCTGCCTCAGCCTCCCAAAGTGCTGGGATTATAGGTGTGTCATCATGCCCGGCCAACACTGTTCTTTTTGTTTTTTTTTTTTTGAGATGGAGTTTCGCTCTTGTTGCCCAGGCTGGAGTGCCATGGCTCTATCTCAGCTCACTGCAACCTCCACCTGCTGGGTTCAAGCGATTCTCCTGCCTCAGCCTCTCAAGTAGCTGGGATTGTAGACATGCGCCACCACGCCCAGCCAAGTTTGTATTTTTAGTAGAGACGGGGTTTCTCCATGTTGGTCAGGCTGGTCTCAAACTCCCGACCTCAGGTGATCCACTCGCCTGGCCTGTCACAGTGCTGGGGTTACAGGCGTGAGCCACTGTGCCCGGCCTATTTTTATGCTTAGATTGGATGATAACTGGGCGGCCATGCAGAAATGTGATTGGACAAAAGGTGTGTGATCTGATGGGAACAGACTGAGTGGGGAAACAGCAGGGCCGTCTGCTCAGATGCTCCTTGGCCTCTCTGGGGAGCCCTTCTTCCTCCAGGTATAGGGCAGGGGGGTCTTAGGACCCACTCTCAGGCAAGCTAGGTCAGAGAATGTCTCCATGGCCAGGTCGTGCACAGAATGAGGGAAAGGTTAGACTCATGTTTCTAGGCTTCATGGCTGGCTTTGGGGAGGAGCTTCTACTTTGTATGACCCACCTTGGGGAAGAGGAACTCTGGTTTCTAGGGCTTACATCAGCAGGGGTGGGAAGGAAGAAGGTGAGAGACAGGAGGGCAGGAGGCAGTCAGAGAGACCCTGCTTCCGAGGCCTTCCACTCTCCCTTAGGTCAAAGTCCTCAGCATGCTGTGGTTCCGTACTTTGGGGTATTGTTTTCTGAGCCCCAACATTTGCAAAGCACTTGGCATCCGGCTTGGTGCCTGCTAAGCACTCATTCATGATAGCTGTTGCTGTTGTTGTTGTTGTTGGAACCTGCATGGCACATAGTAACTGCTCATTAAATATGAGCTCTTTTTTTTGAAACAGAGTCTCACTCTGTCACCCAGGCTGGAGTGCAGTGGTGCGATCTCGGCTCACTGCAAGCTCTGCCTCCCGGGTTCACTCCATTCTCCTGCCTCAGCCTCCTGAGTAGCTGGGACAACAGGCGCCTGCCACCACACCTGGCTAATTTTTTTTTTTGTATTTTTAGTAGAGACGGGGTTTCACCGTGTTAGCCAGGATGGTCTCGATCTCCTAACCTTGTGATCTACCCACCTCGGCCTCCCAAAGTGCTGGGATTACAGGTGTGAGCCACCGCGCCCAGCCTCTTTTTTTTTTTTTTTTTAAACAAACTGGCATTTGCAAGGAGCGTGGGATGGTAGTGACTGTGTGTGCATGCGGTGAGCAGTGACAGCGGCCTCTGTTGTCATGGTCCCACTTTCAAGGCCATGCAACACTTTCAAGGCAGAGCTGGGCTTGGAGCCCACAGGTCTCCGTGACTCCGAGGCTTAGGTTTTTTCCAGGAGACCCCGCTGCTCAGTACTGTAAACAGCCATGGTGGCTCCTTTCCTCTTGCATCAGGCAGTTACAAGCATGGACGAGCACAAGCTCCCAGTGGAGCCCTGGGGACCCAGCCACTATCAGGCCAGATGGCATCCCTGTTCTGGGTAGGGGAAGGGGTTCCCGTCCACAGGAGAGATTGGGACAGACCCAAGTGCAGGTTTCAAGCGGGACGCCTGCCAAGGGATGTTGGTGGGCAAAGAATTTCTGCACCAGTGGGGCGTTCACTTGACCCAGGTCACCCGCAGCCTGGTGCACTGTGTCTCAGCTTTGATGGACTTCCTGCTCGGCCAAGTAGGTGTGCACACAATTCCAGTTTTAAACAGAAGGCCTCGAACGAATTAATCCAGTCTCCCAGCTCTTAGTTTGACACAAGAGAGAACGTGTGGAGTGCCATGCTGCCTCCTCTTGGCCTCAGAGCTGTCCAGGGACCTGCCATCAGTGTGCCCACGTTGGTGATGCCACTCTGAGATACGAGCTGACTTTGCAGCCTCTAAGTGGTGGAGCCACAATGCAAGGACACGTTCTCCCAATTCTGACACGTGCTCCAAGTACCATGGTCAGCACCCAGCCTGGCTGCATCCCAGCCCTCCCAGGGGCCAGACAGGCCAAAAGCCAGAGCAGCCCTGCTCTCTCTCCCACCTTAGGGTTGGTGCCACAAGAGTGGGCACTGCACACGGTCCGGCTCTTCACCAAGATGATGTGATCTGGTGGGCAAGCCCTCCTTATCCCAGGGTTCTGAGCTGCTTTTCTTTTCTTTTCTTTTCTTTTGAAATGGAGTCTCGCTCTGTCGCCCAGGCTGGAGTGCAGTGGCATGATCTTGGCTCACTGCAACTTCTGCCTCCCGGGTTCAAGCGATTATCCTGCCTCAGCCTCCCGAGTCTCTGAGATTACAGGCACCCACCGCCGTGCCTGGCTAACTTTTGTATTTTTAATAGAGACAGGGTCTCACCGTGTTGGCCAGGCTGGTCTCAAACTCCTGGCTGAAGGTGACCCACCCACCTTGGCCTCCCAAAGTGCTGGAAGTACAGGTGTGAGCCACCACGCCTGGCCCGCCCTGCTTTTCATCTCACCTCTGTTGGTGTCTGTCATCAACCTACTGTGTGCCTGGCCCCCTGCTCTGTGCTGAGCACCCCCACGGTCTCAGAAATGGGCCGTTCCATGTCCCCGTCGGGTGCTTTGCAGGTTGCAGCTGCCCAGGCCTGCCCGCTGTGGGTGGTTGTCAAATACAGCGTCCCCTTCCTTCACCGTGAGGAACAGACCGGCTCTCCTTGCCATTCACGTGCACAGGAATGCACTAGAATCCGCCGAGTGGCTGCATCTTCTCCATGGACCATGAGGGCTTGGCGGGCAGGGACTAGGCCTCGTTCATCTTAGTTTCCAGGATAAAATGTGCACACAGTAGACCCTCCATAAACCATGGGGCTTTTGGACATCACCTATTTTACTGCTCTTTTGTTTCTTCCAAAAGCAATCTGCATTTATTTAAAAACAAAAACAAAAACAAAAAAACAGTAATCAGCACACCAGAGGAAATTAAAGCATTTACATCCTGCCAGCCACAGTGGCCCTGCCGATGCTTCTGAGGCACCCTTCAGGTCTCGCTTCTGTGTGTGTGTAATTTTTATAACATGAGGTCACACTGAACATATTATTTTGTAACCTTTATTTCAACATGGCAATAGTGCAGAGTATAAAAGCAACGTTCTTCCAGTCTGTGTTATCATTGACTGGGTTATATGGTAATGATACTGTCGTAGGTGGCCGTATTAGTGTGTATTATGCTGGGTGGAGTGTGGGAAGGAAGAAGGCAGAGAGGAAAAACCCTTTACACACACTCCAGAGGCCTTCCGCCAATTACAGAGTGCAGCCCGTTGTCATGGCAACCACCCAAGGACTTGGCATGGGGGGACGTGGATCTGCAAGGCCACTTAGCAACCTGTCTTGGGGATCAGGCAGGGGCTGTTGGCATCGTGCAAGCTGCCCTCTCTGACCCCTGCTGTCAGGTCCGGGTGGTTCAGGGAAGCCTGAGGAAGGCCGGGAACTAACCCAGGGCAAGGCGGCCCCCTATGCTGTGGGGCTGGACAGGTGAATGCTGTGATCATCGCTGCTGGGAGGGGATGGAGGTGGGGAAGGGAGGATGCAAAACGCACCCCCTCCAGGCATCTGGCTGAGAGTTCACCTGACTTTTGCAAATGCTTGATTGGCTTTTGTTCAATTCACAAGCCTGCTGTCAACCTCACAGCTGGGCAAGGGACTCAGTGATGAATCCTGGGCCTCCAGGAGTCACAGGCTTGAGGGAATAAGGGACAACTCAACAGATGAAGATCAACACTAACTTGTTGCAGGGGCGCGGGGAAAGAAGCCTCGAGGAGGGGCCTTCACTGAGTCTGGAAGGACCAGAGGCAGAGCTTAGGGAAGAGATGTGGGAAGGGCGCATCCCAGAGAGGGAACAGCAGGTGCAAAGCCCCCAGGCTATGGGTGACCGGGGGCTGAAGGGACTTGAGTGCCAAGTGGCATGGATAAGTGGGTAAACAAGCACCAGAGTTCCAATTTCCCAGAAGGCAGAGGGGAGCTGCTGAAAATCCTGCAGGATCAGATCTCATGATTACAAATGGCTGGCTCGGGATTGGATCTCAGGTCTTTTGAACCCTGCCCCAGGCTCCAAAGGGGCAGCCAGTGGTCTGAGATGTCAGAACTTCTTTCTCTTCATGCATATCACAAATGGCAGGGTTCACCCCAAGTCCCAACGTCTCAGGAGAACCCTCAAGCCTGGTGATCAAGGAAGACTTCATGGAGGAGGTGGGCTGGGGGCTAACAGACCCTGAAGAATACAGGAAAGCTGGAGTAGGGGGCTGAACCTGGCACACCTGGGGACATGGGGAAGAGATAGCTTAGGGTGAAGCTGCCAGGAACAGGAAGGCCAAGTTTGGGTGCCATAATGAGGCCTTACATTGTCCAGCCGAGGAGGGGGCTCCCAGAGGGTTTGAGCTGAGACCACTGGGATGCATCTGGGCCTGAGAGGCATTCCCCCCAGCAGTGAGGCCTGGAAAGGGGAGAGCTGTGGTGGGGAGCATGGGCTTTGGAGTCAGACAGCCAGGGTCATGTCCTGCCCTATACCCTCCTGGCTCTGTGACTCTGGACAAGTTACCCAACCTCTCTGGGTTCTGGCTTCTACATTGTGAAAAGGAGCTTCTGTGAGCACCCCTTCGTGGCGTCATTGTGTTTTGCGAGCAGATGATGGAGGGCTCAGCTCAGTGCATGTCTCGGGGTAGACAGCTCATCGTGTCCAGAGGAGGCTGAGGCAGAATCGAGAAGCAGCAACAGGGATCTCCACCAGAGTCACCTGCAGCTGGAAAATGCCCCCAGCAGCTCCTGGGGAGCCCAGAGCCAGGGAGAAGGGGACAGGCAGGGGCAAGAGCATGTGCACGGTGCACAGTGGGGTACCGCGGAGGAAGGCTGGGCAGAATCAGAGCAGAGAGCAGCACGCACCAGCTGGACCTCTCTGAGCAAACATAGGGGTTCTCCCAGCGTCCCGCATTCATTCAGCAAGGGCAGGAGCGCCACTGTGGGCCAGGGTAGGCCAGGGCTAGACAGGACAGAAGGGCCCCCGACCCTGCTGAGGGGGTGTCCCAGCTGGCCTGTCAAATGCCAGGTGCTTTGCTGCAGGCAGCATGTGAATGTGTGTGAGCGTGTGTACGCATCGGGGGCGGTGAATGTGAACTTGCTTGGTGGGGGTGGGGTGATTGTAAGTATGTGTGGGCAGGTGTGCATGCACGTTTGTGGGTGAATCTGGGTGTGCAGGTGTGTGTGCCGGTGCGTGGGGGTGTGCTGGATGTGTGTGAGTGAGCCATGGGCCTGGGGAGTCATTGCATGTGTGAACACGTGTCAGTGTGTGGATGTGGACACATACGTGCTAGTATATGGGAGTGGGCCGGCACGTGAGGGGGTGTCTATACCTCCACAGTCTCAGACAGGCATGTTCTCTGTGTGGGGGTATACATGCACATGTGTGTAGTGCATGTGTGTGCCTGCATGTGTGTGTGCATGTGTGCCTACATATGTGTGTGCATGTGTGTGCATGCATATGTGTGTGTGCATGTGTGTGTGTGCATGTGTGTGTGCGTGTGTGTGCATGCATATGTGTGTGTGCGCATGCATATGTGTGTGCATGTGTGTGCATGTGTGTGCATGCGTGTGTGCATGTGTGTGTGCGTGTGTGTGCATGCATATGTGTGCGTGTGTGCATGCATGTGTGTGCGTGTGTGAGCATGCATATGTGTGTGTGCGTGTGTGCCTGCATATGTGTGTGTGTGAGTGTGTGTGCATGCATGTGTGTGTGCGCATGCATATGTGTGTGTGCGTGTGTGAGCATGCATATGTGTGTGTGCGTGTGTGCCTGCATATGTGTGTGCGTGTGTGTGCATGCATGTGTGTGCGTGTGTGAGCATGTGTGCCTATGTGTGTGAGCATGTATGTGTAGGTATGTATCATCACCCTTTGTATCCATGCATTCCACATCTGCAGATTCAACCAACCTCAGATTGAAAATATTCTTAAAAAACAATAAAAATAGCAAACAACAATAAAAAATAATACAAATAAAATAATATAAAAATAATACAGTATTTTATTTATGCAAATTAAATAATACAGTATAACATCCATTTACCCAGCATTTGCATTGTGTTAGGCATTACAAATCACCAGGAGATGATTTTAAGCAGATGGGAGGATGTGCACAGGCTACATGCAAGAACCACATAATTTTATTTAACAACCTGAGCATTTGAGGATTTGGGGATTTGAGGAGGGTCCTGGGACCAATCCCACATGAATAGTAAGGGATGTGTGTGTGTTTGCCTATATGAGTGTTTGTGTGTGTGCAGCGTGTGTGTTTGCATGTGTGCGTGTCTGTGTTTGCACGTGTGCATGGACGTACACATGTTTAAGCCGTAGACTGAGTCTCACTGCCTGCCAGACCCCATGCCAGGCACATCACAGGCGTGGCCTCCTTGACCCCAGAGCTTTCGTATGTGATCATTTCCCTCATTTTGTACAGAAGGAAACAGGCTTAGAGAAGACACTTCCGCAAGGCCTACTGGCTCTTTTGTGGCTGGGCCTCAGGACCCAAGCCTGCCTGCTCTGGAGTTCCCTGTGCTTTTGACCCTGTCCCCATTTCACCTGTACCAGGAGCTGGGGGTGAGCTCAGACTCTGCCCGAAGCACTGTGACCCCAGCACCCTCCTCACGGCTGCTGGAGCAGCCACTGCCCTCTGGCTTTGGGGGCACTGTCCTGTGGGATGCATCTGGCTTTGGGGGTGCTGCCCTCTGGGGTGCATCTGGTGACTGTCCCCTCCCCAATTCTCTTTCCCCTCTCAGGCCAAGCTTGGTGGTGAGATCCTGGACTACAGGGACTTGGCAGCCCTTCCGAAAAGTAAGGCCATCTATGACATCGACCGCCCCGACATGATCTCCTACTCACCCTACATCAGCCACTCTGCAGGGGACAGGCAGAGCTACGGCGAGGTATGGACCCTGCCCGCATGGCCCTGGACACCTGTGCCCCCAAGTGCTGCCCTGCAGGACAGGCGTCATCCCTAGCGTGTGTCCCATGGGGCCAGAGCCACTTCCATCTTCACCACTCACCCACACGCTCAGCCTCTTCACGCCCATCAGATAGCCATGTGCACATCCTATTTCAGTAATGCCCAAGGCACTGTGGCCCCAAAGCTGCCGTTGCTGAAGGAGTGAGCCCGGAATGCCTCCGTAAATGGAGCAGAAGTAGGAAGCATGCTGCTTTGTAGGAAAGATGATAGTGACTCAGTGAAAATCTCCTAACTCTCTTAAGTATTAGATTATTTTCATAAAGCATGAGATGCATTTCCTCTGTAGAGGACTCTTGGCCCGTGCCACCCTCGCTGCCACGACTCTGCGCCATGCTCCTCTGCCCCATGAATTCATGAGCCAATGTGACCGACCTGGTTGAACCGCAGATTGTTTATTTCCTGGCACGCCTGTGGATGGCGTTCCTACTCCTCAGAGGTTTCTCATTCAGAGCTGCTCTGTCCATTTCCTGTGGAATGCATTGTTGATTTTTGCTTTTCCTCTTGTGGTTCTGAGGTTTCACCATGACCGCAGCTGCCTGGGGTAGGAGGAGGCGTTGCCAGGCTGTTGGCCCTAGCGTGTGTGCTCTTGACATGCGTGCTGCCAGGCATGGGGGGCTCCCCGGGGTGGGGAAGCTGAGTCCTTTCAAACACGTTTCCCTTGGGCCTTCTCGTTTTGAGACTTCAGCAAGGGCCTCTAGGGAAGCAAGAGCTGAGACTCCAGGGCAGCACGTTCAATGTGGATGGCGTGGGGCGAGAAAGTCACGGCTGCTGGGTGCACCTGCCGAGCTCAAGGGCTGTGCAGGGAGGGTGAGAAGAGCTCAGGGCCAGCAGGTGCCCTCCTGACTTGCTTCTGCCCCTATGGATCACAGAATTTGAGGATGTGGGTGACAAGCCCTACTGACAATGAGAGGTACCAGTAGGGGGAGCTGAGGGAAGGCATCACAACCCACACCCACCTGCACCCACCTACCTACCACCCACCGGCCTGCACCCACCTACCACCCACCCACCCACCTGCACCCACCTACCTACCACCCACCACCCACCTGCACCCACCTACCACCCACCTGCACCCACCTACCTACCACCCACCCACCACCTGCACCCACCCACCTACCACCCACCCACCACCCACCTACCACCCACCCACCACCCACCTGCACCCACCCACCTACCACCCACCCACCACCCACCTGCACCCACCTACCACCCACCTGCACCCACCCACCTACCACCCACCTGCACCCACCTGCACACACCTACCTACCACCCACCCACCACCCACCTGCACCCACCTACCACCCACCCACCCACCTGCACCCACCTACCACCCACCACCCACCTGCCTACCTACCACCCACCACCCACCCACCACCCACCTACCACCCACCCACCACCCACCACCCACCTGCCTACCTACCACCCACCACCCACCCACCACCCACCTGCACCCACCTACCACCCACCACCCACCCACCACCCACCTGCACACACCTACCACCCACCCACCTGCACCCACCTACCTACCACCCACCACCCACCTGCACCCACCTACCTACCACCCACCGACCTGCACCCACCCACCTGCACCCACCTACCACCCACCCACCTGCACCCACCTACCACCTACCACCCACCTGCACCCACCTACCTACCACCCACCCACCACCTGCACCCACCCACCTACCACCCACCCACCACCCACCTGCACCCACCTACCACCCACCTGCACCCACCCACCTACCACCCACCTGCACCCACCTGCACACACCCACCTACCACCCACCCACCACCCACCTGCACCCACCTACCACCCACCACCCACCTGCACCCACCTACCACCCACCCACCCACCTGCACCCACCTACCACCCACCACCCACCTGCCTACCTACCACCCACCACCCACCTGCACCCATCTACCACCCACCCACCCACCTGCACCCACCTACCACCCACCACCCACCTGCACCCACCTACCTACCACCCACCGGCCTGTACCCACCTACCTACCACCCACCAACCTGCACCCACCCACCTGCACCCACCTACCACCCACCCACCTGCACACATCTACCACCTACCACCCACCTGCACCCACCTACCACCCACCCACCACCCACCTGCACCCACCTACCACCCACTCACCACCCCCTGCACCCACCTACCTACCACCCACCACCCACCTGCACCCACCTACCTACCACCCACCACCACCTGCACCCACCTACCTACCACCCACCCACCACCCACCTGCACCCACCTACCACCCACCCACCCACCTGCACCTACCTACCACCCACCACCCACCTGCACCCACCTACCACCCACCACCCACCACCCACCTACCACCCACCTACCACCCACCCACCCACCACCCACCTGCACCCACCTACCACCCACCCACCCACCTGCACCCACCTACCACCCACCCACCCACCTGCACCCACCTACCACCCACCCACCTGCACCCACCTACCTACCACCCACCACCCACCTGCACCCACCTACCTACCACCCACCGGCCTGCACCCACCCACCTGCACCCACCCACCTGCACACCTACCACCCACCACCCACCTGCACCCACCTACCACCCACCCACCCACCTGCACCCACCTACCTACCACCCACCACCCACCTGCATCTACCTACCACCCACCCACCTGCACCCACCTACCACCCACCAGCACCTACCTACCACACACCCTCCCACCTGCACTCACCTGCACCTGTCTACCACCCACCTACCGACACCTGCCTGCACCCACCTACCACATACCTCCCTGCACCCACCTGCAACCACCTACCTGCACCCATGTGCATCCACCTATACCCAACTACCTGTACCCACCTACATCCACCTACGTGCACTCACCTGCACCCACCCACTGCACCCACCTGTACCCATCTACCACATGCCCAGGCTGTGTGTTGGCTTTATTGTCCAACATCTGGTCTGCACCTGGAGCAGATGCTGGAAGAGAGTCCGTGAGGACTCGCGACTTGGCCACAGGGCTAAGACCCAAATCCAGTCCCTTCTTCCCCGCAAAGACCACAGGATGTGCTGGCTATTTTCTCAGCACATCCTGGCGCTCTCT
Source organism: Pongo abelii (assembly GCF_028885655.2). Taxonomy (NCBI): domain Eukaryota; kingdom Metazoa; phylum Chordata; class Mammalia; order Primates; family Hominidae; genus Pongo; species Pongo abelii. The sequence goes on from NC_071988.2 coordinate 4,846,549, forward strand.
CTGGGATGTGTGATTCAAGCCTAGAGGACTGGCCTCACGGTCCTCCTCCACCTCCTGGCAGCCTTGGGACGTCGGGCACACCCCTTCCTGGTTTGAGTGCGTGTGTCCCTGTGGGAGGGCCCTGTGGCCATGAAGGGCCACATGCAGAGGTGATGTGTGTGGGGGTGGGCTGGTATCACTCCCTGTCCTGCTCCAGGATCTCATGGTATGACCAGGACACAGCTTCCAGGCCCAAGTGGACACGGGCCCTTAGCTGTTGTCACTGAGGTTTCTTTCAGCCTCTCTGGGGCTGCGCCTCTCAAATGGCAGGACATCTATGAACCATGGATGATCCTGACCCCAGGACCTGTCCCCAGAGGGCAGAGAAGGGCCAGGAAGGGAGGGGCTGTGGCTCAGGAGTCACCCTCTCCCTCTGGGGAGACCTGGGTTGGCCTCCCCGCTCTGCTAAACACTGGCACCTGTGTGTGAGCTTCCGCTCTCAGCCGTAAAGTGCGACCCCATGGGGCCTGCCTCGGCAGGTGGACAGGGCTGGGCTCCTGGGTCAGGTGTGTCCATACAGAACTTCCTCTATGCCGATGGCCAGGAGCAGCCTGAGGGTTTCTCCCTCGATTCCATCATTTCACCCATGGCCTTCAGCTTCCCACCTCCCGTGGCACAGGGCTGCACAGGGCCCGTGGCAGCCTCCCAGAGGCCGTCGAGTTATTGCGCTGTAATAACCGTGGTTCCTGTGAACAGAGTGCCTCCCCGCTCTGCCATGGGAATGGCATTCTCTTTCCCGATGCTTGCTCGCCTCACAAGGGCTGTGCTCTTTCTGGGCCCCTCCCACCTCCATGCCCCTCACTGAACATATGTGCAGGTGGTGGTGGGTGGGTGCCAGCCTGGGGAGACGGGTCAGCCTGCTGTCTAGGGCCCCAGGGCCCCCATGGCAGAGCCGGCTCCAACCCTGCAGGTGGTGGTGGGTGGGGTGCCAGCCTGGGGAGACGGGTCAGCCTGCTGTCTAGGGCCCCAGGGCCCCCATGGCAGAGCCGGCTCCAACCCTGCAGGTGGTGGTGGATGGGTGCCAGCCTGGGGAGACGGGTCAGCCTGCTGTCCAGGGCCCCAGGACCCCCACGGCAGAGCCGGCTCCAACCCAAAGGCTCCTGGTCACCTGTCTCTGCTGAGCACCTTTTCTCTCTTGTCCAGAGAAAACCGAGGTGATGGGCCCTCGGGATGTTGCTGCCCATGCCCTGAGCCAGTGTCTTCCTTTTGGGAAAATACGTCTCTGAGGGAGAACAGTGGGACATGGGGGTGACCAGGTAGAGACAAGCTCTGGGCTCATTGGCAAAAAATCAGTTTCCCCGGGGGCCTCTTTCTCTGGGAAGAATTAACCATGTTTCTCCAAAGAGAAGGTTCTGGAGCCCCGACTTGTGTCTCTCGGGTTAGAGTTCTTTTCCTGTCTGGAGGATCAGGGCTCTGTGTGGGTGTTTGCGCCTGTGTTGCCTGCCAGTCACGGAACTGCCCTCCTCCCTCTCTGCCTGGCGCCAGCACTAACGGCCACTTTGTGTGTTGTGTCCACAGTCCCCTCAGTTGCTCTCGCCAACGCCGACCGAGGTAACCACCACCCTCTCGCCTGCCCCCGCTTGCCGTGGCGCTGCTGCCCGGGTTATAAACATAACCACCCAGCCGCACCCCCGGGAAGGGCCTCCTCAGTGGCTCTTCACCATGGGGCCCGGGGACATGGCCCTTGTGACGTGGGGCACCCTCCTGGCTGCTGGTTATTTTTATGATCACACCGCACCTGCATGCCTCCCCCGTGTGTCTGCCAGCCCTGCGGATGTGGCCGCCTGGGACGCGGGTCTCCCCTGAGCAGATCGTGGTCTGGGCCGTGGCTTCCTTTAGGGGAAAATTCAGGAGCCTGGCTGAGCCTGGGAGCGCTTCCTGCCTCCTGCCCCTCCATGTGGGATGTATGGGAAGCGCCCAGTCCTCGTGGAGAAACACTGGACGTGTCTCTCTACAAAAGAGCTTTTACTGTTAGCAGTCTAGTTTTTTTTTTTTTTTTCTGTTTCTCAAAATTAATCAGTGACATAGAGAGCTGCCAATCAGACTGCAGTCTGTGCGGCTGCACAGGTGGCCACAGCAGAAAGGTGTCATGGTAGCCAGGAATAGACAGCCTGGGCAGTGGCCGTGCCCTGAGCTCTTCCCCCATGCTTGATGCCATTGTAAACATTTCATAGGCTGGGCATGGTGGCTCACACCTGTAATCCCAGCACTTTGGGAGGCCGAGGTGGGCAGATCACCAGAGGTCAGGAGTTTGAGACCAGCCTGGCCAAAACATAGTGAAATCCCGTCTCCACTAAAAATACAAAAATTACCCAGGCATGGTGACACGCACCTGTAATCCCAGCTACTCGGAAGCCGAGGCAAGAGAATCTCTTGAGCGCGGAAGACAGAAGTTGCAGTGAGCTGAGATCACGCTACTGCGCTGCAGCCTGGGTGACAGAGCGAGACTCCATCTCAAAAAAAAAAAAATGTATATTTATTCATCCCCCACCACAACCCCCAGAGGCAAGTTCTGTGATTTTCCCCAGTTTACTGCAGAGAAACTGAGGCACAGGGAAGTTACATAACCTTTCCAGGGTCACGCACTATGAGGTACGGGAGGATTTCAGCCCAGCGGGTGGCTCAGAGCCTATGCTCACCCACTGGGCTCTCCAGCCTCCTGCTCCAGACAGCCTGCCCCATGGGAGCTGTGACGGCCATGGTACCTGGGTGCTGTATCCCTAGAGCAGTGATTCCTGTGTACCGGTGACTTTTGATGTCCCAGGCCTGGGGCCGGGCATCTTTTCATCTCCTCATTTACCTGCACAGGGAACCCCTGAGGGAGGGATGTCAGCTCCCCTTCCAGATGAGGTGCAGGGTCTCTCTGACACAGAGCACACTCCTGGGAAGAACCTGGTCTCCCTGCAGAGGTGCCTGTCTCAGGCTATACCCCAGAGTGGGGCACAAAAGCATGCACACTTGCTCAGTGGGAGGCTGCACAGCCGTGCACAGCCTGCAGGCTTCTGGTCCAGAGGTGATCACTGTGGACACAGGGCCTTGGCCACCGTCACTGGGACTTGCCTGCTTCCTGCCTTCCCTGCACACAGCCAGGATTTCCAATCCGGCCCTTAGGAGTGGTCCGAGGCTGAGGCCATCCCCAGCTCCTGACAGCTTTGGAGAACCGGAATCTTCCGCAGAGCCCCTTGCCTGGCTTCTCCACTTGGCTCCTTAACCTGTCCCCATAGACACAGTGCTGGGGGATGGTAGAGGAACAGGGCAAGTGTGGGCCTTGGTGGTGCTGTTCTGCTGGAAGAACATGGCCCACCTGCAGAGCCAGCAGCAGCTGGGCATCAAACCCTTGGATCCAAGGATGTGACGGCCAAACACACAAGGGGCCACTTGCACGGAGCTGCCGAACCCGCATGTAGCTGGAAGCCCCGAGTCCAGGCTGAACAAGGAGCCAGGACACCTGTAAGGTGGACAGGGCTGTGCAGAGGACGCCCGGGGTAGACAGGCAGGGCACTAGCCCGCCCGAGAGAGTGCACCCCTGGCTGGAGTTAGACAGTCGCCAAAGGGAGCAGGGTGAAGCGCAGGTAGGAACCTAGCATGAGGGCTGGCCTGAGCGCATGGAGGTGGCGCACCAGGCAGGCGTTAGGGACAGCACGCCTTGAGGTGGGAGACACGCTCTGACAGGCCAGGGGAGCCATGGGCCCAGACTGGGAATTCCTTTGCTCATCACAGTGCTGGCCTTGAGGGCAAAACAGCAGCCTCCACCCTGCAGCAGGACACTGGGCTGGGCCATGTAATGACCCGGGACAGCATGCCAAGCTGTGGTGGGCCAGGCAGCCTGCTCTCCCCCGTGCCACGGTGCCACGCCACCCCTCGCCACCTGCCTCCCACTCTGCCTGCTGCAAACAGCTGCTCCTGCTTGGATGAAGTCTGCCATGTTGGTGCTTGTGGGTCTGACTCAACTGGGCTTCCCGGCCTGGGGTGGAGTAACTTTCTACCTCCAAATGTGCCTCCAGGGCCGTTAGAGCCCCCAGTTCACACGTGAGAAGCCCCCCTCAGGACTCGGGGAGTCTCCATGGTTCTCACACTGTGTTCTAAGAGCTGGGCGCTGGTGAGGGTCAGGCAGGAGGAGACCTGGAGGATGAAGCTGGAGCCCCCACCATCAGGAGGAGAAGATGGGGGATCCCCGCCAGTGGGTCCCTGTACCACACCCTGTGGCGAGGATCCAGCAGGCACAGCGGGGAGTGTGTCTGCACCACACCAGCCCCACTCGGCTCTTCAGACCTGCCCTGACAGGTGCAGGAGATTCTCACACGGGGCCACGTTGAGTCATCCACTTGGGTCAGGAGGGCAAACACCAAATGGTGTGGGGGTATGGGTGGACAAGGGGTGGACAGTGCTCCCGGCTTGAATGTTCACAAGCTGCATCTTCCCTCCCAGGGTGATCAGGATGACCGGTCCTACAAGCAGTGCCGGACCTCCAGCCCAAGCTCCACAGGGTCGGTGAGCCTCGGGCGCTACACTCCCACCTCACGGTCACCACAGCACTACAGCCGTCCAGGTACTTGGCCCCCTGGTTCCTCTGAGCCCGCAAGGATGCTGTCCTTTTCCTTGTTTTTTTTTTTTTTTTTTTCCTGTTATAAGTGGCCTTTTTCTTATGCAACTGGAAACATGATGGAAATAGGTGGGATTGCCAGCGGGTGGGTGGCTGAGAACCTGTTCATTTAGTGGCATAAAGAAAAGGACCTCCTCATGCCTTGGGGCGAGGTGAGCTGCAGAGGCTGCCCTGCTGGTTGGCGGAGCCCTCCGTGGAGCACACAGCCTGGGGAGCACACACTGAGAGCTTAGATTCCAGCTAATGATTTGGTGGCAAGAGATGTCAGGAAGATAAGACAGCATATGTGTTAGGAGAGCAGACGTCGGCAGGCTGCAAGCTCACGTGGGTCTCAGAAGACTTGAGCTGGGAAAGCAAAGTCAGTGGTGGAAAAATAAAGCCCATTAACATTTCACCTGTGGCTAGGTTGATCACCCAGTGACAGCTGTCCTCATGGGAGAATGCATGAGAGGCCCCCGCCAGTCAGGAGAGAGCCCCGAGGCAGGTCCTTTCCACACGCGTCACCTCGTCCCCTGCCTGGCGCCCAGCTGTGTATCAATCCCTGTAGCTGTGAAACTCCTCGACCCCCTGAGCGTGTCAAAGCCACAGCAGGGACGCTCCACACAGACACTGCCTTTTGAGGGATTTTTCCAAGCTGCTTCCTTCCTGGCCAGCTGCCGCATGCCTCCATTTATACATCCATGGACTATGGCTCTTATTTTTGCAGCCTTTGTGGAAAAATCAAAACTCATTCATTTGCAAAGTTATTTCCATTAACTCCTTTCAATGTGCCTGGTACATTCTGCTCAATAAATGTTGAGAAAGTGGGTAAAGGAGTGAGTGCATGAGTGAATGAGAGAGTGAATGAGTGAATGAGTGAGTGAGTGCATGAATGAGTGAATTAGTGAGTGAAGGAATGAGTGAGCAAGTTGAATGAATGAGTGAGTGAATGAGTCAGTGAGTGAATGAGTGATTGAATGAGTGAGCAAGTAAGGGAATGAGTGAGTGAGTGAGTGAATGAGTGATTGAAGGAGTGAGTGAGCAAGTGAATGAGTGAATTGGTGAGTGAATGAATTAATGAATGAGTCAGCGAGTAAATGAGTGATTGAATGAATGAGTGAGCAAATAAGGCAATGAAAGAGTGAGTGAATGAGTGATTGAGTGAGTGAGCAAGTAAGTGAGTGAGTGAGTGAATGAGTGAGTGAGTGAATGAATGAGTGAATAAATGAGTGAGTGAGCGAGCAGGTGAGCAGGTGAGCTAAGGGCAGCCAACTTTATTGAGCTCCTCGTCCAAAGGGCCCTTTGCTGGCTCAATCCCCATAGCACAAGGACAGCCTGGGCTTGTTGACTGCGCTTGGCCCAGGCTAACCCGAGAGCCAAGCTTGCATCTCGCCGGGCAAGTCTGGTGACAATGTCTGGTGGCAGACCACTCCCTGAACTGCTCTCCAGCTGAGTCCTTGATCCCCAGGAGACCCCCAATGCTAAGCGACAGGCCTGGCTGGGGGCCTAACCCCCCCTGGGGACCCCCAGCCTAAGGCTCCTATGCAGCAGCCTGGGCCTCTGCCTGGTCCTCTGAGGTCTGGTTTCCTCGCTCCTGGAGGAGAGTGGTCTAAAGCATGTTTGGTGACCCCCTTCAGGTGCAAAAAGTTGTGCATTCCTCGTGAGAGGAAGCAACAGTGTTCGTAGCAGAGTGGAGATGAGGAATATGTGTGGCTTTGCACCAGCCAGCCCAGGTTGACTCTGACTTGCTCTCTGTTACCCCGTAGCTGGTACTGTGAGTGTGGGTACCAGTAGCTGCCTCTCCCTGTCCCAACACCCAAGCCCTACATCCGTGTTCAGACATCATTACATCCCCTACTTCCGAGGTAAGGCACGCAGTGATGTGGGCTGTGGGTGCTCACGGGTGTCCACACCCGGCGTCTGTGTGCTCGCTGTCCATGTCTGCTGCATGGCTTCACCGGAGCCCCTGTTTCATGCCCTGTGCCTCTCACTGTGTGTGTCTTGTGCGTCTGGCTCCGTGTGTCCGTGTGCAAATGTTCCTGGAAGGAAAACTTAGGTACCTTGTTACATAAAGGAACAGAAGGGAGAGAGGGCTTGGAAAGCTACAGGAAGAGGGGACCAGGGTTCCTGCACACCCGCCCACAGGCTTTGTCCTCAGAACCCTTACCCAAGTCACCACCTCTGATTTCATGTGTCAGCCGGGGGGTTGCAGGTGCTCTCACGGTTTGTGTTCAGGAGCAGAAGCTACGCTTTACAGAGGGCCCTGACTCTTCCACAGCCCCAGAGCTCCTGGGCCCAGGGCAGGGTTCACACCCAGTGTGGCTCCAACTCTCGGCTCTTCCAGGAGTAGATAAGCCACCCACATCCCTGCACGGGCACCCACATGCAGGTCTCACAGGGAAACAGCCACACTCATGTTTTCCTGTATGCTGCGGACTGAAAAACGCATCCCCCACATTCATAGAGCCCTAATCCCTGATGTGACTATATCTGTAGAGGGGGCCTTTAAAGAGGTGATCAGTTAGATGAGGTCCTCAGGGTGGGCCCAGATCCCATAGTACTGACATCTTTATAAGAAGAGAAGAGACGCCAAAGCTCGCTCCCTCTCCACACACACTCAGGTAAAAGGCCACTGCAGATACAGCGATGTCTGCAAGCCAGGAAAAAAAAAGTCTCAGGAGAAGCCACGCCCTACCAGACCTGGCTCAGAGATGTGCAGCCCCCAGCGCTGTGAGGGGAAATATGCCTGTTGTTTAAGCCACGCAGGCTGTGGTATTTCATGACACAGCCCCAGCTGACTGGTGCACCACAGAAAGACTCAGAACGTCAGAGGAGGCAGCAATGATGTTCTTGCCAATTCCCCAAGCGATGCAATAATTCCCCATCCTGAGCAGCTGCTGAGTGGGAATGTCTCTGGAAAAGCCTCCCAGGCCGCAGGGAGCGAGAAGGTGGGGCAGGCAGCTGGACTCTCCATCATTGGATGGTCACCAAACGGGCTTCATTCGGACCTGCACACCTCTCCGTGTACCTCATCATCATTGCTTTGGGCAGGCCCCGTGGCCTGCTGAGAGTTCCTAGCCACCGATGGACATGGCCATCCTCACTTTTCTGAGGACCTGTCCCTACAGCTTTGGGATGATCTGACTCCTTTGAGAAGAAGCAAAGTCCTCACCTGGGCGCAATGGCTCATACCTGTAATCCCACTGCTTTGGGAGGCCCAAGCAGGAGAATCACTTGAGGCCAAGAGTTTAAGACCAGCCTGGGAAACCTAGTGAGACCCTTTGTCTGAAAAAAAAAAAAAAAAAAAGCCGGGCATGGTGGTGCATGCCAGTAATCCCAATTCCTCGGAAGGCTGAGGTGTGAGGATTGCTTCGGCCCGGGAGTTTGAACTGCAGTGAGCTACGATTGTGCCACTGCACTGCAGCCTGGGCAACAGAGTAAGACCCTGTCTCAGACAACAACAAACAAACAAGCAAAGCCAGAAAGGGCCCCTCCCCAGAACAGGAGCAGGGGCTTTGCTGCGTGTGGTCCACGGCAGTCATGTGGCAGGGGGCGGTCCCGAAACTCAGAGTGAATCAACCATTTGGGTGAGTCATGGCGGGGCACCCAAGGAGATGCCGCTTCTCTTCTTGCTCCATGCCAGGAGGCCCTGGACACCCGGCTCTCCTCCCACCTTCAGCCCTTCTGCTGGTGTGGCTGTCCCAACTGTGAGTCCCTGAGAGAGACGTGGCCAGAGCCGAGGGCAGGCTCACCCCGCTCCCCAGGCAGCCCCTGTGAGCAGCCTCTGTGGGGCCTAGAGCCAGAGCCGGCCCTGGCGACCCTCCCCTCCTCTGCCCCGTCCTGAGTGTCCACCGTCTAATTCTTACCACTTCAGGATGAGGAAGGCCCAGGACAGGCCCCCTGGGGAGCAGCCCCCTCCTCAGCTCCTGAGACAGCCAAGGAGAGAGGCCAAGGACTGGCAGCCCCCTCCCCTTCCTTCTACACCTTGTAGCAGAAGAGCTTGGAGGCTGCCCACCTACCCACCACCCCCCCACCACAATGTGTCTCCGAAGCTGTCTATGCCACAACCCCTCCAAGAGCATTTCCCGGGGCCAGGAGGCACCGTCCCTTTAAGACCTCCCCTGGGTGGGGCCAGGTTTTTGCCTCTTTGATGCCCATCTCTGCCCTGGTTCCCCCAGTCACATTGCCTGCTAGTGCCCTTCGTTCAGAAATCACACGAGGCCATGCGTGGTGGCTCACACCTGTAATCCCAGCACTTTGGGAGGCCAAGGTGGGGAGATCACCTGAGGTCAGGAGTTCGAGACCAGCCTGACCAACATGGTGAAACCATGTCTCTACTAAAAATAAAAAAATTAGCCGGGCATGGTGGCACACCTGTGGTCCCAGCTATTAGGGAGTCTGAGGCGGGAGGATTGCTTGAACCCAGAAGGTGGAGGTTGCAGTGAGCTGAGACTGAGCCACTGCACTCCATCCAGCCTGGGCAACAGAGTGAGACTACATCTCAAAAAAAACAGAAAAAAGAAATCACACAAAGCCACCTGGCCACCTCTCTGGTGTCCGGTGTGGCGGAGCCTGGCACCCATGCTGTGCCCTACAAGACTCCCCAGCCTGTCCGTGACCTTGGGAACACCCAGCCTCTTTCCAGAATGTACTCCTGAGGGAACTGAGGCTCAGAAAAAAGCCACTGGCCAAGATCCCAAAGCTCCTTCTGGCAGAGCCCAAGGTCAGGCTTCTACCCGGGGCCCCGTTCACAAATTGTGTTCACCCTCAGGTCCTGGGTTGACCTCACAGGCCACATGAAGGTGCCTGTCCTTCTCTGCAGCCATCGGCTCCAGTGTGTCCCAGCCTAGGACCTCCTGGTGGCAGCCCCCAGGGGTCAGCTGGACACCAGGCAGCGTCGCCTGCCCTCTGGGAAAGCCCTTTCTGTTTGCTCCATGGGCTCCTCTGGTGTCTCTGGCCCCTCTCAGTGGACATTTCCCTCTGGATGGCACTGTAGGGGGGCAGCTCCTCGAGGCAAGGCCTGGCCTCACCCCCCACCAAATGCTGGCAGGGCCTCAACCCTGGCACACGTTCCCACCAAGACCCAGCTTCCGGAGAGGTGCTGGCCATAGTCGTGGGCACCTGTGTGTGAATTTCAGTCCCTGGCGTGTCCCCTGTGGAGGAGCCGACAGCGGAGGCGGGCAGGTGTAGGCTGGGAGGGGAGTCGGCGCTGCTGAAGCCGCTGGCCAGGCAGCCTCCATGTGCTGAGCGGTGGGCCCACTGTGAACCCCTGGCCTGAGAAGGAAGGAGGGAGGGGCCCTGGGATGGAGCCTCAGGTCCAGGCCCGCACCCTCCACTGCCCAGACCCCAGCAGCACCTCTTCATCTTGCTGAGTGGCCATTCCCTCAGCTGCAAAAGGGCCTCATCTCTGAAGCATCGTCCTCAGGGTGATTGTGGTCGAGGACTCAGGGTGTGGCTGTGCTTTGCAGCATGAGCATCATCCTACCCGGCCTGCCCGTGGCCGCCAACTGGCCTGTCTGTGGTGTGACCTGGAGGAGGCTCCGCAGGAGCCAGCTGAGCCAGCACCAGGGACACACTGGGCCACTGGGAGCACCACGATGAAGGATGTGGCATTGGATTGTAAACTAGAGTATAATAGCAAGAGCCATCAGTCCACACGGATCTACATAAATGTTGAGGAAACAAATAAATGGAGAGAAAGCGAGATCTCCCACACAGAGGAATTCCAAATAACGTGAGCAGATGCCTCATCCTCCAGGAGGGGGTCGTAACTTCCACTCCTGCCATGTGGACAAGCGTGGGCTACACAGAGTGGCTCCTTCCCGAGAGCGCCACGTGGGAGGGGAGAGAAGGAGCAAGTCCACTGTGGAGTGGGCCACCATGGCTGACGAGCATGACCCGGTCAGCAAGGCCGCCACGGCCAGTGATCCGCTCTGCTGACAGCAGGTGCCCTTGATAGGACGCAGTAAGGACACTTCACCTCGTGGGCTTCCTTCCCAACCCCATAAGCCCAGTATCTCCATGAGAAAACATCAGGCAAAAACCCTCAGCAGCCCTCCTCACAACTGCCAGAGTCCTCAGACACAAGGAACGTCTGCAAAAGGTCGCAGCCGAGAGGAGCCTCGGGAGACGTGCTGACCAAACGTCATGTTTCCTGGGTGGGATCCTGGAGCAGAAGAACATCAGGTGACACCTGGGGAAACCCGAATCCCATGTGGCATGCAGGTGGCACCAATCTGTGGGCATGCCCTAGTGATGGGAGAGGGGACGGCAGGGACGCGGGCCAGGAGGGTGCAGGAGCCCCCTGGACTACCTGAAGCTGTTCCTAATGAAACATTTACTGAGATTTTAAAAAGATGGAAGAGGAGAGGAGGAGAGGGAGGAAGAGGAAAAAGTAGAGAAGAAAGAGGAGGAGGAGGAGGAAGAGGAAAAAGTGGAGGAAGAAGAGGAGGAGAAGGAAGACTTTTCGAAAGGGCTGAAGCTGCTCCTCTCCTAACAGGCAGCATCCCAGGTTAAAGGATGCTGAAGCATCCCCGTCTGTAGCATATCAGAAGCCCCCTGGGATGTGAGCCTAGCAGCACAGTGCTCCAGGTGGAAGCTGGCGATGCATTTTGTTCCAACGAATCCTCACAGGGAGCAGCCAGGCATGAGTGCAGAGGAGGGAGAGGTCCTTGTAGACTGTCCTCCCAGAAGGCTGAGCAGAGGAGGCAGAGCCTGAACCTGGACCCTGGAAGGGTCCGGACAGGTGGGAAGCCCTGGAGAGGACACTCATCGAGGGGTGGGGTGCTGGGAGGGAGGGTCCGAGGTGGCAGGACTTGGGCTGGTGTTAGAGGGCCCCGGGGGGCTGGAGTGAGGTGGCCCACCATGGCTGTGTCCCCAGCTTCCCTGCGGCCTCAGGCCCCTCCAAGTATCTGATGAAAGCTGATGAGTCTCTGGACCCTCCTCAAATAGACATGCACATGTGTCCAGACTCTGGTTTGAAACTTCAGGGGATGCTGCCCTGTGGCTGGGAACCAGGGAGGGACAGGTACACTGTGATGTGTTAGATCCTTGGCCCACTGAGTGTGGGCTGAGGCAGATCAGGGGCCATGATTTCAGATAGGAAGAAACAAGCCCTTCCGGGCCTCCCAGGTCCACGGGCTGTGCTAAGAGCACACACAGCTTAGAGATGGTGCCTGAAGCAAACCATCTTCCTCTGTTCAGAGTTCGTGTGGGTGCAGTTTTTAAAACCCGCCCTGTTTTGCTGCCACTGAGGATGGGTCTAGCACAGCCGTAGTCAGTAAGTAGGAGGGATCTGCGGTGTCCTTTCCTGGCACGTGAGTCCAGTCTCCCTGCTCTGAGGCCCCTGCCACCACCAGCAGGTGCAGGAGTCCACCATGGAGTATCCTGATGAGCGTGACCTGACTGGCAAGGGTGCCATGGCCAGCAAGGGCACCTGTAGAGCCAACTGAGGCTCTAGAAGGTTCCATGCTGTTCTGGAGGGAGGTTGCTAAGGGAAGGGCAGTTATCTGACACTCCATCAGCATTGACAGGCAAAATCAGCACCCATGTCCAAGCACAAGAAAATGCTCAAAGTTAGAGCCTGCAGTGCCTTCTATGGCATCAGCCTGGCTGGGGCCACCCTGCTCCTAGATGACCTCCCGCTGCATGCAGCCCACCACCAGGCAAGAGCCCCTCTCTGGGCCAGCGTCTGTTGAGCCCTCCTCACGAGTCCACTGTGGGGTCCCTGGCCAGTCCACCTTCAGGCCCAGCACATCACTCACCCACCGCAGAAGTTCTGTTTCTGTTTCATTTCGATGTCACTGCAGGGTCCTGCTGCTCTGAAAGGCTGTGCAGCTTGAGGGAACGTTCTCAGGTGAAGAGCGCCTTTCCCCTTGCAGCCCGTTGCCTAGTGCTGAGCGGGCTTCCTGGGGCTGGCAGGAGGGAGGAACGGGGCCTTGGGAGTGTCTTCTGCAGCGAGCGTACACCTTCTCTCATCACAAGCGTTCAATACCCCGCATCTGTCTGTCACCTCATTCCCCAAACAGGTGTGGGGGGAGGGGCGTCACCCGGGTCACCTCGGCCCTCTGGATGAGTGACTTGATAATCCAACCTTGTTTGCAAAACAGAATTATAGTTCCAGGTGAGCTCAGCAATTGAAGCAGGGTCAGAGGATGCTTTCCATTTAATCTGCCAAAAAACAGTTGTATTTAAGAATGTGGCCAGGGCGCGATGGCTCACGTCTGTAATCCCAGCACCTTGGGAGGTAGAGGTGGGCGGATTGCTTGAGCCCAGGAGTTCAAGACCAGCCAGGGCAACATGGCAAAACCCCATCTTTACAAAATTAAAAAAATTAGCCAGGCGTGGTGGTGCACACCTGTGGTCCCAGCGACTCGGGAGACCAAGGTGGGAAGATGGCTTGAGCCCAGGAGGTGAAGCCTGCACCCTGCAGAGCCGTGATTGTGCCACTGCATTCCAGCCTGGGTGATAGAGTGAGACCATGTCCCCCCAAAAAAAAAAAAAGGAATGTGGTAATGGATGGATACTCTTCTTTTCTTGTCTTCTGCAGCTGGCAAAATTTTACTCAATGGCTTTTAAGGATAATTTTGATCATTTTAGTGCTTTAATCCTATTCTGAGCGGCTAATTTGTAGATTCGCAAGGAAAATAGCATGTTTATATACAAGGTTAATTAGGAAGAGGGGCCTTTGTTTTGGCGAATTTGCGGTTGGCTGGATTCAAACACCAGCCAGGACGCAGAGGCGCAGATGGAGTGAACCCCCTAAGGTGTTCTTAGCTCACCGCCCAGCCCTGTGCCCTCAGCAGTGTCGCTCCTCTGCCTTGGGACCCTGGACAGACTTCAACTCAGGGTTGGATTAGCAAGTCCTTGGACACAGTCTGGGAATGTGGATGAGGCCCACACTCCTTCCCCTGGGCAGGGGATCTGGGCTGCTCCACCAGACAGGAGAGATGGGGCTCACTGCGAGTAAGCTTTTCATGCTTGAAATATTCTACTTTGCTTTCCCGTTTCCCCTTCTATCTGCTGCCTTTGCCCTTCCGTCTGGAGGCAGTGAAAGTGGCCGGAGCACCCCCAGCCTCTCCGTGCTCTCTGACAGCAAGCCGCCCCCCTCCACCTACCAGCAGGCACCTCGCCACTTCCACGTCCCAGGTAGGCTCCGGGACACGCTGGCTGGGCTCCTCACACCGAAACTGTCCACACCGAAACTGGCCACACCCAAACTGTCAGCTTGCCTTGACTCAGCAGGTGCCAGACGACACTCCAGGCTCCTCCACTGCTCCCCAGACGCTGAGATTCTTTAAAACCATCAGACGGGTTTTCACAACCCCAAACCGATGTGTGTTTGAGTTTCTTCCAAAGTCCCACAAACGGCAGGGAGATACACTTGTCCTCCTAGGAATGGGGTGAAGGAAAAGGGCTGTCTGAGCTGGCTGCACTTCCTGGGGGGCCACAAGGTTCCTGGCTGCTGCCCCATCTCCTGCAGATGAGGGTGGCATCTGGAGTCAGGGAGGCTTGATCTGGGGCCTGGGTGTCTGTCGCTCGCTGGGTGCCAGTTCCTGCCTGATGATTCTAAATCTGGGTGAGTGCTTGTTGCTTACAAAAAGCTGTAGAACAGAAACCATCACAACTTGCTGCTTACCCTCCTGTTCTCTCCTTTTTTTTCTTTCTTCTTCCCCAGACACTGGCGTAAAAGATAACATCTATAGGAAACCCCCTATCTACAGACAGCATGGTACGGTTGGATTCCTCCCGCTGTGGTTTGCCCCGCATGCCTGTCAATACCCATCTGCTTCTCAATGCATCCTTTTGTTGTGTTCTGATAAATGCAGTGAAGGCACCACCAAGGCCCTTAGCAGTCTGCCTATTAAATGCAAATTCACTAGCAGCCTCCCAAGAGTCCTCTTCTTACAAATTAAGATGAAGGGTATGTCTGAGTAAGGACACTTCTGAGTGTTATGACGCCGAGGCTAATGCACATCAGCCAGGGCTTGGGATGGGGGTTTATAGCCAAGAGCCTGGTGGTGGCGCCTTCAATAATGCAGCCAGAGTGACTTTAGCCAAGATGGTGAGGGACAGAGGCTTCTAGAACCACAATCTGATCCAGGCCTGATCTTTGGAATATAGAACAAACTTGAATCAGTCGTTTATTCCTCAGGGAGACTTTAGTCTTGAGTTTTGAGAATTTCTGATGATGGGATGGGTGACCTTGCCTTCAGTTACAGAGATTTCTTGCATAAGCAAATAGGGACTGACGCCCAGCTCTGCTGCACGTGAACCTGCCTGGGAGGTGCGCAGGGAGCAGCTTGCTTGGGCCATGGAGCAGGAATCAGGGCCACGTGGTCTCCCCTCTTTTTCCTCCTGGGATTTCTGGGTGATTGACAGCAGGTTGCTTCACCATCCTGAGCCTCGGTTTACTCATCTGCAAAACAGGACCAATCCCCTCCACCCCGCCCTTTCCACAGGCTGACCGTGGGAACTTCATGGGATACCGAATACAGGAAGCGCATTCTAAACTGTAAAGTGCTGTGCACATGATGGGAATTGTTATCAAGTCACTAGCGATGGGAAAAGGCATTTGCATATTAAACGTTCTTGTCCAGATGTACCTAAAGCAAACAGCCACATCCCACATTGACAACTGGATGGACACTTTTAGACGTATACAAACTTTTAAAATACTTTCTCCATCATGGCAATAGGTCCTGTACTTTGTGCATTTTTTTCCTCTTCCCAAGAAGGAAAAAAGTGAATGAAATCTCTCGAGTTTCCAGAAATGATGACTTCTACCATTGCCTTTCCACCAGAGAAGCGTAGAGCATGAACCTCCAAGAGGGATCAGAGCGGGATGGGCTAGATAGACTCTAGGGCCCTTAGAAATTTTCCAGACCAGTTCCCTTGGGTTACAAGTGGGGAAACTGAGGCCTGGCCAAAAGAAGGAGCAGCCACGGTAAGTGACTGGCTTTCCATCATGGCACCCGGCCTGAGCAGCCTGCCTGGAGGGCTGTGTATTTTGTGCTGGTGGGGCTGCAAGATTGGGATTGACCACCTTAGCCTTTTATTAACCCCCCATTTTGTCTCAGATTGGTGCCTTAAAATGTGTGATTAACACGTGCAGGACAGGAGGGGGTCTGCCCCTTAGAAAGGGGAAGAGAGCAAACCGGGTTATGAAATTGCTCATTGTCATCCAACAGACCCAGATCTAAGACAAAGAACTTCGACCTCAGTCCTTTAACTGAACCATCCAGTGGAGAGATTAGATTTTACTGTCTCCAGTGATCATCTTTGTGCATTTTTTTTTTTTTTTTTTTGAGACGGAGTGTCGCTCTGTCACCAGGCTGGAGTGCAGTGGTGCGATCTTGGCTCACTGCAACCTCCGCCTCTCGGCTTCAAGCAACTCTCCTGCCTCAGCTTCCCAAGTACCTGGGACTACAGGAGCACACCATTGTGCCAGCTAATTTTTTTGTATTTTTAGTAAAGGTGGGGTTTCACCATGTTGGCCAGGATGGTCTCAATCTTTTGACCTTGTGGTCCACCCACTTTAGCCTCCCAAAGTGCTAGCATTATAGGGGTGAGCCACTGCACCTGGCCATCTTTGTGTATTTTTAAAAATCTGGCTATACATGATTCTCCTATCCAAAGGCAAGTTAATTCCTATTTGATTAAACCCTGAGCAAGGACCAAAATTCTTTTATCATTCCAAAATTTTGCTGTAAGCCGGGTGTGGTGGCTCACATCTGTAATCCTAGCACTTTGGGAAGCACAGGCGGGCGGATTGCGTGAGCTCAGGAGTTTGAGACCAGCCTGGGCAACACAGTGAAACCCCATCTCTACTAAAATACAAAAAAAAATAGCCAGGTATGGCAGTGTGCATCTGTAGTCCCAGCTACTCGGGAGGCTGAGGCAGGAGTTTGGCTTGAACCCAGGAGACGGAGGTTGCAGTGAGCTGAGATTGCGCCACTGCACTCCAGCCTGGGTGACAGAGTGAGGGTCTCTCTGAAAAAAAAAAAAAAATTAATAAAAATAAAAAATGAAAAAGGAATTAGGAACACAAGACAGGCAAGAATAGAGCACCTCCCTGGACGGTCAGGAATGGACATGAAGCAGGGCTAGTTGTGTGAGGGCCTGGGAGGAGGCGGCACAGGGGGCCTCCCACCCGCCAGCGTGTCATCTGCTCAAGGGCTGAACGTCGAGGAAGTTTAATAGATTAGGAGTAAGTGTGGGCATTTTTGTGTTTCCACACACCATCTAGGGTCACTCATGGTATTAAACCCAGTTACTTTTAGGAGTGTCGACCTAAAAAACAAGCAGGAGAAAAGTATCTCCAAATATGTTGAATGTACTGAGGAATTAGAAAAGAGGATTCTAATCTGAGATGCATGGCTGTGGCAAGCCATATATGCGCCCAAAGAGGAGAGGGTAAAGGGAAGTTCTTCTTAGCAAAAGCATTTCACATAGGCTGCCTAGAAACAGAGTTCATCAGCAGCAGAGGCTCGAGGCCGGAGCTGGCGTCCGTTCATTGGTGGAGACACCATCACTGGGCAGGTGTTCTGTGGAGAGCATCTCATCTCAGTTGCTGCAGTCCTTGAGAAGGAATTTCTGGTGAGGTTATTGTGGAAAGTCCTCGAGACAGCCTTTATCTCCAGCACGCAGGCAGGAGCTGTCCTGCCTCATGCCTTCCTCTAGCTTGTCTGGTCTGAGAAAAAGTGATTTCTTCCTGGGACCTGCAACCCTCCCAGGAGGCAGACCCAGTGCAAACCACAGCCCCTGGCTTCCAGCTACATTGTGGGGAGCTTCCTTTCTCAGAGTCTGTCTCCCCTGGAAAATGGGACTCAAGGCCATATAGCTCGTGGGGCTTTGAGGCTGTTTCAGGGAGATGACACACAACACTTGGCACTGGGCAGGGAACTTCTGTTGATCAGTCCCCTCAGGGGAGGGAAGCTGTGCGCAGTTTAAAATGAATTCATGACCAGCCAGGCGCAGTGGCTCACGCCTGTAATCCCAGCACTTTGGGAGGCCAAGGCAGGTGGATCACCTGAGGTCAGGAGTTTGAGACCAGCCTGGCCAACATGTCAAAACCCCATCTCTACTAAAAATACCAAAATTAGCGTGGCATGGTGATGCATGCCTGTAATCCCAGCTACTTGGGAGGCTGAGGCAGGAGAATCGCTTGAACCCGGGAGGCAGAGGTTGCAGTAAGCTAAGATCATACCACTGCACTCCAGCCTGGGCGACAGAGTGAGACTCCATCTCAAAAAAAAAAAAAAAAAAAAAAAAAAAAAAGAAAGAAATCACCTCTTAGACAGGAATAGTAGCTTACGATCGTCACATATCTGATTTGAATTTATAAAATGAGAAAGTGTGGTGGTTTTATCATCTATTTGCTATATAAAATTTAGGAAAATATGCATAAAAGATGAAAAATTCAAAAATAAAAATAAATAAATAAAAGGAATTCATGAGGGAAAAATAATGGCTTCCCAACATTTCCCAGTAAGTTCGACTCTCCAGATGCAGGGGCAGTCCTCATAGTTCACCAGATTTGCTGTTTCATTTCTAAGCAAACATGAGCCACCAGATGGCAATGCAGCTCTCTCCTCACCCCCCAACACACACCTCCCGCCACTTGCCCGGCAGGTGGGGGCTGTCACTCCTGCCCACCCAAAGCCGACAGTGGAAGTGACCCCACAGGGGCACGCGTTGTTCCCTGTGTCTTTGTGCCCTGGTTTAAAGCAGGAATAAATCAATCCTTGCTGTGTCTCTGGGATTCCAGATTCTAGTGGGGTTGAGTTTCATTTTGGTTTTGGGTCCTTTTTGACCCCAAAGGGTGGAGTCTCGTTTTGGTTTGGGGACCGGCGGGATGGGGAGGAAAGGCAGGCTGTGTCCGGAGTGCAGATTGCACTGGGAAGCCCCCGCTGAGGCTCCCCAGGGGAGCCGGGGAGTAGGAACTCAGCCTCTCCCTAGAGGGTTCCTCATGGCCGATGCATTTCGGGGCTCAGATGGAACTGTCTGTGTGATACAAAAGACACGATAACCTCTCCTTCTGCAGTGCGGTGAATGCAGAGAGGCCGTCCTAGAAAGGTGGAAGACGAGCTGGGCGCGGTGGCTCACGCCTGTAATCCCAGCTACTGGGGAGGCTGAAGTATGAGAATCGCTTGAACCTGGGAGGCGGAGGTTGCAGTGAGCTGAGATAGGCCATTGCACTCCAACCTGGGTGACAGAACGAGACTCTGTCAAAAAAAAAAAAAAAAAAGAAAGGAAGGAAGGAAGGAAGAAAAGTGGAAGAGAGGGAGGCCGGAAGGAGAGAGGGAGGGAGGCAAAGGCGCTGGCTGGGGCCGAGACTCCAGGCCCATTTTCCTTGTCCTCTGGAGTCTTTTTCCATCCTGACATCAACCAGGGAGCAGAGGTTCTTATTCTGACTCAAGAGAGGAGAAATCCCAGCATAGAGGGATTTAAGTGACTTTTTCATTAATTTGTCCAAGGGATGTTTTTCAAGCACCCACCCCACTATGTGCTAGGCTTGTCCCAGTGCTGGGGATACATGGGTGACCCTGCATTCCCCCGATCCTGTGGAGCTGAGATTCTAGCGGATTTGCCCACGGCCAGACAGGTGAGAGGCTCAGCAAGGTTTCTAGTTTCCAACGCCCATGCTTTGGGCCCTGCCCACACACTCACTCACTCACATACACACACACATTCTCTCCCTCCCTCTGCCTCTCTCTCTCCCTCTCAATGTCATTCCAATTCAATGTGAATTGTAGAGATAGAGATTATTCAGAGAAGAACAGAAAAAAATCCTGTTGATGAGTCAACTCCTTAGAGGCTAAGTCTGGGAGACATAGGAGGGGACAAATCCTCAAAACCTCCTGCACAGCTATTCGAAGTCCCAGGAGTGGAGAGGACGTCTCTCTCTGGCCTAAGGGATGAAGCCCCGGGCACCTTCCCCAGTCCCCAGTTGCTATCAGCTCCTTGCTTTGACAGAGAGAGCACCTGCCAGGGTGCCGGTCCTGGCTCCTGGCTGCCAGAGTCCCAGACTTGCCTCAGGCTCTTGCAGTCTCAGGAATGATTCTGCACTGGAGGCAGAGAAAACTGGTGAGGAGCATGGCAGAGACCACTTGCTGGCTGCAGAGCCTTGGCTGGCACCCCTGGCACAGTGGTGGAACAGCCCCCACACCTCTGCTGGCCCCCTGGACATGGGCAAGAGATCCTTGGAGGTTAGAGCTGTCGGTGTGTTGATGCCACCAAAGAGGGAGCTGGTAGGGCCCTCCCTTGGAAACACAGGGCCCCTGTGCCATGTCCATCTCACTCACTTCCTCCGTGCACCTGAGGCTGCAGGTTGGCACATCGGTCACCGAAGGGAGTGCAGAGACTCATCAGATGTGGCCCTTTCCCTGGAAGCATCTCTCTTCAGCTGCTCCGTGGGAAAGTGGATTTGTACAAGTCACAGGAAGCAAAGTCGGTGGCGATGCAGCCCTGAGTCTGAAAATTTACACATCTGACGTGGAGGACAAAGTAGCTCCAGCTCTGGCTTCAGGGTCAGACAGACAAGGTTCCAATCACCAGCTATGTGACCTTAGACTCTGGACCTCGGTCTCCTCATCTGTAAATGAGGTTAATAGCATCTATTACTATCTGTTAACATGCTTTACAAATGTTTACCCAAGAGCTGGGCGCATTGACTCACACCTGTAATCCCAGCACTTTGTGAGGCTGAGGCAGGTGGATCATTTGAGGTCAGGAGTTCAAGACCAGCCTGACCAACATGGTGAAACCCTGTCTCAACTAAAAATGCAAAAAATTAGCCGGGCATGGTGGCGGTCACGTGTAATCCCAGCTACTCGGGGGGCTGAAGCAGGAGAATTGCTTGAATCTGGGAGGCAGAGGTTGCAGTGAGCCGAGATTGCACCATTGCACTCCAGCCTGGGCAACAGAGTGAGAATCCATCTCAAAAAAAAAAAAAGGAAAAATGTTTATCCAGACCACAATACAGTGCTTATCTGGTGAGTAGGTATTCAGTAAGTGTTTATCACATGCATGTTCTCAGGGAAGTGTCTCTGTGTTGACTTTGCTCCTCCCTTCAAAGCTCTTGTTATGTATAGAAACCTTCTCATCCACCTCTGCCTCGACTTCACTGGCATGTGAGCTTCTGAAAGACCAGGGGCATGTCTGAGTTTTTTCTGCATCCCCCATTCTTAAGACAGTACAGTGCACAGTAGGCACTCAGCACAGGGAGATGGGGATAAAGGTTGAGGGGCTAAGGGTGAACAGAGGGTAGATGGACTGATCGATGGATTAAGGGCTACATGGATGAATGGATGCATCAGTGTGCAAAGAAATGAAGTGGACAAAGAGAGGAATGGATGAATGGATGGGTGGGTGAGTGGGTAGATGGATGCGTGAGTGTGGGTGGGTGGGTGGATGGATGGATGGATGGACGAGTAGGTGAGTGAGTAGATAAGTGGAAGCTGGATGAATAAATATCAAAATAAGTGAAGGCACAAGTGGATGGATAGATGGATGGATGGGTGGTGGGTGGATGGATGGGTAGATGGATGGTTGGGTGGCTGGCTCGATGGATGGGTGAAGAATGGGTGGATGGATGAGCAGTGGATAGATGGGTGAGTGGGTAGATGGGTGGATGGGTGGGTGGGTAGATGGATGGATGGATGGATGAGTGAAGGATGGATGGATCAATGGGTAAATGGACAAATGGGTGGGCTGATGGGTAGGCGGGTGGATGAATGTATGAATGGACAGATGGATGTATAGGTGGGTGGATGGGTAGATGGACAGATGGGTAGATAGATGAATAGATGAGTGGATGGGTGGGTGGGTGGGTGGATGGATGGATGGGTGAAGGATGGGTGGATGGATGGTTAGATGGATGGGTGGTGGGTGGATGGAACGGTGGATGGGTGGATGGCTGGCTGGATGAATGGACAGATGGATGTATAGGCAGGTGGATGGGTAGATGAATGGATGGGTAGTTAGATGAATAGATGGGTGGATGAGTGGTGGATGGATGGATGGATGGGTGGTGGCTGGATGGATGGGTGGTGGCTGGATGGATGGGTGGATGGCTGGCTGGCTGGATGAATGGACAGATAGTTAAAGGAGTGGGTGCATGGATAAGTAGGTAAAAGGGTGAATGAATAAGTATATGGAAAGGAATAAAGCAGTAAGGGATGCACACAGGCTGGCATGGATGTTCAGATATGAATGAATTATAAGATGGGGTTTGGGAAGGAGGAAAGGCAGGCCAGTTCTGTACCCAGAAAAAAAATTTGAGACCTCTTACTTTCATTCAGATGCCTCCAACTAAAGATTTCCCAAGGAATACAGGAAGTAGAAAGCCAGCCTTTCCCAAGAGGGTTCTTCATTGGCAAATGCATTCCAGAACTCAGAAGGAGCTGCCTGTGTGATACAAAAGACATATTAAACTCTCTTTCTGTGATTGTCCTGAGTTGATCTTTTTCTGACATCCCAAAGCAGCATGCTGCAAATTAGCTTCAAAGTTAGCCTCTTGTTTATTCCTAATTTTTCAAACCTGTAAGCTGAGTTTCCTATTATGTTCCAGCATCCATGCAGGTTATCTCATGTGATCCTCACAACGTGGAGGGGTGGGCAACCTTTGCCCATCTTACAGATGAGGAAACAGGCTCAGAGCTGTTATGGAAGCAAGCCACCAATAATCCGAAGTGCCAGTTTCCTATCTTTTCCCACCCAAGCTCCTAGTTCTCAAGAGACTCGGTCGTCTGTTTTGTGGGCTAGCAAATTGGTTTTTAAAAAGCCGTTGGTACAAGTCTGGTTAAACTGTGCACATCTGGAGGAGCTGGCAGTGTTTGCAGAGGAAACTTGCTGAATCTTGGCAGAGCATCCCTCTCTCAGATGGCAGAGGCTGTTTTTGAGACCTGAGATGGCTTTTCAGCCAACCCATCTTCCATGGCCGAGGAAAGTCCCTGAAGCCAGGCTGACCTCTGGGGACCCAGGCCTGAATTCCAAGGGCTGGGATTTCAGGTCCCCAAGGGCCCTTCAGCTGGAGCGACTTAATTGTGCATGCACATGCAGATTATTCCAAGAGTGGTGATCCACTTTCCAGCCTCCTGGCTTTTCAGGAAACGATGCACTTATTTTTGCCAGCCAACTCAGCCCCAGGGCCCTTCTCTGGCTTGGACAATGGCTGTGCTCTTAGAGCTCCAAGTAGCCCCTGGCCTGCCTTCTCCCTGGGACTTGCTGGGCAGCTGCCAAGAGTCATGGCTGATGTATGGCTGCACACTCAAGGGCTCAGCTGCCGGGCGACGGCTGTTGTCTGGGCAACAGGAGAGTCCAGCTGCGGGCATGCGTCCCCCGGAGCTCCCTGCCCCCTCTGCCTCTCCATTAAGCGCTTCTTGAGCAGGCTTGGCGTTGATTTGCCTCTGTGAGTGGGGAGAGCAGGGCTTTGTATTTTCACGCTGAAAATCACTGTCTCTCCGGGAAGAAGGAGAAACAGGTAGCCGTTGAGAGTAACGAGATGTCAGTGTATTCGGAACAGAACTGCTCAGTCTTCAATTTTGGCCTTATCTTGTCAAGGTCCTGTAGCCCAATCCCAAATTTCCAAGCTCTCTGGCCTGGTATCAGTCTTGTCCTTGGTGGTGCAGGAGGCAGGGTACGGCAAAAGACAGACGGGCCCGAGCCCGCCGCCCGCTGCAGGTAAGAAGCCCACCTAGGCGTGTCCTTCCTGAGGCCTGGGTCTTCGTGGCGGGCTGGGGACGGAGACGGGTTTTTGCGTAATTGTTCAGTGCATGGGGTCAGTGTTTCTGTAAGGGATACACAAGGTGTGGGTCTTTACGTACTAAATTGGATGCCGAGAAATGTCAGCATGGCCTTGTGTGATTTATTTGCTCATTCTTGGCTGGAAATGTCAGCCCAGCTGGGTGACAACCCCCTAAAAAAAGGCGAATGGAAAATCCAGATGCCTCGTTGCTCAGCTGCAGATGGTATTCTTGGTAAAGGAACTGTTGCAAATGGACTTTTGCTTGTTCTATTTCACTGAGTCCATTTCTGGTTGCATTCTGTAATTCTGTCATTTTCTGACTGCTCTTCGTGGACGTCTTCCAGTAGCAGAACTCGTCACCATTTTGCAGTTTGCCAGCAGCAGTTAGCCAGGTGGGGCAGACAGGGAAGGACTTTGGACTCAGAAGGCCTGGGCTCATGTCGGCCCCTACCGCCCACTCGCCCGTGACCTTGGGCGAGGTATACCATGTCCCTGAGCCTCAGTCTCCCGATCTGTGAAATGGCGCGAAGCTTCTTCCTGCGGGGATGGGCGGGGTAGTCAGTGGCGTATCCAGAGCCCCTCGCCCAAGTCAGACACGTAGGCCTCCACGACTGAGACCTTGTGTTACGTGGGAGGTTTTTAAAATGCGTGTTCTCAAGAGGCCAAGTGGGCCAGGCGCGGTGGCTGATGCCTGTAATCCCAGCCAGTTTGGGAGGCTGAGGCACGTGGATTACTTGAGATCAAGAGTTCAAGACCAGCCTGGCCAACATGGCAAAACCCCATCTCTTCCAAAACTATACAACTTATCCAGGCATGGTGATGCACACCTGTAATCCCAGCTACCGGGTGGCTGAGGCAGAAGAATCGCTTGAACCCGGGAGGCGGAGGTTGCAGTGAGCCAAGATCACACCACTGCACTCCAGCCTGGGTGACAGAGCGAGACTCCATCTCAAAAAAAAACAAAAAACAAAATCAAAAGGCCAAGTGGCTACATCTGAAAACGTGACTCTACTCTGTGTGGGTGTTTGGCTAGAACTGAAATCAGGCCTCACTTCACACCCCTGCTGCTGATGCTCCCTGGGCCATGATCCCTGGGGGCCTCCTCCAGCTTACCTTGTTCCTTGCCCTTTGAAAGGCACTCATACTACTGACCTTCTCTTTGATTGATTTTTCATTTTTGAGCATAACTGTAACATGGGAAACCATGAGGCAGAAACCCACAATCAATGGTGTGTTGCCTTTACAAATGGATTTTTCCCTTCCAGCTGCCAGGCGATCGGATGGGGAGGATGGAAGCTTCGACCAGGATAGCAGGAAGGTAATGCCAGGGAGCAGATCTGGCTGAGAATAGCCTTGCTCAGAAAGAAATCAGTTTTGTGAGGGCTGCTCCGATGGAGTCTTCGGATCTTCCTCTTACATTCTGTTCCTTAGGGGCCCTGCGAGGCCAAGGGTAGGAGGCCCTTCCATCAATTTCCTTCCTACATTTAGGACGCACACGTCTCCTACCGAGGTCCTGGGTATAGGCCCGTGTGACTTGGTTATGGTTCTGTGACTGAAGAGATGTGTACTGTGAAAGGGAAATAAATTAAAGTGCATCCCTGGGGCATCCATTATTCTAGGACAGGTTCAGCAGACGTTTTTCATAAAGGGCCAGAGAGTAAGTACTTTTGGCTTTGTGGGCTGTACCATCTCCAATGCAGCTACCGAACTCTGTGAACGCAGCCAGAGCCGAGGCACGAACAGGCATCTCCGTGTTCCAACAACGTATTCATGACAAAAGGAGGCTGCAGGCTGGGCTTTACCTGTGCTAGGGCTGGAAAACAGGGCTGTGTGTAGGGAGAGCCCAAGGCTGGACTTGGACAGCATCCCTCATTCTCCCCGTGCGGAGGAGCCCTTTGGGCCCCTGGCCTCCCGGAGCCTCAATGGCTGTGTCCGTAAGATGGGGCAGCTCCATTTCCTCCAGATGCTCCGTGTACCTGTGCAGCATCTGGATAGGTCTCACTAAATGGCAAGATTTTTATTGAAAGGTGCGTTTCTCACATATTGAGTTTTTTCACAGTGGGATCAGCTTGTACGTTAGAAGTAAGGAAGCTACAAGAAGGGTCAAGTGAGATGCTCCCACCATTGCAGATGACCTTGAAATTCGCGTGACTTTGTTTTTTACCTTCAGCAGAAGAGCAGCTGGCTGATGCTCAAGGGGGATGCAGACACAAGGACCAACTCTCCAGACCTGGACACCCAGTCCTTGTCCCACAGCAGCGGGACCGACAGAGACCCTCTCCAAAGGATGGCAAGGGACAACTTTCACTCACGTGAGTGGTTCTTTTGAAGAAGGAGCTGTGATGTCCACAAAAAGCCTCGCAGCAAAGGGGCCCCATAACTCAGAGCCATCCCCCCAAATCTAAGCCTTGCCTGTTAAAAAGCATAAAAGCAAAGCCCACAAATCTAGGGACCGACCGGAAGGAAATATGGGGCTTTTGCAGTTTGCCGGCTTCCCAAGAACTGTCCCCGGAACCAGTGTGCTAACGAGGGCCACGCCTGCATGTCCCCTCACAGATCTCCAGGGCCTGCAAGAATGCAGAAACCCAGATCTGCTCCTGGGCCGTTTAGGAGAAAGGCGTCCGGGCTGCCAGGTGGAAGTCAGGGCCTGTTCCCTCCAGAGCAGACATGGGCATGGTCCGGCTGATGAGTGCAGACTTGGAGTTGGTAACGGGCACCATCCCTGTCCCCTGTGACTCATCCTGAACGAGGCATGGCCTCAGGCTTCATAGAGAGACAGTGATGGCATCTGCCTGACCCTACGGGTGTTTTGAAGACTGAATCAGGAGTGATTTTCAAATGTAGAGAAAACTCCAGATAATGCTGTTTGCTTCCAGCCGCTGTAAATCATAGGTGAAAACCAGTAGCAAGCGCTCACTCAGTGCCTCCCAGAAGCAGCGTGCGGGTCTCAGCTGGGCTGGGGGCAGTTTTCAATGGGCAAGGCTTGGGCTTAGCTTGGAAGCAGGGGCTGGGAGAGGATGGATAGGGGTGTGAGAGCAGAAGAAAGACCTGGCTTTGCACTGAGGCAGTCCCAAGTTCAAATCTGAGCTCACCACTGACCCGTCGTGTGATGGGGGCCAAGTGTTAGGAGACTGGAACTGGGTATGTGTGTGGCGTTTGGCCGGCCATAGTAGCTGCTCAGTAAACGGAAACTGTTTCTCATCCTCATCCTCATCCTCATGCCTGCAAACTGTAACCCGTCTTACTTAACAGTGAAAGTAGAAAAGTGTTTCAATGTGACGGGAAAGAGTGAAGACACAGAAGCTTGGAAATGATAATGTGTTAAAGAATCACTTTAAACAAAGAAAGGTGTGTTGCTTGTGTATGATCTCTGTAAGCAGGTGTCTGTGCACCCCTCGGGCCTCTGCCCCCGCCTGGGGTGCAGCTTTGTAAATACCAGGATCCCAGCGTTCAGGCACAAGGCTGATGTCACCATGGGAAAGCCACCCCCACCAAAAAAAATCCACCAGAGGGAGAGGGGTTCACCCCAGATGGCAGCGTGCTCCTTCCGGAGGAACTGCCCGCCTCATCTGCAGGCAGGGCAAGGGGGCTATGGGGCTGGTCCACGCGTGCCTGCCTGTGCCCCCGTGGGCAGCTTCATGCCAGTCCTCCAGTCCTTCTCTCTCAGATCCCAGGAATCCCTGCCCCCGGCTGGTGCAGCACCTGCCTGTGGGCCAGGGAACATTGGCCTCGCTCGTGGCCCCTCTGCCCCGCACTCACGTGTCAGATGCCGTTGTGTTTAGAGGAGGAGAGCTCCTCTTGCACCAGCTCGGCAGCTTCCCCAGCACTCTCTCCACCTTGCTCAGTGTCCCGGCATCAAGGCATTTGCCCTGGGAACCAGGAAATCAGTGTTTGGGGATCTCAAGGTGGCATCATTCAGCGTTCAGTCCTTCCCTTGCCAGGTGGCCGGCAGAACTCTACAAGGCTGGGGCCATACTGATGACCTCCCCACAGACTCTTCAGGGAGGCCAACTACTGTCCCCAGAGTTCCTACTGACGTTTGTGGCCTGCCTGTGGCTCAAGACTAAGAGAGGAGGGGGGGTGCTGTGTGGGAGAAGCCGGACTAGAGACGGGCTGCCCGCTGTGACCCCCGTGCCCGTGATACTCTGTGTGACCTGCACGTGTGGCCTTCACCTCGTGCACTGCTTTCTCGTTTGAAAATGCCAGAGCGTAGGTGCCCTGGAGTTGCCCCAGGAGTACACGAGCCTGGTGGGTGGCCGGCCCTGCGAGGCCCGGAGGCCATGTCAGGTGTGTGGATGTCAGGTGGTCACTCAGCGGCAAGGGCATGTGTGCCAGCCCCGCCCCTTGCCGTCACATTCTTCTCCCAGGCTGCCTGTGCAGATGCACGCAGGCTGCGGCTGCCTCCATGCTGGCGTGCTGGGTCTGCAGGACTCCGATGGCCCGTGCTGCACTCATGAATTCCCCGGGGAGATTCTGCTCCAGCACAGACATATGTGTCCTTCCCCTGGCTGTGCCTGCTTATGAAGATGTGGCTATGATGCTGTCCTTCCTTTGCTTTCTCCTGGTGTTCCAAAGTCGCTTCCTCTGAGCAGGAAACCTGCTGTGTCTAACCATTCTGATTGTGCCTTTACTTCTGTCCCGATGGCATTGCCTTGTTTCCCGATTTGCATGGAAATGGCAGCAAGGACCCAGGCTGCCGGCTGTGCCTGGATCAGGTGAGCCTTGCCGTCTGCAACCTCCTGAGGAATCCAGGCAGGAAGGGGAGCACACGGAGATTGAGAGCCAGCCACCCTTTTCTCTCGGGGTTCTTTTGATTGTCACCAAGTAGCCCCCAGACCTGAGTCCATGGGCACCAGTTTCATTTGTACACAGCTTTTACTGAACAAAGCACTTGCACACAGCAAGGCACGCCACCTGCACCCCGGGACGTCCATCTGTAGCGCGCCCAAGGAAGGTAGGATTGTGACACCCAACACAGTGGGCACTCAATAAATGTCTGTTGAATTGAAATGCGTTACATTCAACGGGTATTTATTGAGCACCCACTCTGTGCCAGACGCTGAGCGGGGCGCCGAGGGGGACAGAGAAGACGAGAGCAGCCCCTGACCTGGAGAAGCGTGCAGGGAGCTGGGAGAGGCAGAGACGCCGACAGAGCGAGCTCACGCGCATCCCGCCACCACCTGCCCGCTGGGCACCTCTTTGGCTTCGCAAGGTCCCGATCACAAACTCATCTCACCCACAACACCATCTGCACATCTCACCCGGGACTGGATTCATCATTCAGTCATTCATCCATCCCTCCACCAAATACTTACTGAGCACCTACTATGTGCTGGACATGGTGCTAGGCAGTGAAGAGGCAGTGGCGAGCATGGCCCAGTCCCCATTCCTCAGCAGGGAAGCCAGAGGACTTTATGGTGGTGACAAACCAGGGAGCCATCCCTATCCCATTAGCTCCCAGCAGGAACTGCCACCTCTCCAAAGAGGGCATCATAGTGAAATCTATATTTTATTATTGACTGCTTTTCTGTTCCTGTTTATACTACACATAGGGCATTATCTGGACTATGTGCAGAGTAGTTTATATTATCAGTGCACCTGATTTCTGCACAGGAAGGGAGTCTATTGATTTTCTGTTATAAGAAGTTTTCTAGGACAAGGCTCGCTGCCTTGGGGGAGGAACACAAGGTGGTGTGGACTCCGCGTCCCCAGCAATCGGGCCTGCTGCTGCTTGGAGTCCCACATTCCTAGCCCCTTGAGGCCCCATCCTCTCTTTTCAGGTCTCTCACGTCCCACCCTCGAAGGTCAGAGGTGTGTCAGCATAATACAAACCCCCTGGGCAGTTTGAGGCACTGCCCAGAGGACTCAGTGGCCCCTAGAAAGGACCCAGCACTTCCGAAGGGAATAAGACCCTTTCCTCCAATCCCAGCACATGAGGCGTGTGTGGGAGGGTGGGAGCCAAGGGCGGTCTGGCCAGGTGGGAGAGGGGGTGAGGAAAGCTCTGAATTAACCGCTGCAGCAGCACAGGGGAGGCCCCAGTTGGGGGCACTTCACCTCCAACCTGGCTGTGGCTTGGCATTTTCTGTCACCTTCTGTGTGTTCTCTCGCTGTGGGACCGGGCGGAGTCCCGTGTCTGGTGGGATGTGCTTGTCTCTGCTTGTCTCTCCGCTGCCTGGTCTCGGCGCCCGTTGGGAGGGAGGGTTAGGAGACAGCACCCCTGCTGCAGCTTTTCTGTTCCTGGCAGCAGAAGGGAAGGCGGTGGGTAGGGACAAGGCACAGGTGGCCTTCCTCCTTTCCCCTTTTACTCCTCTGGAGCTGCAAGATGGGGCAGAAGAGTTCTTCTCGCGTTCCTTAGTCCGTGGTTGAAGGAAGAGCCTCCCTGACATGCTACTGTCAATCTCGTGAGGGTATCTGGTGGGACGGGCAGGGCACCTGGCTCAGGCTTAGAGACGTGAGACCCCCTAGGTGTGGAATATGTAGACATCAGAACTGGAGGAAGAGGGCCAGGCACAATGGCTCACGCCTGTAATCCCAGCACTTTGGGAGGCCGAGGCGGGCAGATCACCTGAGGTCAGGAGTTCGAGACCAGCCTGACCAACATGGTGAAACCCCATCTCTACTAAACACAAAAAATCAGCCAGGCATGGTGGAGGATGCCTGTAATCTCAGCTACTTGGGAGGCTGAGGCAGGAGAATCACTTGATCCCAGGAGGCAGAGGTTGCAGTAAGCCGAGATTGCACCATTGCACTCCAGCCTGGGCGACAGAGCGAGACTCCATCCCCCCCAAAAAAAAAAGAAGAAAAGAAAAGAAAACTGGAAGAAGAGCATAGTGGTCCAGAGACAGTGGGTGGGAGCTGCCAGTCAACAGATGCAGGCAGTCCCCAACTTCTGACATGGGACTGTGTGACTTTCCACTGGCGTGAAAACGATGTATATTGGGTAGAAAGCGAACCTCAGTACCCACACACCCTCCAGTATCCACACACCCATTCTGTTTCTCACTCTCAGTGCAGCATTCAGCGAATGACACGAGACGGCCAGCGCTCTATGATGCACCAGGCTGTGCGCTAGATGAATCTGCCTGGCCGAAGGCTAATGCAGGTTTCTGAGCATGTTTAAGGCAGGCTGGGCTAAGCCATGATGTTTGCTAGGTTAGGTGCATTCAATGCATTTTTGACTTATGATCTTTTCATCTTACTGGGTTTATGGGATATGATGAGCCCGTGGTGAGCCAAGGGGCATCTCTCTGTATTTCATGAGTGCTTGGTGTGTTCCGGTGCTGTCCTGGGTGCTGGGGACAGAGCAGAGGCCAAAACAGCCAAAGTTCCCTGTCTGGGAAGCCGACATTGTACTAGGGGCTGGGACACAGAGAGAAACAAGCTGAAAGTGAGTTATATCAGTGCCCTGTGCTAAGAGGGCTAGAGAGGGCTGGGGGAAGGGTGCACTTTCAAATACAGTAAGTAGTCAGGGCAGAGAGACGGTACCTGGCACGGCTTGAAGCGGTTGTACCCTTGAATAGGGCCGGTATATGGGGGAGGGCATTCCACCTCCCCCAGGGCGGAGGCCGGGCCGTGGGTTGGAAGAACAGTGAGGGCCATGCGTCAGGTCACAGAGCAGTTTGTGCACCCTTGGGAGGACCCAGGTCTGGCCGGACTTGGGATTTAAGCAGCACAGACAGCCTATAGACAGGTCTGGAGGCAGGAGCAGGGCAGCCTTGGGAAACCAAGACAGTGAGGGTGGAGCAGGTGGGACTCGCCAGAAGCTGGTGGAAGCAGGCTGAGGTCCAATCAGGAAAGGTCTGGAGCGCAGTGCCAGGGAGGGGGACATCAGCATGACACGAGCGTGAGAGGAGATGTTGCATTTTCCGTGTTTAAAACATCAGAAGGCAGCTGCACAGACAGTGGACTGGAGGCTGCCCAGCCAGGGCAAGAGGAACTGTGGCGCCCACAAAAGCAGCAGGGGGCCTTGGAAGGATCTCACTGGCAGGGCCCACATGGCGGCAGCTCAGGAACCACTGGCTGCGGGGGTGACGGAATCAAAGAAGACACTGGGTTGGCTCTGGTGCAGGCCGGCAGAGGCCACCTTTATTCAGAGATGGGATGAGAACAGGTGGGTGTCTTCACGTTGGCTTGGAGAGCCTGAGATGTCCGGGGGGTTGCCGGGGGGCAGACGGAGCTCAGAGGAGAGGTCCAGGCTGGAGGCAGCGACTGAGGGTCCCCGGCTCCCAGATGGGACTGGAACCGTGGGAGCTGGTAGCCCCAGCCACTCCGACTGTGAGCATGTGGCTGTGTCCTGAGTTTGTGTTCCTCAGGGTCTGAGATTCAAATAAGGTGTGATCTCCTGCCCGGCCCCCAGCCTACTCTTTGTCAGTGTCCTCCCATCTCCCCATCTCAGCAAAATGCTGGGAGGAGAGAGAGAAAGAAAGAAAAAGAGAGAGAGAGCACACACATGCGTGTGCTGACAAGTGGGCAGGTGGGAAGGTGCCATCGCGGGGCAGGAGATTCACAGAGGAAGTGGGGAGGAGCGCCCAGGAGGGAGAAAGCCAGGAGAGGGAGTCGGCCAGGGAAGTGGGGAAGGGGGCAGCCAGCAGGGCCGATCCTGCAGAAAGGGCATGGAGGGACAGCCCAGGGAGAGCTGGGGGCTCAGGCATGGCCACCTTGGCATCCAGCTGGTGGCTGGAGGGTCCCTCTGTACAGAGGCTGTTAGGGAGGAGTGGCCAGCTGGGGCCACAGTGATGGCCTTTCTGGAAAGCCTGGCCTCCTGCTGGGCAGGCAGGGTCCTCTCTGAGCCCCCAGAGAGTAGAGGGAGCTCCAGAGGTCAGAGAGAGGACCCCGGCCCAGGAGAAGATGCTGTGGCTGGAGATACACACCACCGCGAGGAGAGTGGCCCCAGGCAGAGCATGCTGGGCTCCGGAGCCCCAGGGAGCAGCCGCTGCCGTTGGGTTGGCTGGAGACTAGCTTTTAGCTGGAATCCCCACGCCTCCCCGTGCCCAGCAGGCTTATCCAAGCCTAGGGACTGTACAGGGTGTGGCCTCCCAGTTCTGCGGGTAGCAGCACAGGCCCTGGTTGGCACCCCGTGTCCCTCTGAGAGCTCACGTTGTCTCATAGCCACAGCCCCAGGGCCTTCTCTGTCCTCCTCCAATGCTGCCTGGGCCCCCACACCGGAAGCTGTGCCTCCCCTCCCCAGTCCAGCTGAACTGGCGTTTCATTCACTGCTGCTCAGGGTTGAGGGGTGCCCGTCTTCCTCAGATGGAGACACCAAGGCTCAGAGAGGGGACCCGAACCTGCGCAGCACCACAGCCTCCAAACCTCCTGCCCGTGCACCCGAGAGCAGATGGGAACTGCCCAAGCAAGTGGCTCACAGGTCAGGTGACCACAAAGCAGACCCGGACGCTGTGTGAGCCACAGTCCTCTGCCCACAAGGTGCCCGGCCTTGAATATCCAGCGGTGACTTTGACCTCTGATGAGCCAGCCTAGAAGAAGACAGACCCACAGAGAACAGGCTCAGGGCCCTGGACCATGGATTTGTCACCTGTGTGCTTTTCTCCCTGTGGACTCTTAGTGCCTGGGAGCAGCGTGAGAGTCCCATGCCTCCCGTTCCCAGGCAGTGGCCTCACCATCCGTGCTTGTGATTGGCTGTGTCTTCCCAAAGCCTTCGGGGACAGCTGCCTGAGCAGCAGCCTTCCTTCCTGGGACCCAGCATTCGTTCTGTGGGGTGGGGGACATGAAGGTGGCCACCCTGAATACAAAGCTGCAGAACTGTCCAGAAGAGCACCTGAGGGGGCCCCAGAGAGTGCTGCCTGAGGGCGCTGCTCCACCCACAATTCAATCCCAGCCTGTCACTTGCTGTGTGACCTTGGGCACTGCATGCAAGCGCTAGTCCACCCATGATTGAATCTCAGCCCGTCCCTTGCTGTGTGACCTTGTGCACAAGAGAAACCTCTCTGAGTTTGAAGTTCCTTCATCTATAAGAACAGGGATGATCCAGTCCTGCCAGGGAGCATGTGGGGGTTGATGAGCTTGCACGTGAGCACACGGGGATCCTGCGGCCTGACCCTGAGGGATGTTGAGGCTCCGCACCTGGAGTCTACAAGCCAGGCCATGGCAAGCCCTCTGTGGTCATCTTGGGCCCATCTCACTTGCTTCTGAAGTCTGCAGCTCAGACCAGCCAAGAGGCCTCTCGTTCACCACTGCTCAGGGATGAAGGGTGCCCCCCTTCCTCAGATGGAGACACCAAGACTCAGAGAGGGGACCTGAACCTGTGCAGTGCCACAGCCTCCAAACCTCCTGCCCGTGCACCCAGGAGCGGATGGGAACTGCCCAAGCAACCTCACAGGTCAGGTGTCCACAAAGCAGACCTGGACGCTGTGTGAGCCACAGTCCTCTGCCCACAAGGTGCCCAGCCTTGAATGTCCAATGGTGACTTTGACCTCTGATGAGCCAGCCTGGAAGAGGACACACCTGTGGAGAAGAGGCTCAGGGCCCCAAGAGCAGGCCTAGCGGGATGCTGAGGGCAAGTTGGCTATGGCAGGCTTCATGGAGGGGAGGCGGCCGGGAGCCTGGTTTGGCTGAGCCTGGGCGTGGAGTGGGTGGGCATCCGGTGCCTGCAGGGCCTCATGTAACTGGCATCAGGACTACCCAGTTGCCGCCATGCTCCTGGCCCCCTACCTGCCTTCTCCCTGTGGGTCTCTCTCTGTGCTACACACGCCCCGCCTCTTGAAGGCTGTCTGCTTCCATCTGACACGCATTAGACCTACATGCCTGCAAACCCACACCAGGGCACACTGGCTTGGGAGCAGATGGGGTTACTGGTTCCTGAAGCCGGGACCCCTCCTCATCTCAGCCTCTCTAGTTAGTAACTGTTTGACCTTGAACAGATCACTTGATATCGTTAGGTCTCAGCGTCCTCATCTGTAAAATGGGTTCGTGTTTAGTGTGTAGGCTGGTGAGAGTCAAGTGAAATCTCTAAATATGTAAAGGGACTTTTTAAACCAGTGATTCTTGGCCGGGCACAGTGGCTCACGCCTGTAATCTCAGCATTTTTGGAGGCCGAGGCAGGCAGATCACCTGGGGTCGGGAGTTCGAGATCAGCCTGACCAACATGGAGAAACCTTGTCTCTACTAAAAATACAAAATTAGCTGGGCGTAGTGGTACATGCCTGTAATCCCAGCTACTCAGGAGACTGAGGCAGGAGAATCACTTGAACCCAGGAGGTTGCAGTGAGCCAAGATCACGCCATTGCACTCCAGCCCGGGGAACAAGAACAAAACTCCGTCTCAAAAAATAAAATAAATAAACCAGTGATTCTCAGCGCTGGTTGTGCACAGGATCCCTGGGACCTTTAAAATCTACAGATTGCTGGTCCACCCCGACAGAGACCAACTTCAGGAGTCCAGACAGCAGTCCAGGGAGTGAGATAGCGTCGCCTCGTCTCTCCCTGCTCTTCTCTGCTACATACAGCTAAACGGACCTGGAAATGATACGGCAGACGGTTGGTCACAGGACAACTCTAAAGGTGGGAACAGCAAAGTGGCCTGGCAAGGCAGCCTCGGGACCTCAGGGGACAGCAGCCCTGCATGCCCACTCCCACCCCCACCCAGCGGCAGGAGGTGGCCCAGGCCTGCAGACTGCCAGCCTCCCATGTGGTAGCAAAAGGTGACGAGGCAGGTGTTTTCCTCCTGCAGCCACACTAGCAGATGGGCAGGTGGCCAGCAGGCACCCCGCAGTCCTGAGGGTGAACCCAGGGGCATGGTCTCCACCCATGGCAGGCATCTCCCACCCCCACCCAGCGACACAGGACACCCCAAGAAGGGCATTTTATCCCCACAGGCAGCACCGGCAGGGACCAGGTGGGCGGACCGGCAGCTCCAGGTGAAGTTAGCAGACCAGAATAGCACTTCAGCAAGCATTCTGAAAACCAAATTGTCATTGGAACCATAGCCTCCAAAAGAACAGGCCATACACGTGAAACCTAAACAGGGTGACAGCCTGCTCAAATAGAGGATTTAACACTTAACAAGACCAGTCTTCTAACATAATATCCAAAATGCCCAGGATACTGCAGAAAAATTACCCATCACACAAAGAACACCGAAGATCAATGATTTGAATGAAAAAAGACAGCAGAAGGCCGAGCGCGGTGGCTCACACCTGTAATCCCAGCACTTTGGGAGGCCGAGGAGGGCGGATCAGATCACCTGAGATCAGGAGTTCAAGACGAGCCTGACCAACATGGAGAAACCCCATCTCTACTAAAAATACAAAATTAGCCGGGCATGGTGGCACGTGCCTGTAATCCCAGCTACTAGGGAGGGTGAGGCAGGAGAATCGCTTGAACCTGGGAGGTGGAGGTTGTGGCGAGCCGAGATCGTGCCATTGCACTCCAGCCTGGGCAACAACAGCGAAACTCCGTCCCCCACCAAAAAAAAAGAAAAAAGACAGCAGATACTAACACTGAGAAGAATCAGATGGTGGAATTGTCTGACAAGGATTTTAAGGCATTTATCACTAAAAAATGCTTCAACAAGCAATTACAAATAGTTTAGAAACAGTGGCTGATGAGGGGGTCTCAGGACTCGGGGAAATACACAACAACCCCACATCTCCCACCCAGCAGCAGCAGGAGACCCGGGCCTGGAGTCTAGAACACGCAATTACAGATACTTTTGAAACTGAAAAGGAAGCCTCACCAAAGAAATATAAGCTATAAAAAATGGAAATTATAGAACTGAAAAAATAACCAAAATTAAAAATTCACTGGATGGGTTCAATCACAGAAAACCCAAATATGACAGGAAATAATCCGTGAACTTGAAGACAGAGCAGAAATTATCCTACATAAACAAAAGAGAAAATACGGGAAAAAATGAACAGAGCCTCAGGGACCTGTGGGACAATATTTGTTTCATTCAATTCCTAGGAAGAGAGGAGGAAGAAAATGGGTTTGAAAAAGTATTCAAAGAAATAATAGCGGCTGGGCGCAGTGACTCATGCCTGTAATCCCAGCACTTTGGGAGGCCGAGGTGGGCAGATCACGAGATCAAGAGATCGAGACCATCCTGGCCAACATGGTGAAACCCTGTCTCTACTAAAAACACAAAAATTAGCTGGACATGATGACGTGCACCCATAGTCCCAGCTACTTGGGAGGCTGAGGCAGGAGAATCGCTTGAACCTGGGAGATGGAGGTTGCAGTGAGCCGAGATTGTGCCACTGTGCTCCAGCCTGGGCAACAGAGCAAGACTCCGTCTCAAAAAAATAAATAAATATGTAAAAAATAATGTCTGAAAACCTAACAATTTTGGCAAAAGAAAGACATAAACCTACAAGTTCCAGAAACCAAGTGAGTCCCAAAGAAAGAGGATAAACCCCAAAAATCTGCACCAAGACACATCATAATTAAATTTCTGAAAATTAAGGACAAAGAAAAAAATGTTGAAAGCAACCAGAGAGAAAAAACAGAAGGGAAACACCAATTCGAGTGATAGCAGATTTCTCATCAGAAACCAGAGGCCAGCAGGAAGTGCCCTGACGTCTTTCACATGCTGAAAGAGCAGAACTGTCCTCATGAATCCTGTGTTGGTGAAATATCCTGCAGACCTACCCCTAAGGAATCTTCTCCAAACAGAAAGGAAATGATAATAGAAGAAGGCTTGGAACTTCAGAAAGGAAAGAAGAACATCGGAATAGGTAAAACCAGGGACAAAGCATAATAGACAGCCCTCTTTTTGGAAAGAATCATATTCTTACATCACGTTGGATGGTTGAAGCAAAATTTCTAGCACCATCGGATACGGGTGCTCAAAGGAGACAGAAGACATCCCTGAGACTGTCGTAGTCAAAGTGGGGAGGATAAAATTGCCCTCGCGGAAGCAGGGTTTCCACCTACGTGTGAATCGGTTAAAAGTCGAGACCGGTCGGCGGCAGCCTGGGCACTGGGAACCTGGCATGCTGTCCAGGTGACTCCAGGGGCAGGCAGGTGGAGGCCCTCGGGCTTAAGAGGGGTGCAGGACACCACAGAGGGTGTCCTCTGTTCTCGAGGCGGTAGGCCCGTGTGCATCGGAATGGTCCGGAAGGCTTGTAAAAACACAGATCCCTGGACCCCAGCCCCAGAATTCTGACATAAGAGGTCTGGGGTAGGGCCCACTAATTTGCATTTCTGACAAGTTCCCTGGCAAGGTTGGGGCTGCTAGCCGGGGATGCCAGTTTGAGAACCACCCCTCTAGCACCTTTGCTGATAAGGAGCTCCCGCTACAGCTGGAGGGGCCCTCGGGATCCCAGAGCATGCCTGGCTCTGGGCATGAAGGCGGAGGCAGGTGTCTCCTGGAGGAACCCCAGGACTGCAAGGCAGGAGGCCTCGTCCGGCATCCCGGGGCTGCCGCTACCTGGCTGGGTGACCTCAGGCAGGTTCCCGTATGTCTCGGGGCCCTGATTCCCCTTCTGTGACATGAGAAGAGCTGGCTAGGCCATTTACCTGGGGGTGCCGAGGAGGGGCTGGGACAGGGAGGAATAGCCCCGAAGGTCTGGCCCCCACCCCTCTCACCACGTCTGTCTTCCCAGCTCCTCATTTGCCTGTTTTGCATATCAGGGTTCACATAAAAGCTCACGTGTCGAGGGAGTTCCTCTGCTGAGAGAAGTCTGAGGACCTTGATCTTGATGTTTAAAACGCCTTCCTGACCCACATGTGGAACCTTTCCACTGGCTACCCTGTTGCAAACAAGCCCCCAGCTGAGGCTCCTCCCACAGGCTTCTCTGTGTCCCCATGTGACCTTCATGGAATTTCTTCTCTGTCCTCATTGAGTCCGTGAGGAACCCCCAAATGAAAGGCCCCCAGAGAAGCATCTTTTGCTCAGAAGTGAGGTCCCTGGAGAGAGTGGGTGGGCAGTTCTGTGCACAGAACCTGCCTTGCCCCTGGAGGCATGGTCCTTGCTACAGACATGCGGCCTTGTGAGCACTGAAGGATATGACCTACCTTCCCCTCGGAGGCCTCATGGGCAGCTTGGCAGCTCCCAGGAGTGAATGTGGGCATCTGGCCCTGTACATGGCTGGCCTGCACCACCAGGGCCCAGTATTGGGGTGACACCCTCAAATGAGGCAGGTGTGAGCCATGCTCTTTAAGGCCCCACAGGCTAGCGGAAAGACAGAGAGTTTAGCGACCCAGGACAAGTCTTTTAAGGATGCTTCCCTGGGTGTGGAGGGCCCTGCCCCTCCAGGGTCCAGGCTCTGCCCCTTCCTTTCCAGAATGCAACCACACCACCTCTGAGCCAGGCAGGCGTTCGCTTCCTCCCTGCTCTCCCATCACATGGCATTGAAGAGGTTACTTCAGAGGTTTCAAACTCCCAGCAAGCTCCCAGGCCCACCCAGGGCCAGCCAGGGACACGAGTGATGGAGGGAGTTCAGTGGGGGCTGGGAAAGGCCGCCCCCTCCTGACAGCCCCAGCGAGCCTTGCTCCACAGGGAATCCAGAGTTCATTGTCTCAGACCAGCCCTCTATTATTTCACGAGAAGCTAGAAATTTGGATTTTAATATGAAGCCCCCCAGTTGCAAGCAACTCAGGAATTTATTTATTTATTTATTTATTTATTTATTTATTTATTTATTTATTTATTTAGAGACAGGATCTCACTCTGTCTCCCAGGCTGCAGTGCAGTGGTGTGAGCATAGCTCACTGCAGCCTTGAACTTCTGGGCTCAAGGGATCCTCCTACCTCAGCCTCCCAAATAGCTGGGACCACAGGCGTGCACCA
This sequence comes from Pongo abelii, assembly GCF_028885655.2. NCBI lineage: Eukaryota > Metazoa > Chordata > Mammalia > Primates > Hominidae > Pongo > Pongo abelii. The sequence continues at coordinate 4,885,664 of NC_071988.2, forward strand.
CCACAGCCGGCTAATTGCTTTTTGTAGGGGTGGTCTTGCTATGTTGCCCAGGATGGTCTTGAACTCCTGGCCTCAAGTGATTTTTCCCACCTTGGCCTCCCAAAGCTCTAGGATTACAGGCGCGAGCCAACATGCCCAGCCAAGAAGTTTTTAAAATAAAATTGCCTCCAGGCCCCATGTGCTTGGTGGTGGGCCTCCATTTGCTACCTCTGGCACAGGATAGCACAGCTCTGCTGTTCCTCCAGGGTTCCAGAGACTGTGCCCCTACCTGACTCTGCCCAGCTCCCCTGTCTGTAAAGTGAGGGGCTTGGCCCAGGTGCCGGGTGGTGCCCAGGCCAGAGCCTGTCCCTGAACACAGGGGCCAGCTGGGCTGAGGTTCTGTGGCGTTTCCGGTGTCACGGGCAGGCTCAGGACATTACCCCTCCGTGGCTTCCTCCTCAGTCACCACTGAGGCAGGGCATGGTCCTCAGGGGGCCTCCCCTGTGTTGCTTGCCCAGCCTTGCCCACCCCGGTGGGAAGCCCCCCAGGGCTGCACCCCCGTCGCTGCACCGAGTCTGCGCGCGTGACAAAGCTGTGCTGTGTCTGTTTCAGGATTCCCCTATTCCAAATCTGACCCTCTCCCAGGACATGGAAAGAATGGCTTGGACCAGCGGGTAGGTACTGACCCCTCCCTGGCCACAGGGTACTAACGATTGCTGTGAGGCTGAGCACGTTTCCCACAGCTTCTTGACCACACAGCAGGAGGAGAGGCCCCGGGGACCCTGCGACCCACCTGCCTCTGCCTGATGCCCCTCCCAGGGGCTGCCACTGCCACCACTGCTTTTTCCCTACCAGGACCGAAGCAGACCTGGGCAACACCCTCCCCACTCCTCCTCCCTGCCCCCAACCCCAGGGAGAGCTCAGTGTGTGGGAGCAGGGGAGACAAGGGCCCACCTCCTTACCTGGGATGCCCTGGCCTTCCGTGCTATTGCTGCTACCGTGATTACACCAAATAATCCTTAGCTTCCAAGGCAGTTACTTGAGGCTGCACGGAGATTGGATTAACTTGAAGTCAGGCTCTTTGGCTGCCCCCAGCTGAAGGCTGGTGCCACCTCCTACCCTGAGTTTTCTGACTCCTGGGACATCTGAATATGAGCCTAGACAATCTGGGGGCTGATTGCCTTGCAGAGGGGCCAGGCCCTGTGCCCCGGGACAGTTAACGCCTTAGGAAGAGCTGCTCGTGTTTGTTCCTCTGCCCACAGCATCACAGGGGTCCCCAGTGAGGATCCTTAGGGTGGGGCAGGCTTGCTGGTCCCAGACCCCCCAACACACAGACACACACACACAGCCCAGGGGTCTCCCCATTGCACAAGGCAGCCTCGTCCTAGTCTGGAAATTTGTTCATAAATAGAGGCAATTCACCTCTCAACAGAGGCCACTAAAAAATTGACCCCCTCTTTGTTGCACTGGAGCAGGCTTGGCTGTGTGTAACCCCAGGATGGCATCCCTAGGCAGGTACTCTCCCCAGGGGCAAGGCCACAGGACACCATCTCCAGAAGCCATGGGTGTCCTCTTGGGCTGGCATTTGTTCTCTCCATCTCCTTCAGGCTCTGTCAGACCTGCTGCTGTGTTTTTGTCCAAGGCCCAACCTCCCCGGATCTCCCCCAGGACCAGGCACCTCTGCATGGTTTGAATCTAGCAAAACCCACCCCTCACCCCACAAACTGCTCTTCCCATTCTGGAATGGGACTAACTGGGGACCATGCATGTGGCATGCTTCTTTGAATTTTCTCCAAGGGAATTCTCCACTGTTCATCTTCCACATGGAAAGCAGGGGAGATAAGAGAGCTGGACCAATGTCCACAGGACTCCTACGACACCAAGACATGCAAATCCCTGAGCTCAATGTTAGGGGTCCTAGGGACAGTGGGAAAACTCTCTAGAATGTTCCCTTCTCACCTGAAACAGCTATTCTCTGACCCTGGGGCTGGTGAGCACAGTGTTCACAGTCCGGACCAAGCTAAGGTGTTCTACCACCTGAGTGAGGTCCTGGAGACTTTCCTCAATATATAGAAGGAAAGCGAGAGAACAGCACCCTCTGCATTTGTAGTCTTGCGTCACTGACGCCTGGGCTGTGCATCCTCTGGGGAGCTTCTTCTCTAGGCTCACATGCTAAAATGATGCGAATTGATGCCTCTCAGCATCTGCAGAGAAGGTCATGGTCTCCAGAAGCCGCACTGTTTGAGAACAGCCGATCCAGACGTTCTGGCAGGGATGGTCCTCACTCCCTCTCCTAGAACTATTGAGAGCAGAACCTCAAGCTTTACAGAATTAAGAACTAAACTTTCTGTGAATGTGTTTCTCCTGCAGACTAAGGGGTAGGAAGGAGAGCGTTAGCTGGTGTGCTCTCTGCATGTGCTTGGAGAGCTGATATGCACAGAACTCATCATCACGTGGAGATTCTTAGCTTTTCACATTGCTTCTGGGGGAGACTGGTGAATATTATTAACGACTTTGCTTTGGGATTCTCTTTTCCCTGCTGATGTTCTTTCTTATTTTTTTAATCTTTCTAAGACTTTTATGTACTGTTATGCCTGTTTCTCAGTGAGAAGGCCAGATACTTGATCTTTCACATGACCAGCCTTTTTCAGGGCAGCCCTGCTCGGCACCTGGACTCATGCCCTTCCCCTGGAGATGCCCCGGGAGTGCGTGCCCCTGCCCTGTTGCTGATGGCCTACAGTGCTCCTAAGTCATTTCCTAGGTTGTTTCTTGATTTGCCTTTACTTCCAGAAAGGATTCTGGGTGGCCTCAAGCATAGATGCAGTGAGACCAAAATCCCATGAACACCAGATCATAAAGGAGGAGAGGAGGAAACTATAGGAGAAAATTACATCAAAAACAAACAAACAAACAAATATTACATGAGAGGCAGGGCGCGGTTGCTCACGCCTGTAATCCCAGCACTTTGGGAGGTTGAGGCAGGCAGATCACTTGAGGTCAGGAGTTCAGGACCAGCCTGCCTCCCCGTCTCCACTAAAAATACAAAAATCAGCCAGGTGTGGTGGTGGGCACCTATAGTCCCAGCCACTCGGGAGGCTGAGGCAGGAGAATTGCTTGAACCTGGGAGGCAGAGGTTGCAGTGAGCTATTATGCCTCTGCACTCCAGCCTGGGTGACAGAGTGAGACTTCATCTCAAAAAATATATATATTACATGAGAAAAGCTGTCAAAGCTTACCTCTGAGATTCCTGGTGGCCAAGGCATAGAGGCAATCATGTCAGTGATGCAGTCCTCACTGTCTGATGGAAGAGGGGAAATTAGTTCTTCATGGGAGGCAAAGGCTTTCCTGAGTGTTCTTCCAAAAGGATTTGTTACAAGGGCCCAGTGACCTAAAGCACAATATGTCCTAAAGGTCATTAAAATATCCTAATAGCCAAGCCTCCACAGTGCCTGATGCATGGTAGACGCTCATAACCTACACATGAAGTCCATGGAGCAACAGAGGCCTGCTGCTGCTCTCCCTGTGGGTGAGGCAGTAAAGACTCTGACGCATACCATATATCTGTTATTCAGAGAGTGACTGCTGGGGGCAGCAGTTCCTTGTGGTAGCTCGCTGGAAGAAGTCCCATTCTGAAAAACCATGATGCCGAATGTGAAGAGACTGAGCTGTCCTATTAAAAGACAGAGACTATCAGATTGGATTTTTAAAATCAGATGTGTTATCATAAGATGCACACTTAAAAACGACTTTTAAAGGATAAGCAAAAGGATAAGAAAGATACTAAAATCACAAAAGGCAAGCAAGAGTGTCAATAGTAATATCAAATAAGGTGAAAGTTAAGACTAAAAGGAATAAATAAAATTAATAGTATAAAAGGAGAACACTAATTCGTTATGGAGGCACAATTTAATAAAACAGTTATAGCATTCATCAACTTAAATGCACCAAGCAACATGGCAATGCCAGACACCTTGATTAAATACAAGTATGGTGGGTGATTTGAATATGACTCTTTTGAAATAAAACAAATGGGGCTGGGCAAAGTGGTTCAGGCCTATAATCCCAGCACTCTGGGAGGCCGAGATGGGTGGATCACTTGAGGCCAGGAGTTTGAGACCAGCCTGGCCAACATGGTGAAACCCCATCTCTACTAAAAATAGAAAAATTAGCCAGGCATGGTAGCACATGCCTAATATCCCAGCTACTTGAGCACAAGAATAAAGAATGCTTGAACCCAGGAGGCAGAGGTTGCAGTGAGCCACTGAGGTTGTTCCACTGCACTCCAGCCTGGGGCAACAGAGCAAAACTCTGTCTCAAAAAAAAAAAAAAAGACAAATGTGTCTAGTGAACAAAAAATTAAATGTACATAGAAAAATTAAATAGTACAAATAGCAAACAATTGAATAGGTATATGAAAAATATTTATATCTCTTGAATCAGATTTTCACATGTTCAGAAAATATTTATTAAAATGTTTATGCATGTGACTACAAGACAAGCATTAACAAATTTTAAAAGTTTGGTATTTCCAAACTGTAATGCTGGAAAGAACACATGTGTTAGCATCAGACAGCCCTGAGTTCAAATCCCAGCTCTCTTTTTGGGCAAGTTACTTAAATTTTCTGAGTCTCTCTTTTCTAGTCTTTAAAAAATTATCCTTACCTCTTGAGGTTTTCTTGAGGACAAATAACATTATAGTTGTGAAATTTTTTATAAGCTCCATAGCATGGTTCCCACATGAGTAATTATTTAAAAAGCAATTCCTACTCTATCTTGCTTCCATGTCACTAGCTGCTGAGTAAAGTAACACATTCCAATGTGAGCTTTAGCAAGAAAAGAAGGGTGACCAGTGGCAAATGGTCATAATCTCAATTCCTATTAGCAATTTCAGTACAATTTTTGGAAAATAAAACACATGGGCTCAAATATTTACAGTCCCATGTATTTGTCATATGATCTCAGGCAAGTTATTTAATCTCTGTAAGGCTCACCTGTAAAATGATGATAATGCTCACCTCCTGGAGTTGCAGCGAAAGTTAGAGAATGTATCTATAGAGTCACAGGCACATAAGAAGTGCTAAACAGGCCAGGCGTGGCAGCTCACGCCTGTAATCCCAGCACTTTGGGAGGCCAAGGTGGGCAGATCACTTGAGGTCAGGAGTTCGAGACCAGCCTGGCCAACATGGTGAAACCCCCCTCTACTAAAATTACAAAAATTAGCCAGGCATGGTGGCGCATGCCTGTAATCCCAGCTACTCAGGAGGCTGAGGCAGGAGAATTGCTTGAACCCAGGGACGGAGGTTGCAGTGAGCTGAGATCACGCCGCTGCACTCCAGCCTGGGTGACAGAGCGAGACTCTGGCTCAAAAATAAAATAAAAATAAGTAGTAAACAAATGGGACATCTAAATCATTTGTTGCTTTTAAAATCTCCGGTGTCTGCAATGAGCGGCATAGGGGAGTCAGCCAGGAATATGCCTGGTGGTGCTGCCTTTGTGGTGCCCTCTGGCCACTTTGCTCTCCTGCTGGTCCACCCAGAAAGGCAGTAACTCAAGACCCCTTGCATCTGAGAGGCCTTGCACACCCCAACCCCACTTTGTACTTACAAGACCCGAAGTAGACCCCACTTTCCCTGCTCTAGACCTAAAAAGTATTCCCCCTTCTCCACCTGGTAGATGCCTCATCTCCGTCCTAGAGTCTCCACCTTATCTCAGATCCTGGAAGATCAAAGGAAGCTGGTTTTGCTGCTGGAGAGTGAGTTTCCAATCGTCCAAGGTGAAGGTGGTGCCCTGCGAGTTTTGGAAGCCCGTTATGCAGAGTGGTGGACACTAGGGGGCAGCATTTCTCTTTCACATCAGACATGCCGGGCGGCAAAGGCAAGGCCATGGCTGGTTGCCTAGCTTTATCCTGGAGGTTCCCTGACCAGAACAGGTGCACCTGGGGTGCTAGTCTGATACTAAGAAAATGTATCAAAACATTGTTCTTGAGTGGACATGGTGGCTCACACCTGTAATCCCAGTGCTTTGGGAGGGTGAGGTGAGAGGATTGCTTGAGGCCAAGAGTTTGAGACCAGCCTGAGCAACACAGCAAGACCCCATATCTACTTTTTTTTTTTTTAATTAGCCAGGCATGGCCAGGCGCAATGGCTCACACCTGTAATCCCAGTGTTTTGGGAGGCTGAGGTGGGCAGATAGCTTGAAACCAGGAGTTTAAGACCAGCCAGGGCAACAAAGGGAGGCTCCATCTCTACCAAAAAAATACAAAAATTAGCCAAGTGTGATGGCATGCGCCTGTAGTCCCACCTACCCAGAAGGCTGAGGTGGGAGGATCGCCCAGGAAGCGGAGGTTGCAGTGAGCTGAGATCGTGCCACTGCACTCCAGTCTGGGTGACAGAGCCAGACTCTGTCTCTTAAAATAAAAATTATTTGCATGACCGGGCGCAGTGGCTTACGCCTATAATCCCAGCACTTTGGGAGGCCAATGCGGGTGGATCACCTGAGGTCAGGAGTTCGAGACCAGCTTGGCCAACCTGTGAAACCCCATCTCTACTAAAAATACAAAAATTATCTGGCCGTGGTGGCAGGCGCCTGTAATCCCAGCTACTCAGAAGGCTGAGGCAGGAGAATCACCTGAACCCGGGAGGTGGAGTTTGCGTTAAGCCGAGATCACACCATTGCACTCCAGCCTGGCTGACAGAGCGAGACTCTGTCTCAAAGAAAAAATAGAAATTCTTTGTGAATACCCCTGAAGGGAAGAATTATTTTGTGAAGTGGTGAAGGCAAGAGGACCCTGGCTCAGGGTCCAGGCCCAAAACTAGAGTGAAGGAGCAAGGCACTAAAGAAGAAAATGCAGTCAAGATAAGTTTAATGCAATAGTTTTAGAAATCCAAATTAATGCAAAAAATTTCATGATAAACAAAATAGCAAAAATGTAAATAGAGACTGGTTCCAGTCCTCTGCCTGGGTGCTTACCCCACTCATGAGCCTGACTCTCTAGCCCTCTGACTCCAGCTCTGCACCAGGAAGAAGGTCCAGCTTCCCTCGGAGCCTCGGTTTTCCTGTTTCAGATAAAGAGCTTTGGACTCGGTGCCCTCTGAGGTCTTCCTGCTCTCGTGCTCTCTAGACTATAACCAGCTCCTCACTGATCGCCTACTGCAAAGCTCGCGTTGAAAACACTTTGCCCTATAACAGACCCGCTGGGCTGAGCATACCATCTCTCCTTTGGCTGCAGAACTCTCCCCGCTGAAATGTGATCCCTGTACCCAGTTTCAGCAGCACTGGCCAAGAGCCCTGACCCCGTTTGAGACCCCGTTCCAGGTGCTGAAGAACGGAGCGTGAATAAGACATTTTGTTCAACAGGCTCCGTCCACCGCGGGCGGCCAAGGCACAACCGCAACAGAGCGTGGCTCAGGGCTCATAGTGCAAACCCCCGGCGCCAGCGAGGGGCAGGAGGTGGGCAGGAGCAGGACTCACCGACCCCTGTAGGGGTTCAATGCCTGCTTTACAGGTTGGGGAACGCTCCATAGAGGTTTGCAGGACGTGTCGATGATGCTTCCAGGTGGACAGAAGGGAAAGAGTTCCAGACACTAATGGTCGCAATGCGCTAAAATGGCAGAGTTTGCTGATGAATGCCACGGGCACCTGAGACAGGTGCAGGAGCTCTCAGGCCCATCCCCCCTCAGAGTGTCACCCTTAGTCATTGTCAGAGGTACAGCCACCCTGTATGGGTGCTTACAACATGCCGGGTGACATGCCAGGGGCATTATAGACACGGGGCTCCTTTAACCTTTGAAACAGTCACACACAGAGCTGCTGTGAGTACCACGGTCTCCAGGGAGGTAGGAGCCCCCTCATTTTGGAGCATTTGGGGTGGATGGACTTTGACTCACACACACAGCCACGTGCGTCCGCGTAGCTCTGAGAATACCCTAGGAGTTCCACGATCGTGCACGGTGCCAGAAGACGGCAGCCAGTCTTCCCCCTTGGCCATCTTGCAGGGAACAGAGGGCCCAGGGTGGACCCTGGGGCTCCCTGAGCACGTGGGACAGCAGGTTCTAGGCGCTGTGCTCAGGAACCCACCATGTGGAGGGGACAGATCGCCAACGGGGAGCCGCAGGGCGCTGTGCCTAGGGCAGCATGCGCAAAGAAGTGCTGAGCCCCCAGCTGTCGTCTGTGCCAGCTGCAGAGTGGAGAACCCAGGCACCTGGGAGCAGCTTTCAAACGGGGTTGGAGCCACCCACACAGGAAGGGTCTGTGGAGACCGCCCAGGTGGTGGGCATCCTATGAGCAAGAAAGCTGGCCAGTCCCACGGGCACAGCATCCTAGACTCTCCCCTTCCCAAGCCACTGTCGCTGTCCTTCTGTCACGTCCCGCTGCTGTGCTGAGGACACCCTACTCCCCAGGCAGCACGAGGACTGCGGCCTCCAAGAGGCCACATCTCCTTGTCCCTGCCCATCCACACACTCTTGTGCCACCTGTCTCTTGCCGCCCAACCTCTCTTTCTCTTCCAGAATGCCAATCTGGCCCCCTGTGGAGCAGACCCGGATGCCAGCTGGGGCATGCGAGGTACACAGAGCGGGGACCCTGTGGGTCTCTGGCTGGGGCAGGGGTCACTAACACATTCCACAAGACTTGTTCTGAAAACGCCCCGTCCACGGCCTGCGGAAGTCTCCGGGAGTGCCGGGCGGGGACACCTTGGGGGAGGGCGTGCCGGTTTCCCTGCCTCTCCTGGCCAAAAGTCAGTTCCACTCCAAGCTAGCTTTACCCGCGATGCTCCCTCTATCTCATCCATGGCCACGGCGGCCCTGTCCTGCATTGTGTGGCACTCTGTGTCACTTGGGGAAGCAGAGTCACAGGCACAAGTCTTCCAGGGTCTGAGCGAGACGGCGCTGGGCCAAACCCTGCCTGCGCCCTGCTCCCTGTGTGGCTGCCGGCACGCAGCGTGACTCTCCGTGTTCAGCAGGGCTGCTAGGATGTTTGTGTTACCAGAGCGGCCACCTGGTCCTGTGGCAGGTGCCTGGCACCTCCCACAGGCTTACCTCCTGGTCAACCTCTGTGCCCGAGAGTGGCGGAGGAGCCTTGCTCTGCTGGACTGGGTTGCATGGGGACGGAGAGCATCAGTGCACCACAGCCTTCTCCCTCTAAGTGGCCTTCGGTCCCTGGGCCTCAGAGCCAGCAGGTCCAGAACCACACGGGGCAAGTGGGGAAACTCAGGGACCAGCTCCCGACATGGAGTCTCCTTTCCGAGACTGGCTTGAGGACCACGTTCTGTAGATACTGCTTTCTGTGGGTTCTGTGTGCGTGGAGGCCCTATGATCCATACTATTTCATTTTTGTGATAAGACCCTTTGAGTCTGGAAGTGTGACATTAGGGCACAGAGCTCAGTAGTTTGGAAAGGAGAAAATGTAGAGTTAATAAGGTAAGACAGTGAGAGATGGGAGAGGCTTAGAACATAGCAAGATGTCAGTCTCCACAACACCCTCTAAAAGTTTCCCCTGAAATGCCCGCTGTACAGGCAGATAAACTGAGGCTGGCATCTTTCTCAGGGTGGCCCAGACCACCAGAAAGACAGCATCACAGCTGGAAAGCACAGTGCCGCCCTCCGGCTTCCAGCCTGGCCTCCAGCCTGGCCATGCCTCCTGCTCTGCTTTCCCGGGGGAGGCCCTCAGAGCCCCTCTGCCTGCAGCTCTGAGATTAGGGCCCCAGTGCAGGCTGCTCAGGGACCATGCATGGCCCAGCTGACTGCAGGGGGGATACGGGGGCACCCCAGGGCGGGGATTGCACTCACCTTGGACGACGTCTTGCACTTTCTAAACCAGCTCGTGGTCTCCGCTCTCTCTCTCTTACAGAATACAAGGTAAGCGGGGCCGCTCCCACACTGACGTCCGTGCCGCGCCACACCTGCCCAGGTTAAAAGTCCTTTCTGTTGTGCTTTCCCTATGAAATGTGTGTGTCAGGTGCAGACGCAAGTATGTATTCTCGGTGACCTTCTGCTCAGTTCTTTGGTGCCAGCACACACTTGCTTCATGAAGTGACCCTGTGGTTTCCTCCCCCGACAGATCTATCCGTATGACTCCCTCATCGTCACAAACCGAATTCGCGTGAAACTGCCCAAAGACGTGGACCGGACGAGACTGGAGGTAAGCGGGGGACTGCCGGGACAGGGGACTCATTTCTCACGCGAGAGTCTCCGCAGATGTCTCCTCCGTGGTGTCAAGGTCATTGCCCGAGGGGCCACCGTGAGGGACAGTGCGGAGCCTTGCCATGATGCAGAGTCAGGGGCCCACATTGCCTCAAAGGCCAAACGATGTGGTGATGTTCCCCAACCTTGATAGCTTTGCAAAGAAGACCACCCTGGTTTGTGGATGAGGCAGGGAAGGCTTTGTAAGAATAATGAGCTCTGGGCTGGGCACGGTGGCTCACGCCTGTAATCCCAGCACTTTGGGAGGCCGAGGCGGGCGGATCACCGGAGATCAGGAGTTCGAGACCAGCCTGGCCAACACGGTGAAACCCCTCTCTACTAAAAATACAAAATTTAGGTGGGCGTGGTGGCAGGTGGCTGCAATCCCAGCTACTCAGGATGCTGAGGTGAGAGAATCACTCGAACCCGGGAGGCAGAGGTTGCAGTGAGCCGAGATGGCACCACTGCACTCCAGCCTGGGTGACAGAGAGGCTCCGTCTCAATAATATAATAATAATAATAATAATAATAATAATAATAATAATAATAATAATAATGAGCTCTGCAGGAGGTGCCTGTTCTCTCCTACTGAGGTTGAGTAAACTGCCCCAGCTTCTCACCCAACCACATTTACACCCATCTAAAATAACCGGACACATGTAGAAAGCAAGTATGTGTTTCAAAGCCCCAGCAAGGTGTCAGCACAGAGTAGGTGTTTGAATACGATCTGTTGACTGAGAGAACTGACTTAGTTGAGTAGCTACTATGTGCCAAAGTGGCACGTGCAATCCTCCGTTACTCCTCACAATCGCCTATGGTGTCCCAGCATCCAGCCAGGGGGTTTCGTCTCCTGAGCCCTGTCATGAATGTGCTGCTGCCTTTTAGTAGACTCTCTTGCTAGAGTGGAGGGTCTTGAGGCTCCTGAAGGAAAGGGGACTCCCAGCCCCATCTGAGCCCCAAGGCTGGAGAGTGTGTATGACCCCATGTGCACAGGGCCAGCTGCCAGGCCATGCCCAAACTGCCCACCAGGCAGTGGCTCAGTCTGCTGCTGGGGAAGGAGTTGGAGGGGCGTGGATGCAGCTGAGGGGCAGTGGCTCCGTCTGCTGCTGGGGAGGGAGTTGGAGGGGCGTGGGTGCAGCTGAGGGGCAGTGGCTCCGTCTGCTGCTGGGGAGGGAGTTGGAGGGGCGTGGGTGCAGCTGAGGGGCCGTGGCTCCGTCTGCTGCTGGGGAGGGAGTTGGAGGGGCGTGGGTGCAGCTGAGGGGCCCTGGCTCCGTCTGCTGCTGGGGAGGGAGTTGGAGGGGCGTGGGTGCAGCTGAGGGGCCCTGGCTCCGTCTGCTGCTGGGGAGGGAGTTGGAGGGGCGTGGGTGCAGCTGAGGGGCAGTGGCTCCGTCTGCTGCTGGGGAGGGAGTTGGAGGGGCGTGGGTGCAGCTGAGGGGCCGTGGCTCCGTCTGCTGCTGGGGAGGGAGTTGGAGGGGCGTGGGTGCAGCTGAGGGGCCCTGGCTCCGTCTGCTGCTGGGGAGGGAGTTGGAGGGGCGTGGGTGCAGCTGAGGGGCAGTGGCTCCGTCTGCTGCTGGGGAGGGAGTTGGAGGGGCGTGGATGCAGCTGAGGGGCACTCAGCAGTACCCTAGTGCTGGGGCCAGAGAGAGGAGAAGGCACCAGGCTGCTCCTCAAAAAGGGAAGTCTGGAAGGGCATTCCAGCCCGGGGAAGCCCCTGAGCAATGGCTGGCAGGGAGCGGGTGCTACAGGCTGTGTCCCCAGATAGGAAGTACGTCCTTACCAGGAACACTGAGCAGGCACCCACTGCCCTGCACTAGCTGGCCGGGTGCTCTTGAGCTGTGGTTTCTGCACCTCTAAGATGAGGATATTGATTCCATTTGACCGAGCTGCTCTGCAGACGAGAAGCTGCATAAAGCCCTTTGCCCGGGGCCTGGAAAATAGTGCTCCCTCGGTACAGGGATAGTGGCAGTGAGGGAGGGGACCAGGACACTGGTGTGACTGTAGCACTGGGGATGGGATGCATCCATTTTGACCTGTTTGTTGCAAATGGTAGGAACTTGACCTAAAGTGACTTAAGCAGAGAAGGAATTTACTGTGTCCATGAGAAGTGTCAAACTGTAAAATACATCAAGAGGTTTCATCTGAGCCAAATGTGAGTGACCACTCAAGAGGTGCAGTCTCAAGAGCTCCTGAGAACACGGGCCCACGGTGGTTGGGTTAAAATACGTCAAGAGGTTTCATCTGAGCTAAATGTGAGTGACCACCCGAGAGGTGCAGTCTCAAGAGCTCCTGAGAACACGGGCCCACAGTGGTTGGGTTACAGCTTGGTTTATATGTTTCTGGAAGATAGAAGACATCAATCAATATATGTAAGGTACACATTGGTTTGGTCTGGAAAGGTGGGACAACTCGAGGTGGGGGCTTACAGGTCATAGGTGGATTCAAAGATTTTCTGATTGGCACTTGGTTGAAAGAGTTAAGTTATTAAGACCTGTAATCAATAGAAAGGAGCATCTGGGTTAAGATAAGGGGTTGTTTGCACTGGGCGTGGTGGCTCACGCCTGTAATCCCAGCACTTTGGGAGGCTGAGGTGAGCAGATCATGAGGTCAGGAGATCGAGACCATCCTGGCTAACACGGTGAAACCCCATCTCTACTAAAAATACAAAAAATTAGCCAGGCGTGGTGGTGGGCACCTGTAGTCCCAGCTACTTGGAAGGCTGAGACAGGAGAATGGCGTGAACCTGGGAGGTGGAGCTTGCAGTGAGCCGAGATTGCACCACAGCACTCCAGCCTGGGTGACAGAGCGAGACTCCGTCTCAAAGAAAAAAAAAAAAGATAAGGGGTTGTGAAGAACATTATTACGTAGATGAAGTCTCATAGGTGGCCTTCCCTAGAGGCAATAGATGGCAAATGTTTCCTACTCAGACTTTTAAAAGGTGCTAGACTCTCAGCTAATCTCTTCAGGATCAGAAAAAGACCTAGAAAGGGAAAGGAATTCTGGAATGTAAATTTCCCCCACAAGAGACAGCTCTGCAGAGTTTTTTTTTTCTTTGAGACAGAGTCTCACTCTGTCACTCAGGCTGGAGTGCAGTGGCACAATCTCGGCTCACTACAACCTCCACCTCCCAGATTCAAGTGATTCTTCTGCCTCAGCCTCCTGAGTAGCTGGGACTACAGGCACCCACCACCGTGCCTGGCTAATTTTTGTATTTTTAGTAGAGATGGGGTTTCACCATGTTGGCCAGGCTGGTCTCAAACTCCCAACCTCAGGTAATCTGCCCGCCTCTGCCTCCCAAAGTGCTGGGATTACAGGTGTGAGCCACCATGCCTGGCCTGCAGAGCCATTTTAAAATATGCCAAAAAAATATATTTAGGGGTACAATATTTGTATTTCTTTCAGGGTCTGCTCTCTGTCATGTGATGCTATACTAGAGTCAGACAGGAATTTGGTACCTTATGGCTACAATTTTAAGATCTCTGTTTTAATGTTAATGTTATCAGTTGTCCCTGAATTCCGAAGGGCGGAGGGTAGAATGAGACATGTCTCACTCGTCCCCTCCTCTCTTCATGGCCTGAACTAGGTTTGTAGGTTTGTAGGTTTCTTTGAAATCCCCTTGGCAGAGAGGAGGGGTTCATTCCTCCTCAATCATCAGCCGTTGCAGGGCTTAGAATTAATTTTTGGCTTACAGCCGTCTCTCATGACTGAATGTCTCCTTCAGGTGTGGCTTAATCAAGGACTAAATTATGTCTCCAGTGCCCAGTTTCTTTCCTTCTATCTTTTGACTGTGCTTTTTCTGTGCCAGCTCTATTGATAGACTTTTACCTCACCTCTCTCAGGCTCTAAATCTGCGGGGAAGAGACCCACATCTTTCTCTCTCTCGGCAGTCCCAGAAAAAGCCCCATCTCTGCCCCTGAGTAGGTAATATGACCACCCTTTAATCAGCCAGTTTGACCCAAGGAATGCAATGCCCCAATTGGCCAGGCTCCGCCATAGGCCCATGCCTGGAGCTAACAGGGCTGCTGACATCACCTGAGCTGGGTGGCATATTTAACACTCCATCTTAGATAACCGGGAGAGGGGAAAGAGGGAAGTGAATCTACAATGCAGATGAATGGTTAAGAGGAAAGGAGTCTTCTCTGGTGCCCTTTGGTCATTTACAACGTTTTACACAACAATGTAGGTAAGGAAAAAGACTAATCTGTAATCAGAGAAACAAAGGTGACAGCTGCTTAGGTTACAGCTGCCTGTCACATGACTCAGGTCCTGTAATCATATTCTCTTAAGGCTCAAAATATGTTAAATTTCCAACAGCTTAGATTTTGAACAGCAACTTGTTTCGTTTTCACGTTCCTAAAGATGGGGAAGAGAATGCCGGGCCACAGGCAGCGAGTGTTTGCCCGTGGGAGGGTGGGAGATGGGGCTGAGGAGGATGGAGAAGCCACATGGCAAGCCCTTGACTGCCCTGGCCAGTCAGCGCCATCAGTCCTCCAGGCTGTGCCAAGCACCCAGATGTGTGGGTATCGTGTTAGCAAAGGCACCACAAAGCCAGATAGCACAAGGGCCTTTGCCGGGGGGAGCTGGCAGCTTGTGGGACATTTGGACTTAACCCCACAGAAAAGGAAAGGCCACCAAAAGGTTCTGATGTGTTAGGATATGCATGGGTCATCAGTAGGAGGACGCTGGGCAGCAGGAACTGGCTAGGAAGCTGGCATGTGGGTCCAGGCAGCACCAGGTAGGTGGAGAAGCCCAGCATCTGCGCAGAGTGAGTGCGCAGGGGAGGCTGCGAATCCAGTGAGTGCGCAGGGGAGGCTGCGAATCCAGTGAGTGCGCAGGGGAGGCTGCGAATCCAGTGAGTGCGCAGGGGAGGCTGCGAATCCAGTGAGTGCGCAGGGGAGGCTGCGAATCCAGTGAGTGCGCAGGGGAGGCTGCGAATCCAGTGAGTGCGCAGGGGAGGCTGCGAATCCAGTGAGTGCGCAGGGGAGGCTGCGAATCCAGTGAGTGCGCAGGGGAGGGTGCGAATCCAGTGAGTGCGCAGGGGAGGCTGCGAATCCAGTGAGTGCGCAGGGGAGGCTGCGAATCCAGTGAGTGCGCAGGGGAGGGTGTGAATCCAGTGAGTGCGCAGGGGAGGCTGCGAATCCAGTACGGCCCGCCTCACACTCAGGAGGCGCCCCTGCCGTCTCATCCTCAAGACCTCTCTTGGGTGGCCTCTGCCTACCGTCACATGGGACCATCCCCCAGTGGCCAAGGAAGGCACCCCAAAAGGAACTCCGACACTGCTAGCAGCCTGCAGGGACGCATTCTTCAGCTCCTGTTGAAGTTGTTTCCTTGAGAGTTGTGTGGTCAGGAATACTACTGACCTTTGTAAAATGGTTATCTCTGGTGGGGTGGGTGGCTCACCCAGTCAGGAACTGCTGGGAGGGTTCCTGCTGGCTGTGTGTCTTTGTTCCTCAAAGGGCGTGTCCCCTCTGGGCTGTCTAATGCTGCTGGAGTTAATTGCTCTCACCACAAAAGGTGAGCTCAGCCAGCATGTCTGGCAGCTCCTGGCCCAGCAGCAGAGTGGAACCAGGGGCCTGTTGGGACTCGCTGCAACCCTCTTGGGACTGTAGTGTGCTTGACGGGACTTCTATTTAACTTTTTTTTGGCAATAATACAACATGAAAATTGTAAAATACAAGTGGTTAACATTTGTAAATGTATCCTTTTAAAACACCCTCTGACACCTGGGTAATGGTTTTAATCACTCAGATTTCCAAGAACACACCCAAGGGTATGACCCTAGTCCTCCTTCCTCCTCAGGCTCAGCCAAGCCAGGAGGCAACTGGAAATGTTACCACATATGGGGAATGTCCCTCATTTTTCAACAGCGGCTGCCTGTCTGCCTCTGGCTGGGAGTGGGATATGAGCCAGAGGGGGCTCAGGAGGGGCCACCTCCCAGCAGGAGAGAAAGGGACCCCTGATGTTTTTCTTTCAGAGGAAAGAGCTTTATTTTTAATATAAATTTTAAAAATCTTAACTGTCATAAAAGCCCAGAAAAATACAAAGAAGGACATAAACCTCTTAAGGAATTCCCCCACCCAGTCACAGCTGATAACTCAGTGGGAGACATGCTTCTGGAAATCTCTTTTGCACATCATCTCAGAGCTAACTGAATCCTATTTTGGATCAAGAGGGCTCATACTGTATATCCAGGTTTGACATCCTGCTTTTTGCTTTCAAATTTGACAGGGATATTTCTAGGCCAATCAATGCCGATCTGCCCCACTTTTTATTTATTTATTTATTTATTTATTTATTTATTTATCTATCTATTGAGACAGCATCTCCCTCGGTCTCCCAGGCTGGAGTGCAGTGGTGCAATCTCAGCTCACTGCAGCCTCCGCCTCCTGGGTTCAAGCGATTCTCCTGCCTCAGCCTCCTGAGTAGCTGGGACTACAGGCGCCCACCACCACACCCGGCTAATTTTTTGTGTTTTTAATAGAGATGGGCTTTCACCATGTTGGCCAGGCTGGTCTCAAACTCCTGACCTCTGGTGATCTGCCCACTTCAGCCTCCCAAAGTGCTAGGATTACAGGCGTGAGCCACTGCGCTGGCCTGCCCTACCTTTTAAATGGCCATGTGGTGGCCCACTGGGAATGTGGTTCCCACGGGGGACGTGTGTGCACCTGTGTGCATGCATGTGTGTGTATGTATGTATACCTGTGTGCATGTGTGTTTGCATGTGTGTATATGTGCGTATACATGTGGGTATGTGTGTGTATTCATTTTCACACTGCTATAAAGAAATACCCGAGACTGGGTAATTTATAAAAGAAAGAGGTTTAATTCACTCACAGTTCTGCATGACTGAGGAGGCCTCAGGAAATTTACAATCATGGTAGAAGGCAAAGGGGAAGCAAGGCACGTGTTACATGGTAGCAGGAGAGAAAGAGAGTGTGAAGGAGGAACTGTCAAACACTTAAAATACCATCAGATCTTGTGAGAGCTCACTCACTATCACGAGAACAGCATAGGGGAAACCACCCCCAGGACCCAATCACCTCCCACCAGGTCCCTCCCTCCACATGTGGGGATTATGGAGATTACAATTCGAGATGAGATTTGGGTGAGGACACCGCCAAACCATATCAGTGTGTATGTGTGTATACATGTGCCTGTGAGTATGTATGTATGTGGATATGTGTGTATGTGTGTGTATATGGGTGTGTATAGATGTATGTGTGTATATGCATGTGTGTATGTTTATGTATGCATGTATGCATGTGTGTATATGTGTGTGCATGTGTGTGTATATGTGTATACTTGTGTGTATGTATATATGTGTGTATACATGTTTGTGTATAGTTGCGTATGTGTATGTGTGTATATGCATGTGGATATGCATATGTGTGTGCATGCACGTGTGTGTGTGTGCATGTGTTGTGTAAGATGAGGGATGGCAGGTAGGAAATGAATTCCAGGAAGAACAAAGTACACGTGCAAAGGACCTAGGACAGGAGGGAGCCTTGGCTGCTGGAGGAGGTATACGAAAGCTGAGGTGTCTGGACCTGAGCCCGGATAGGCCCTGCGGTGCCCTGGACCATGTTAAGCAGTTTGGTTTTTAGCCTAAGAGCAATGGCTTTATGACTAGGTGTGCAATTGAAAACAACCTCTGTGGCTACATGGTGAAGCCCAGATTGGCTGCGTAGAAGCAGGGACACTGTTTCAGGACAATTTGGGTCTGGGGCAAAACGTGATGGCATCTTGGACACTGGTTGTGGACTGGTGAGTGTGAGAAGTGGATGGATGCAGGTGATCTGTGGGAAGTCGAGGGGGCAGAACTTGGTGGCGGGAAAGTACCCCAGGTGTGGCTGCAGGCTGTGTGGGTGTGATGGTGACACCCAGCCAGATGCTCTGTGCCCATGAGCAGCAGCCAGTCACTGTGACAGTGGGTTTCACAAAGGAGGAAAATTGTATTCACAAGACTGCTGAGCAAGGAGACTGGAGAACAAATCTCAAACTTGCCTCCCAGAGAATAGGGCCTAGGAAGGAATAAGAAGTGGGTGATCTAAGGCGTGGGAAAGATGACTGCTGGTGGGAAAGGCGAGGGCATGAGGATTTTGCGTGAACACGATTGAGCTACATGGTTCTTCGTGGGACATATGTTTAAGAAAAAGACAGTGTTAGCATGATCCGAGAAAGATGTTTTTGGTCCTCTGAAGTTGGGCATTCGCTCAGGCCTACTTGAAGGGCTCATGGTCTCTACTGGCTTAAAATGGACAAGAGCTAACTCTAAGTTCCCAAAAAACAACTTTAAGCAACCGTTACTATAGCAACACACACATCAGCGATGTTATCTGTAAGGGAGCTAGTGGGAATTTAGTTATGTATTATTTGGCCATGTGACTTTTAGCTATATAGGTTAAAAAATTAAGGAGCAAGTGACTAGAAGCAAGCAGGCAGATTAAGTTTGGAGGCCCAATCAGATGAGTCCCTTGGTTTCAAGGGTGGATGGAGCGGCCATCACTTAGTGGAGCAGCATGTGGGCAGATGTGATTAACACTCACTGACGGGGCATGGCCAAGGGGATGCAGGATGCCCAGCCGCGCAGCAGTGAAAGGTGCCACGCAGCACATAGGTGTTCAGTTACAGTGGATAAGTATGGAGGAGTATGGAGAAGCCCTGATCATCCTCTTCCACTCTGGGAGGGCTGTCCCATGGAAGAGGGTCAGACGAATCAGGTGGTGCCAACATGCAGAGCGGGGTTCAGCACACAGAGCTCATAAAAGGCAGAGCTGAGATTCAAACTAAGGTGTTGCTGAGAGCCACTGCAATATGCTGTCTTCTGAGTTAATTACAGTGTGAAAAATGAATTTTTTTTTGAGACAGGGTCTCACTCTGTCACCTAGGGTGGAGTGCAGTGGCACAATCACAACTCACCACAGCCTCAACCTCCTGAGCTTAAGTGATCCTCCCACCTCAGCCTCCTGAGTAGCTGGGACTACAGGCATGTGCCACCACCCCCAGCTAATTTTTTACTTTTTGTAGAGACAGGGTGTTACTATGTTGCCCTGGCTGGTCTCAAATTCCTGGGCTCAAGTGATCCTCCCACCTCAGCCTCCCAAAGTGCTGGGATTTCAGTCATGAGCCACTGCGTCCAGCCTGAAAATAAATTTCTAACCCGTCTTAGGTGCCCCCAACTTCCCAGTACAGACAGGCATAGTGCTCCTTAGATAAGAAAGTGTATCAACCAGGGTTTTCCAGAGAAACAGAACCATTAGGTGGATGGATGGTGGGTGGATGAATGGAGGGATGCATGGACAGATAGATAAATGGATGGATAGATGGATGAGTGGATGCATGGGTGGGTGGGTGGATGGATGGGTGGGTAGATGCATGGGTGGGTGGATGGATGGGTTGGTGGATGGATGGGTGGATGGATAGGTGGGTGGATGGGTGGGTGGGTGGATGGATGAGTGGGTAGATGGATGGGTGGGTGGATGGATAGGTGGATGGATAGATGGATAGGTGGATGGGTGGGTGGATGGGTGGATGGGTGGATGGGTGGATGGGTGGATGGGTGGATGCATGGTTGGGTGGGTGGATACATGGATGGGTGGGTGGATGGATGGATGGAGGAGTGGATGGAATGGATCGGTGGATAGATGGGTGGGTTGGTGGGTAGGTGGATTTGTGGGTGGATTAATGCATGGGTGGACAGATGAATGGATTAATGGATGGATAGATGCATGAGTGGATGGATGGGTGGGTGGGTGGATGGATGAGTGGGTAGATGGGTGGGTGGGTAGGTGGATGGGTGGATGGATTGGTGAATGGGTGGATGGGTGGGTGGATGGATGGATGGATGGATGGATGGAGGAGTGGATGGATTGGTGGATTGGTGGATGGATTGGTGGATGAGTGGATTGGTGGATGGGTGGATGGATTGGTGGATGGGTGGATTGGTGGATGGGTGGATGGGTGGATGAATGCATGGGTGGACAGGTGAATGGATGGATAGATGGATGAGTGGATGGATGGATGGGTAGGTAGGTGGGTGGATGGATGGATAGATAGATAAATAGACAGATAGCCACAGCCGTATACTAAGAAATTTATTTAAAGAACTTGGCCCACACGATTGTTCAGGCTGGCAATTCTGCAATGTGAAGGGCAAGCCAGCAAGCCGGGGACTCAGGCAGGAGTTGATATTCCAGGCTGGGTTTCTTCTCTGGGAAACCTCAGTATTTACTCTTCAGGCTGTCAACAGACTACATGAGGCTCCTGCATTATTGAGGGCGATCTCGTTTTCTTGCAGTCAGCTGACTCTCAATGTGAGCTGCATCTACAGCACACTTTCACAGCAGCATCTAGACTAATGCATGACCAAACAACTGGGCCCCACAGCCCAGCCACGGTGACACGTACAGCTTAGCCATCTCAGAACGCAAGGTGGATGGGTGGAAAGGGAATTCTTGTCTGGCCCGAGGCCCTCCCGGTCCGTGGTTCGTGGATTCGCACTCTGAGACCTTTCTGCTTGCTTGGCAGGGAAGGGCTGAGCAGGAAAACAACGCTGTAGCCACAGGAGTTTTTGTAAATTGCACACTTAATCATAAATGCCATTGCTCTTAGGCTAAAAACCAAACTGCTTAACATGGTCCAGGGCCCTGCAGGGCCTATCCTGTCCTCACCTTTCCCGGCTCAGGTCCAGACACCTCAGCTTTCTTTTGTTTTTTTTCTTTTTTTTGAGACGTAGTCTTGCTCTGTCACCCGGACTGGAGTGCAGTGGCGCAATCTCAGCTTACTGCAAACTCCGCCTCCCGGATTCAAGTGATTCTCCTGCCTCAGCCTCCCAGGTAGCTGGGACTACAGGCATGTACCACCACACCTGGTTAATTTTTGTATTTTTAGTAGAGATGGGGTTTCGCTGTGTTGGCCAGGCTGGTCATGAACTCCTGATCCACCTGCCTCAGTCTTCCAAACTGCTGGGATTACAGGCATAAGCCACTGTGCCCAGCCGACACCTCAGCTTTCTTATGCTTCCTCCAGCAGCCAAGGCTCCTCCTGCCCCAGGGCCTTTGCACATGCACTTTATTCTTCCTGGAATTCATTTCCTACTTGCCATCCCTCACCCTACACACACACACACACACACACACACACACACACACACAGAGAGAACAAGGGGAGCAGCTCATTGCTGGAGTCCTGTGGTTTCTTGAACTGTCCTCTTCCAGGCCCTGAGGCCAAATGCACACCAGGGTTTGCTCAAGCAGTGAGAGCCCAAATTGTTGGAATGTGCCTGAAAAATAAGGGCCCCACAGTGAAAGAATATCTCCTTTGTTTAAACTCATCCAACTGGTCTGATGAGAGGGTGTGTCCTGGTAGACTGGGGGTGACAATAGGAGCCACATGGGTGTGTCTGAGAGATTTTGCACCAGAATCCTGGACCTTAAGGCCTCCCTGGCCGAGACAAGGAAGAGAAACACAAGCAGAACTGTGTGGCTGGGAGAAAGCGTCGGGAGTCAGAAGAGTGGCAGGCAGAGGCCAAATGCAGGGGCCTGGTAGGCCAAGACAGTGGCGGGGGAGCCCCGTGGCGCCACAGCAGAGAGCAGGACAGGCAGTGGAAGCTGGAGGTGTTGAGAGGCAGCACTGCAGAGGGGAGAGCCCAGATTCAGATTCACAATGCAGACCAGATATCTTGTCCCTCAGTGAGGATGGGACAGTGCTGTGAGCAGACAGGCCTGTGCCCACCTTCATGGTGCTGAGAGCCAGAGAAGGTCAGCACTGACTCAGCCTTGAGGGACACAGCATGGCCCCAGGGCCTGCTTGGTGAGCGCAATCCAGGAGGGCCTCCAGGAGGAGGGGACACTTGAGTCAGGACCAGTAGGATGACGAAGAGCTGCTGGTGAATGGGAGAGGGAGCACTGTGTGGTGCTTCCCCTGGGCTTCCATAGCACACCGTGCAGCAGAGGAGTGGAGGGGAGGCATGCAAGGCTGTGGAGGGGCAGGGCCCTGGGGCCACCTGACAGCCACATCATTGCCCCGCTAAGCCGCTGTCCCCTCTCTGCCCCATAGGCTGTGGAAGAGGTCCTGGGGTATGGAGGGAAGGCTTGCCTGGAGGGGCAGTGGCCACCATCATTATGACAGTGATGTCACTGTAGGTCCTGTAGGGACCTCCTGCCGGGAGGGCTGGAGCTTTGTGTCCTGGGCCTGGCTTAAGCGAGACTCACCCCTGTATGCAGGGCCTCCTTGTGCAGGCCAAGGCAGCGTGAGCCGGTGGGATGCAACACGGAGCCTAGGCCTTGGGAGAAAAGTGGCCCCTTGCTGGCCCTAGGGGCCCAGGCTGAGCAGGGCTAGGACCTGAGGCCCACCCGGTCAGCCAGCCCTGTGCTGGTACAGGGGAGGTGGCTGTGACTGGTGGGCTGTGTGGAGGAAGGAGGTATCAGAGAGGCCCCTCCCAGGGGTATCTCTGAGCTTGGTGGGGTCTGGGGAGCTGGGACTACCCTGAGGGGACTTAGGGCTGGAGGTTGGTTGCGGGGGTAGGCCAGGGCAACCTGTCCCTGATGGAGTGGAGGTGGCACAGGTCCCTGAGGCTTCACCGCAAACTTGAGATGGCCCTGGAGGTCCAGGTGGGAGGCAGGAAGTAAGGGTGGAGGAAAGGTCAAGCCACCTAGCCTGGCTCCCAGGTCTGGCTCTGCCGCTTCTTGGCTATGTGACCTTGGGCAAGTCACACAACCTCTCTGAGCCTGGGCTTCCTGAGGCAGTCCCCCTGCCATGCTGCAAAAACGCCTCCCTGTAGGATGCTCCCTGGGGAAACCAGTGCACCTCAGCAGTGAGGCCCACCTACCCTCGGCAAAGACACCCACCCCAGGCTTCCTTCCTTCCAGCTGTGCTTGTCCTTCGCAGGCCCTGGGGGTGAGGTGCACTCCTGTGGGGCCTTCAGGAACCTGAGACAAGAGGATCTGGCTTGAGACCAGAAAGCTGGCCCCAGTCTCTGGGGTCAGCTGGGCCTCACTCACTCTGCCCGCCCTGGCAGACCCATGGAGAAAGCCTGCCTGCCTCTGGCCCTGAGTGAGATTGAATGCCAGTTCTGCAGCTGGCCACAGAGTAAGGACCTTTGAGCCCCTCTCACCTAGGAGGCAGTGGAGAGTCAGCCAGGTGAGCTGTGACACTCAGAATCCCACAGCTGGAGCCCAGAGTTATGAACAGACCCCCTGCTGGGGACAGCCCCTCATGTGACCCTCACCCAGCCTTCCGGATACCCAGGCAACCAAGTTCTCTCACGCTGCAGACAGAAAACAGGACTGGAGCCTGCAGGGAGGTGGTCCCTGCCAGCCCCCTAGACCCCTGGCCCCAAGTCCTGGGCTGTGTAGGCCACATATGAGTGGCCCGGCCCAGCCCACGTGCTCGGGACACCCCCGGCCCCTCCCTGTTGCTATGGTCTGCCCAACCAGGCTGCTCCCCAGGGCCCCTAGTGATGCAGCATCCCAGTCCCAGTGCCACACTCCCAGAGAAGGTAACCATTCACAGCAACTTCAGAAGCCACCCAGATCCTCCCTCCACCGCCCCCCCGCCCCACAGTCATCCCCAAGGGTACCTCTGCTTCCCACACCCACCTCTCAACACTCTGCCAGCCTTCCCGCTTGCCTGCCAGCTCCAAGTCTTCCTCGAATCGCCCTCCCCAGAGGCTCCCACAGCCCGGAGCCTATGGTGTCATCCTCATGCCTGCCCTCCTCTCCTTCCCCAGCATTTGGGGCACACCTGCCCACCGTCCGCTCCCTCTCCACTCCTCCCTCCTCCAGCAAAGACCTGACACCAGCTAAACCCAAGAGACCACTCACTCACCAGTCCTCCTCCCTTTAAATATGGGATTGCAGATGGCAGGGAGCACTGCCCAGCCATCCTGCCACACCACCCCCTTGACACCTTCCCTCTGCCCACCAGCACCTTTGTGCCCCTCCCTTAGTCTCCCCCAGCAGGAAGCAGGAATGTGGACACAGGGAGGCCTGCCCCAGGCACCAGCTCTGAACTCTCCTCGTCCTTCTGGTGTCAGCCTCCCGTCCTTTACATATTTACTTACATGTCAGTTCACCACCCCAGCCTACCCCTGCCAGGGGCCTTGTGTCTCTGGCTTTCCGTGTCTGGAACAAGGTCTGGTATCACCCGGTCTTGGATAAAGCTAGAAATGATTTTCCTTTTTCGTTCCTTTGATCTCATCCATCTTGATTGTTCCACCGTAATTCAGAAGATGGTGATTTGGTACCTGTAAGTGCAGGGCTGCTATCTTAAATGACCCACTGAGTGTCAAATGTCTGAAGAGGCGCGGTCTGAAATGACAATTCTAAGTTTCTGTGGACTGGCTGATGGATTTCTCAGCACCAAGAAACCCTGATCTCAGCACCATGCAAGCGGTTCATTTCTGGCAAGCACCAGGATTCTTTTCCTCTTTGCAAACTCGAGATAGCAGCAGGCGGCCGAGGGCCTCTTCCTGGCAGACCTGCTGGATAGGCTGTGTTTGTGTGTGTGTATGTGTGAGAAAGAGAGAGAGAGAAAAAGAGAGACTGACTCTGAGCCCAGATTCAACTAAAACATGGCATTCTGGGGGATTTCCTGAGTCCTTCCTCCAGATCACACCAACTGCTGGGGCTCCAAAATCCAGGGCATACCACACAGATTTGGTGATTCTTGTGAAATGTGTGAATGGCAATGGTTTACACTTTTCATAGTTGACCACATGTCTCCACTTCCATTTTCTCTTTTGCTAATCACAGTGATTCTAATATAGCACTTGAGTTTTTTGTTTGTTTGTTTTTTGAGACAGGGTCTCACTCTGTCACCCAGGTTTGAAGTGCAGTGGTGTGATCACAGCTCACTGCAGCCTCAACCCCCTGGGCTCAAGAGATCCTCCCACCTCAGCCTCCTCAGTAACTGGGACTACAGGTACTTGCCAGCACACCCGGGTAATTTTTGTAATTTTTGTAGAGATGGGGTCTCACTATGTTGCCCAGGCTGATTTCAAACTCCTGAGCTCAAGTGATCTGCCTGCCTTGGCCTCCCAAAGTGCTGGGATTACAGGTGTGAGCCACCACACCCATCCAAATTAACCATTTTAACTATTTTATTTTATTTATTTTTTTGAGATGGAGTCTTACTCTGTTACTCAGGCTGGAGTGCAGTGGTGTGATCTCAGCTCACTGCAACATCCACCTTCTGGGTTCAAGTAATTCTCCTGCCTCAGCCTCTCGAGTAGCTGGGATTACAGGCATGCGCCACCACACCCAGCTAATTTTTGTATTTTTAGTAGAGATGGGGTTTGCCATGGCTGGTCTTGAACTCCGACCTAAGGTGATCCACCCGCCTCGGCCTCCCAAAGTGCTGGGATTACAGGCATGAGCTGCCACCCTGGCCCATTTTAACCATTTTAATGTGTACCATTCAGTACAGTTCAGTGCATTCACAACATTGTGCGACCAACCCCACTCTCCAGCTCCGGAACATTCCAACTCCGGAACATTCCAGCTCCAGAACATTTTCTTCACCACAAGAGGAAACCCCATACCCGTTAAACAGTCCCTCCCCATTCCTCTCTCCCCCAGTCCCTGACAACCATGAATCCATGCTCTGTCTCTATGGACTTGCCTGTTCTGGACATTTCAGAGAAGTGGAATCATACACTATGTGGTCTTTGGTGTCTGGCTTCCTTCACGGAGCCGGTGTGTTTGGGGCTCGTCCACGCTGTGGCATGTGTCGGAACTTCCCGACCTTTTAAGGCTGAAGGCTATTCCGTCACACGGACATGTCACATTCTGTGTATCTATTTGTCCATTGATGGACACCTGGCTTGTTTCCACATTGCAGTGATTTTGAGTAATGCTGCTAGGAAAGTGGGTGACCATCATCTCTCTGAGTCCCTGTTTTCCATTCCTCCGCGTGTCTGTCCAAGAGTGGATGGCTGGGGCATATGATAACTGTGTGGAGCGTGTCGCAGAACTACAGAAAACTGCTCCCCACACAGCTGCACTGAAGCCACACTTTTCAGAGGGCAGCAGACGGGGATTCAGGGCAGAGCCTGGCCTCTTCCTGCCACTGGCCTTATCCAGCCTCCTTCCAGTTCCTCCTCTCAGCCCCGCCCAGGCGAGGCAAGGGGAGCAAAGGGAAACATCCCCATGGATGGAAAGTCCCAGGCTCCCTGGAAAGGCTCCTTAGGGGAGGGGAAGCCTGAGCCAGCTCTGAGGGCTGCGGGGTTTCTCAGAGCCTGCTGAGGAAGATAGGCAGGAGAGTGGGGGTTGCAGGCCCTGCAAGGCAGAGCTAGAAGGCAGGTGGCTGCTTGGCAGGGAGCTCCACAGAGCTAGAAGGCAGGTGGCTGCTTGGCAAGGAGTTCCACTGAGCTTGCGGTGGCTGAGGTCATACTAACACGTGCAGCCAGCACCCACGGGTGCAGTCCACAGGCAGTGCTGACCTATGTCCATACATACCTTCCTCCCCACAGCTCCAGGGTGTGGGCTCTAGGGGACCCCATTACACACAGATGAGCAGACTGAGGCTCCAGGGGCTAACTCACTCCTATGGCATCCCAGAAGCGCTGGCATCCACGCCCTGACCACCAAGCTGTGTGCCTGTCCACGGTGACCCCAGACAAGAAGCCGGGCTCTGAGAGGCACAACAGCTCTCCCACGCTCACACACTAGGGGCTTCCGGTGGAGGGAGGATTTGCACCCGGGCCTGGGCCATGCCTGGCGTTCTTGCTCACCCTCCTGGGCTATGAAATCCCAGGGGTAAACCTTCCACCTCCTGCTCTCGGATGACAGCTGTGACCACTCACTGAAGTAACAAATATGACCACTGAAGGAAATCTATAAAAGCTCAGATGTTCATGGGCAGGTGGGGGTCCTGCTCTGGGACATGTTAATGAACTTGGTCCACAGCAGCAGATGCCTTTGTAGGAGTCAAGAGTGGAAGATTCTGGCTCCAGCTCCACCACTGGGTGCTGTGTGTCCCCTGTGTGTCCCTGGCAGGGTCGCTGTCCTCTGAGCTCAGTTCTTTCACTGCAGAGAGGGTGCCAGGAACCGCCAGTAGGCCGAGCACGCTGAGGGCCACCCTGTCCTCAGTGCAATCCTGCCCCTGGATTGCTTGTCGGCAGCAAACTGCCCAATGGTGTCCCTTGCTGCGTGGCTAACTGGTCCCTTCTGTTTTGCCTTTTTGTTTGAAGAGACACTTGTCGCCCGAGGAGTTCCAGGAAGTGTTTGGGATGAGCATTGAGGAGTTTGACCGCCTGGCCCTCTGGAAGAGGAATGACCTTAAGAAGAAAGCCCTGTTGTTCTGACGGCCGCCAGCCTGCCCCACCGGTGTGTGCCGGATGCCAAGGCGAGGGGCCCCTGGCGAAAACCACGCACACCCCTCCCACACACCTTGCTCTGGCTTCTCTGTGTCGATGGGGTGGGCGGGAGGGGGTCCCCCAGCAGGTGCGGCCCCTGTGCCTGCCAGCGACGCTCCTGCCCGTAGTTTAGGGCCGAGACGGCTAGCTTCACACCACCCTTCCCCGCTGTGGCTTGGTGTCAGGGAGAGGCTGCAGAGTGGCTGTGTCAGGCATCAGACAGAGCACACAGGTGGCTGCAACCCAGCCCACCTTCCCAGTGTTCTTGAGGTGCCCTGGCCCCGGTGCTAGGCACGTGGGGGACAGAGGTGGCCGGGATGTGAGCTGTGAGGCTTGTTGATGACAGGTGCTGACACCATCATCGGGGGTGGGCACACGGCCCTTCGGAGCCTGGGCAGCCTGGCCTCACAGGCAGACTCGCGGATGGGGCAGCAAGCGTCTGGGACAGTGCCAAGAGTGGGGTGTGTGATTTTTGCAGGCGTTTGTGATGGGTCTCTTTAGGGACAAATGTCAACAAAGGACAAGACAGGGCACCTTCCACCAGCGCCCCCCCATGCGCTGCGTTCCTCTTCCAGATCGCCCCCTAGATGCCTACACGATATCTTTAAAGTAACACAGAAGTTTTTATTTTATTAAAAAGTATAGCCTACTGAAACGCGAGATGACATATATAGAGTTTAATTTTACGGTCCCTCCGCAGGGGAGCGGCCTCCAGCCTTATTCTCCACCGCTCGGATCTGTGTGGTTTCAGTCTGTTCTTGGTGTGGTCCTCATACGTAGTGCTCCCTGTCTGGTTTCTTTTCTCTTTCGTTTTTCTTTTTCTCGTCACACAGGTAACCTTAAAGACAGACCCCTCTAAATAACGCTTTGTAAATACATGTGAAGTATAGCCACCACTGTTTTCCTTGCTGTTATTTTTCCAAGTCTTGGAGAGAAAACATCATCCTCTGATGGCCAAAGCCCTGGAATCAAGGGTTTCCACGTACCCTGCCTAATACCCGACGTAGCTCTTGATGCACCATCCTTGTGCTGTGACTGGCGGTGTCTCAGCCTGAAACATAAACCCCACACGCCCCAGGAGCGATATGCTCCCTGAAACAGACAACCACACGCTGTTAGGGAGAGAAGGATGGAGATAGGATGGAGATATGGCTCTTCTCATCTTCGAAGCCAGCAGGGCATCCCGGAGCAGGAGGCTAGCCGGGCTCCCCAAGCGAAGGCGTTGGTATCTGTCATTAGGCATGTGTTAGGTTGCAGCGCCGGCCGTCACAGGATGCTGATAAGTGCGCTGAGAGGTGGCTGAAACACCAAAGTCTGTTTCCCCGTCTGCAGTGGGTGTTGCCTCTTTGTGTGTGTCCCGAGGTTCCTGCCTGTGAGTCGGCCTTACTCTGCTTCCTTAGCGCCCATGACACGCCAAGTCCTGTTTCGCACTCGGCTTCTCACCCGCCTGGCTCGGCTAGGGAGAGGGAGTTTTTAGCACCTAATATGCTTCCTGCCATTGCGCAATCTGAGCCTGAGCAACTGGAAACCCCCATTTCTCATTAGTGCAATGTCATATCTGATCCCAGGAAGCCTGGAAAATAAAAGACGATGCATTATAACTTGCGGAAGTACAAGACCACTTGTTATGAACTTGTGTGACTTTAAAGGCAAGGCCCCTTCTGCAAGCAGTGCTTGTGGAGGGCACCCGTTCCAGGCTCAACGCTGGGTGTGCACATGGGGCAGGCGAGGCCTTGGGGAGGGGTCAAGTGTCTGCATTAGGGCCCCCGTAGGACATTCCCCAGAGGCAGCTTGCACAGACAAATTCCTGGGCCCTCACCAGGGCCAGGCCCTCTGCTGATGGCAGTGATGAGGGAAACCTGATATGCACCTGCCCCGGAGGCTGGGGAGACAAAGGCAGCCAGGCTGATCGCTGCTCTGTGGAGCTGGCCCCAGGGAGGTCCCAAATACACCCCTAGGTCAGGGGAGGCTTTCTAGACAAGATGCTGCCCCAACTAAGTCTTGGTAAATGGGAGGTAAGGGAATAAATACCTCCCCAATAAAGGAAGGGCATCCCGGGCAGCTGAAACAGCAGTAGCGGAGGCGCTGAGGCTGGAAACAGCCTCCCAGGTTCTGGAAAATTCGGTGGCTGGTTATGGCTGAGCACAGGGCCAAGGAAAAGGCTAGAAGGAAAGAGACTGCAGGCAGGGCTCCCGCACGGGATTGAACAGTGCCCTGTGGGGATTAAACATCTCATCATCTCTAATCTTATTCCAATGACATTCATGATTCTTTTGAACTTTGGGTCTTCCCCAAAAAAGCTTGTCCATACACACACTACCCATCACCGTCTACCCGGTTACACACTCAGAAATCAGTATTCTCCTTGGTTTCTTCCCCCGACCCCAAGGACAACTGTCAGCAAGCCCTGGTAAGTGCCACCTCCCAAGCATCGACCTACAGCTCTCCACCTGCACAGACACCACCGTGGAATTATCCAGTGGGACATGCTGAGAACAGGAGGTGGTACTCTGACCTATGACCCTGGACACAGGTGTAAGCCTGGTCTGGCCCGGGCAGCCAGAACATGCAGGCACCCTGGCCACACTCAGGCCCCTC
The DNA here is from genome assembly GCF_028885655.2 of Pongo abelii. NCBI lineage: Eukaryota > Metazoa > Chordata > Mammalia > Primates > Hominidae > Pongo > Pongo abelii. Next base: position 4,915,772 of record NC_071988.2, read on the forward strand.
CCCTACTACAGCACAGCCTTCCTCTGCCGTCTGCTCCCACACTTGCCCCTGGGCAAATTATGTCCACCCAACGCCAGAGTGATGCTTTGAAAACATCAGTCAGATCACACTAAGCTCCCAGTGGCCTTATTCCGTGGCCTCAAGAGCCAGGCCTTATGTGATCCCCACTTGCCATTCCCGTCCCCCCCAGCCCCTGTGTTTGTCTCCATGGTCACAGCCCCGAACTGTGGCTCTCTCTGAGTTCTGCAGACACCAAGCCTTCCGGCTTTCACCCACGATCTCCCTCCTGGGGGAGCTCTGCTTCTTCTCAACACAGGGTCCCTCCCTTCCTTCTCAGTTCAACTCAGAAGCTCCCCGTCAGACAGGGCCCTCTGCTGACTTTCCAAATTGCCACCCATCCCCATGCTCCTCATGGTACCTCCTCATGCCCTCTGTGTATCAGTAGTTTCTTCTATTTTATTTTATTTTATTTATGTATTTATTTGAGAGAGTCTTGCTCTGTCACCCAGGCTTGAGTGCAATGACGCAATCTCCACTCACTGCAACCTCCACCTCCCAGGTTTAAATGATTCTCCTGCCTCAGCCTCCCGAGTAGCTGGGATTACAAGCGTGCACCACCACACCCGGTTAATTTTTTGTATTTTCGGAGAGACAGGGGTTTCACCATGTTGGCCAGGAATGGTCTGGAACTCCTGACCTCAGGTGATCCTCCTTCCTCAGCCTCCCAAAGTGCTGGGATTACAGACATGAGCTACTGTGCCTGGCCCACAGTTTCTTCTTTCTCACTTTATTGACCATTTCCCTCCATCAAACCATAAGCCCGAGAGGGCTGATGATTTTGTAACCGCGCTCTATGAACTGGGAATGTCTTTGGAGTATTTCTTAGCAAGGCTGGAGCCCATCTGGTTTGTGTGCTTTCCCCAAAGAGTCTTATGGCGTTCGTGCTTCTAGAACGGCGCTGTCCTATTGCACTGCCTGCGATGACAAGGACATTCTACATCCACGCTGCCCAACACGGCAGCCACCAGTGCTTGAAATGCAGCCGATGCGAGCGGAATGGAGATTTCAGTGTAACTTATTTAGAGTTAAGGAGCCACGTGTGGCTACTGGCTGCATACTAGACAGTGCAGCACCCTAAGGATTAGAAACCACTGCTGCCCTAAGCTGAGACATGCATGTCCACAGGCCCTGGGATCTGTCACTCTTGTCTGGCAATGAGTGTTCATTGGTGCCTGGTCTATAGGGTCAATTGAGAACGCACTTGCTGAGCATGCATCTGTGCCTGGCACTGCCCTGGGTGCAGGGGTGTGCTTGGCACAGTTCTTGCCCTCCAGACTCATGACGTCTGCCATCTGAACCTCACAGCCCCAGGTTCTAAGCCAGTTTGGCTCAGTCTTCCATGCCAGTCTTCGTGTCTGATAGTGACAGCAACCTTCCCAAATCAGCACCAACCTGGGCCTGTGTGAGGAACTCCCGGGAGAGATGGCAGGGAGACATCCGTGCCTGCAGGGCTTCCATCCTCAGCCCTTCTCCCCAGGGCAGCTGTGCATTCCAAGCTACTTAAATCTGAACCAAAAGCTTCAGAATTCACTGCAGCCAGGCAAGAGAACGTGACAAATCTCACACAGGTCTTAGTGTTTGGTTCAAAAGTGACACATGTCATCCCTAGTGGTTGGAACTAGTCACATGACCCTGCCCAGCTGCAAAAGGGTCTAGGGAGCACAGGCATTCGTCTGTCTGAGAAGAGGGAGGATGAAAACCGGGAGCAAGCCTTACCAACTACAGCCAAGGCTACACGGGTGTCTTCTCTTCCCCAAGTCTAAGCCCCAGTGCCTTCGGTGGCTCTTGGTGTGAACTCACTTGGAGCCCTCCCCTGCCCTGGCCACCATCCTCTGTGGGTGAGCCATTCACTCATTCATCCACGCAGACCTGCACGCTGGCTCCAGCCTGGCCCCCATACCCCGCGAGTCTCTGCCATGTGCAGTGCCCCCTCCTGGAGGGCTTTCACCCACAGAGCACCATGTTCTCCTCTGTGACCTGCTGTCCCCAGCACAGGTGATCAGATCAAGGATGGCCTCTGAACCATTGGCAGAGTGGATCCCTAGTGGCCCAGGGCCATGGCTGTGCCCCATGGAGACACTTTGCTCTACGTGGACATTGACGTACCCAATCCGAAGCTCTCCCAGGGAGGTCATGAAACACTCAGGGAGTTGATGGGGGGTGGGCAAAGCAGGGAACACTCAGCCAGAAGCCTGAGCCAGCAGAGACCATGGGTAAAGAGAAGCGGGGGGAGAGATCCTCGCCAGGAGAGGAGGAAGAGGGGGAGCCCAGAGGGCGTCAGGGCTGGCAGAGTCTGGTGGACTTTGCTGACCACTTGGGCTGCACTTAAGCCCATCCTGCCTCCTGCCTCCCCTCTGGGTTCTATTTTTTTTTCTTTTTTGAGATGGAGTCTTGCTCTGTCGCCCAGGCTGGAGTGCAGTGGCGTGATCTCAGCTCACTGCAAGCTCCGCCTCCCGGGTTCATGCCGTTCTTCTGCCCCAACCTCCCAAGTAGCTGGGACTACAGGCGCCTGCCACCACACCCGGCTAATTTTTTGTATTTTTAGTAGAGACGGGGTTTCACCGTGTTAGCCAGGATGGTCTCAATCTCCTGACCTCATGATCCGCCCACCTCAGCCTCTCAAAGTGCTGGGATTACAGGCGTGAGCCACCGAGCCCGGCCTTTTTTTTTTTTTTCTCTGAGACAGAGTTTTGCTCTTGTCGCACAGGCTGGAGTGCAATGGTGAGATCTTGGCTCACTGCAACCTCTGCCTCCCAGGTTCAAGTGATTCTCTTGCCTGAGCCTCCCAAGTAGCTGGAACTACAGTCTTGAGTCACCATGTCCAGCTAATTTTTTGTATTTTTCGTAGAGACGGGGTTTCACCATGTTGGCCAGGCTGGCCTCAAACTCCTGACCTCAGGTGATTCACCCACCTCAGCCTCCCAAAGTGCTGGGATTACAGGTGTGAGCCACCGCACCTGGCCCCCTCTGGGTTCTGAGTTGAGAACCAGCATGAGGAGAGGGATCGTGGCCCAGGGAAAGGATCAGTTTCCCTAATGCACCAGTCCCCAAATCCTGAAATGCAGAGCTTCTGGAATGACTGAGTTGGAAGATATTGCTCAGTGTATTTTATTTTATTTTTCAGTTATTAATTTATTTATTTTGAGACAGAGTCTCACTCTGTTGCCTGGGCTGGAGTGCAGTGGCACGATCTCGGCTCACTGCAAACCTCCTCCTCCCAGGTTCAAGCAATTCTCATGCCTTAGCCTCCTGAGTAGCTGGGACTATAGGCATGCACCACTACACCCAGGCATTTTTTTCTATTTTTAGAAAAGACAGGGTTTCACTGTGTTGGCTAGGCTGATCTTGAACCCCTTGCCTCAAGTGATCCTCCTGCCTCAGCCTCCCAAAGTGCTAGGATTACAAGCGTGAGCCACCACGCCCAGCCCCTGCTCAGTGTATTTTAGATCAGAAAAGTCTTCCACTGTGGCCCACCCCCATCCTCTTCCCAAACCTGGACCTAGGTCCCTCCAGGGTCGTAGCTGGCCGTGCAGGGTGAAGAAGAGGCAGCTGCATGGGACAAAGTCTGCTTGTGAGCCCAGGGGCATGGGTCTCCAGGCCCACTTCCAGCCCAGGCCTGGGGCCTGGCCCGGGATCCCCCATGGGAGGTGAAGACAAGAATCATCACAGCAGGCATATCTTCCTCTCTGACCACGTGGGGCCTGTTTCCTGAAAAGGCCGTATATGCAAATTGGCCCCCAAATGCAGAGGGAGCCAAGAAACCAAAGAAAGAAGCAGACAAATCCAGTTTCTCAGTAAAGGGTGATTTATGAGGGGGAACTTAACAAACAGAAATGTGGTCTCGGGCAGCCACAAGACAGTAGATCTCTGCACCACAACCACGCAGACCCACAGATTGGGGAAAAAGTATACGTGCTCTGGAAGGAATGTGTAGGTGGCTGCGGGCGTCACAGCCTATCATGTATGCAACACCAAGGGTTGTTTTGGAGGAAAGGCTGGTGAAGAGGTGTTTCTACATAAAGAGCAATACATCAACTCGACATCTTGGAGGCATTCCCGGACTCGGGTTAGTCAGGAGTCACATGCTGGATTAGGATTTAAAATAAAGTCGCTCTTATCCCCACAGGGTCCTCAGAGAATCCTAGGAGGCCAATCCTTCCTGAATCCCCACTTTATGAATGAGGAAACTGAGGCACAGAGAGAGGCAATGTAACTTGCTCAGGATTACCCAGCTGTCAGCGACTGGGTGAGAGATCCAGTCACTCACGCCACTCCACACCCCACACTCTGGCTTGTGATAAGATGCATCATCTTGCCTGGGTGTGTTTCTGAGCAAGCCTGCCCAGGGGCCAGGAGCAGAGCTTGGTGTGCAGGTCACCCTACAGTGGGCCGCCGGCAGCCGGCTATCTTACCAGTCAGAGAAGCCCCTCATGTGCCTGGGAGGAGCAGGTGGCAGGTTGGATGGGGGACCGGGGGTGGTCCTGCAAGGCTACCTCCTTCCAGATACCCAACTCCCTCAATAGGTCACCAGGCTGACACCGGACTCCTGGGCTCCAACTGTGTGGACAGGTGGGTCCTGGCCACCGTGCTAGTGAGGGTAACAGCTGGCTGTGTCCTAGATGGTGAAGCCCGGTGTTCCCTGTTAGGGAGGCTGCTTCCTGTCACCCTTGGTTCTCGAGGCTCCCCAGATGGTCTCCGTCCCCCTGGGAACACTGCGCGTGCTCCATTGCTTCTGGCCATGCCTTTATCAGGTACACTTCCTTCTGGCCCCGAACCCCAGCTGGGTCCCTTCCCTTGTCCCTCCCAAAGCAGCCATCCCTAAGCTGCCTTCATTCTGTGCCTGTGGAGGGCCCTCCCCTACCCTGTTTTTTTTGGCCTCTCCTTGACTGTGATCCACCTCACTCCCCTTTCTGGGTTCCCAGGCTGCCCCACTGCCTGGAGATGGGACCCATTTATTTTTACTATTTATTTATTTATTTGAGATGGAGTCTCACTCTATCACCAGGCTGGAGTGCAGTGGCACAACCTCGGCTCACTGCAACGTCCGACTCCCTGGTTCAAGCAATTCTCCTGCCTCAGCCTCCTGAGTAGCTGGGATTACAGGCAGGCGCCACCACACCCAGCTAATTTTTGTATTTTTAGTAGAGACAGGGTTTCACCATGTTGGCCAGGATGGTCTCAATCTCCTGACCTCGTGATCCGCCCACCCTCGGCCTCCCAAAGTGCTGGGATTACAGGCGTGAACCACCGCACCCGGCCGGAGACCCATTTATTACTTAAGCTAATGCAACTTACACAAGTTAAAGCTGCATCATTCCAGAATCTGGTCCCCACTGCCCTCCTCCCAACCCCACCTTCCAGAGGGGATGAAGGCTGGTGTTGGGGGAGTAGCCCACCCATTCGAGCAGACTGGCTGGGGTTAGGGCAGGTGCTCTGTGGAGAAGCCAGGGATTCGGCAGTTTCTGTACCACAGAGCCGAGGGGGCAAGTCCCTAAGCTTAAAAGCCCTTCCGAGCAATTAAACGGGAGAGGAAATCAGTGCTTCCCTGGGGACCAGCAGAGGCTGCCGGGCCTATTGCTGAACTAGGTTTCATAAATAGAAGAGCTTTCCTTTTCTCATATCTGAATTGTGAGGCTCATTCCTCAGCCAGACATCACTTCTGAGAGCTCCATTAGCAAGCCCTGCCTGCTACCAGCTTCCCCTTCCTCTAACACCCTGAGTCTCTCTCAATTGTAGCACTTATATACCATGCCACTCCTTTGCAGGGGCCATGGGGACCCTTCACCCATAGAAGGCCCACTGAAAATCGACGGACAAAGGCAGACTGATAGGGGAAAAGGCATACACGTTTATTCACATGAATGGGGCGGCTGGGAGGAGCAACAGAGTGAGGGGTACAGAAGCTTTTCTACCCTTTTTCATAGGGGAGGGTGGAGATAAAGAATGTAGGGATTTTTTTTTTTTTGAGACGGAATCTCACTGTGTTGCCCAGGCTGAAGTGCAGTGACACAATCTCGGCTCACTGCAACCTCCACTTCCTGGGTTCAAGCGATTCTCCTGCCTCAGCCTCCCGAGTAGATGGGATTACAGGCACATGCCACCACGCCGGGCTAATTTTTGTATTTTTAGTAGAGACCAGGTTTCACCATGTTGTTCAGGCTGGTCTCGAACTCCTGACCTCAGGTGATCCCCCCGACCCCCTACCCTCGGCCTCCCAAAGTGCTGGGATTACAGGCGTGAGTCACTGTGCCTGGCCTGTAGGGGATTTTTAGAGGAGCAGTACTTGAATATGAGGGAGAATAAAATCAACTTGTAAATGATTCTCCTATTTGTATAGTGCTGAGTATCCCCACCTGTTAAAACAGTTAAAATAAAAGACACTAACTTGTAAAGGGTTCTCTTTGGAATTTGAATGGGCCCGAGAGGCAAACATTATCTTGTGGAGCAAAATATAAGCTCTTAAAGAAAGGAAAGAGAGTTGATGCTTTTATACCATCTTGAAGTTACAGAAAAAATAAGGGCTTGGATCTCAGCAAAAGAGGTTATGGAAAGGAAGAGGAGGAAACCTCACAGGTAGCAGTCCTCAGAATAGATGGAAAATGTTTCTTTCGGGCTCTAAAGGCGTCCGACTTAGTTAACCTTTCCTAGATCCGGACCAAGGAAGGCCTCAGAGAAAGCTGGACTGCATCAATGCAGGTTTCCCTACAGATGCAAATCTCCCCAACAAAAGACAGTTTTCTGGCTGGGCGCAGTGGCTCACACCTGTAATCCCAGCACTTTGGGAGGCCGAGGCAGGCTAGATCACAAGGTCAGGAGTTCAAGGCCACCCCGGCCAACATGGTGAAACCCCGTCTCTACTAAAAATACAAAAATTAGCTGGGTGTGGTGGCGGTCGCCTGTAATCCCAGCTACTTGGGAGGCTGAGGCAGGAGAATCGCTTGAACCCGGGAGGCTGAGGTTGCGGTGAGCCGAGATCATGCCATTGCACTCCAGCTCTGGGCAACAGAGCAACACTCTGTCTGAAAAAAAGAGTTTTCTGGCTATTCTTACAGCTCCATCCCTTCCAAACAGCAATCTTGAAATGTGTCAAAGATGTATATTTTGGGGTGAAATATCTTGGTTTCTTTCACCCTCCAGTCTGTGGTCTGCTCAGCAGCCCACAGCAATATGTATTGCAGACTTGATTGGCACTACTGGGGGCACTTCATGAATTTCTTCCCTGCTGAGGCCCCAGCTCCTTCACCGGCCATCATCTGGCTACTGCCTCCCTCTCCAGCCTCTTCCCGGCCCTTCCCTCTTGCACCCTTCCTTGCTGAGCAGCACCGTCTCACCTGCTTTTCAAACACTGTGTCCTTCGCAAAGGCTCTTCCCTCTGCCTGGAATGCCCCCTCTGGCAAATTCCTATTCATCCTTCAGTACCCGGCTGAGACACAACTCCCCCTCCCACAACTGTTATACCCAAATAATCCGGTTGCAAAACTCAATAATTCAAATTTAAGATAATTTGAATTTACGGCTGTTGGAACTTAAATTTTCCTAAGCCTTGAAGAAATGTGACTGCAGCCTGAGTCATGCTCATGCAGCTGCAACTTTTCCCCTTTTTTTCTGTAAATAATTATGACCAAATGGCGCCAGAGATAAGACCCCCCTCAGATCACTACCCCTCCTTACAGAGTAATAAAGTAATCTTGCTGGGAATGTAGCAACTTGTAACCAACTAAATCACTGTGGCATATGCACCTGGTCTGGCATGGAAAATGCTGTAACCCTACTGGAACTTCTCTGTCTCTGCCTCTGTAAGTGAAATCTTAACTCCTCCACTTTGGGAACATTGACTCCATTCATCTAGAGTCGGTGCCTTCCTGGGTGGCCATACCCATGCTTTGTGCTCAAATAAACTCTGTACTTGATCATATTTTCTGAATCTCATTATTTAAGGTTGACACAATTCATCAGCGAATATTTACTGAACTGAGCGCTAATAACGCAGATAAATAAGCCACCATCCCTGACCTCAAGGACTGATCACAGACTGGTGGAGGAGACATCCAAGGAGCAGACACCAGCGCAACAGGGCAGCCAGTGCTGGTGTAGACAGAGCTGGTGTGGAAAGACCCTCGTCAGGAGGGAAGCCAGGTGTCTGGGAGGAGTCCAGCACCAAGTTCCAATGGAGCTTCATCCAAAGGAGTGAGCAGGGGTCAGCCAGCCAAGGCCCCAGCCAGGAAGGGATGGGAAGGGGCCTTCCAGGCAGAGGAAATGGCACAGGCAAAGGCCTCAGGACAGGAAGTTTCGCGGCCCATCCAGGAGCCATGCCAGAGTGGCCGGAGGGTGACTCAGTCCCTCCTCAGGGCTCCACAATGCCCTGATTGTGCCTGATTAGGACACTTTCTGTATCAGCTCAGAATTCCCTGTACACACCACCATGCCTGCAGCCCCAGGGCACTCAACGTTGCTGTGTGACCTATAGGCTTCTAATGCAGACATCTGCGTCTCCAGCTGTTGGATCTTGCTCAACCTGCATGTAGGGCAGTCCTGGAGTACCAGGGAGGTAGCACGTTCCAGAGTAGGCCTCAACTAATGAACTCCTGGGCTCAAGGGTTGCTCTCAACTCAGCCTCCTGAGCACACACCATCATGCTGGCTAATGTTTTTATTTATTTTTTATTTTTATTTTTATTTTTTGAGATGGAGCCTTGCTCTCTCGCCCAGGCTGGAGTGCAGTGGCGTGATCTCGGCTCACTGCAACCTCCGTCTCCTGGGTTCAAGCAATTTTCCTGCCTCAGCCTCTAGAGTAGCTGGGATTACAGGCCCCTGCCACCACGCCCAGCTAAATTTTGTATTTTTAGTAGAAACAGAGTTTCACCATATTGGCCAGGCTAGTCACGAACTCCTGACCTCTGGTGATCCACCTACCTCAACCTCCCAAAGTGCTGGGATTAGAGGTATAAGCCACCTTGCCCGGCCTATTTTTATTCTTGTAGAGACAAGGTTTTGCTATGTTGCTCAGGCTGGTCTGGAACCCCTGGCCTGAAGCAATCTTCCCACCTCAGCCTCCCAAAATGTTGGGATTACAGGCGTGAGCCACTGTGCCCAGCCAACACTCTTTCTTATATTCTTGTCGATAACCCACCTTGTTCTTCCACCCGCCTCCAGTCTTATCTCTGGTTCAATAGCACAACTCAAGTGCAATTTTAAATAGAGGTGATATTGATGGGTTTCAGTAGGAATCCTTCTACAAGTCCCTGCCTAAAGTCTAATGCTGGCTTTGCTTTGCTTTTTTTTTTTTTTTGCAGAGTCTCACTCTGTCACCCAGGTGAGAGTACACTGGCATGATCTTGGCTCACTGCAACTTCCGGCTCCCAGGTAAAAGCGATTTTCGTGCCTCAGCCTCTTGAGTAGCTGGGATAACAGGCCTGCACCACCATGCCCGGCTTTTTTTTTTTTTTTTTGTATTTTTAGTAGAGACAGGGTTTCACTATGTTGGCCAGGCTGATCTCAAACTCCTGGCCTCAAGTGATCCACCCGCCTCAGCCTCCCAAAGTGCTGGTATTACAAGTGTGGGCCACTGTGCCCAAACTGATGCTGGCTTTTAAGTGCTATATTGTACCAGGCTAGGGGAACATTCATGTGCATCCAGTTCTATTTTATTGAATTTTTTTTTTTTTTTTTTTTTTTTTTTTTACAAAGTCTCACTCTGTTGCCCAGGCTGGAGTGCAGTGGCACGATCTTGGCTTACTGCAACCTCCGCCTCCTGGGTTCAAGTAATTTTCCTGCCTCAGCCTCCCGAGTAGCTGGGATTACAGGTGCACACCACCACACTTGGCTAATTTTTGTATATTTTAGTAGAGACAGAGTTTCGCCATGCTGGCCAGGCTGGTCTCAAACTCCTGACCTCAAATGATCCACCTGCCTCAGCCTCCCCAAGTTCTGGGAGTATAGGCATGAGCCACCATGCCCAGCCTTATTGAATTTTTTTAAACATCAATAATGAATATTGAACTTTTGGATATGATTGCATGATTTTTCTCCTTGAAAGACCTGTTACTATGATCTAATATATTAATAAATTTTCTTTTCTTTGTTTATGTTTTCAAATCAGGCTCTTACTGTGTGTCATCCAGGCTGTACTGCAGTGGTGCAATCATCATAGCACATTGTAACCTCAAACTTCTGGGTTCAAGAGGTCCTCCCAACTCAGTCTCCCAAGTAACTAGGACTACAGGTGCATGCCACCACACTCAGCTATTTTTTAAAAAGTATTTTTGTAGAGTCAGGGTCTCGCTATGTTGCCCAGGCTGGTCTTGAACTCTTGGCCACAAGTGATTCTGCCTCTGCCTCCCAAAGCACTGGCATTACAGGTGTGAGCCACTGTGCCCAGCCTGAATTTACTAATATTGAGCCATCTTTGCATTTCTGGCTTTGCATTCCTGGTATAAACTCTACCTGGTCAGACTTTATTGTTTTTTTTTTTTTTTTTAATCATTATAGGCTGGGCGTGGTGGCTCATGCCTGTAATCCCAGGACTTTGGAAGGCCGAGACGAATGGATCACCTGAGGTCAGGAGTTCGAGACCAGCCTGACCAACATGGAGAAATCCTGTCTCTACTAAAAATACAAAATTAGCCAGGTGTGGTGGCACATGCCTGTAATCCCAGCTACTTGGGAGGCTGAGGCAGGAGTATCATTTGAACCTGGGAGGCAGAGGTTGCAGTGAGCTGAGATCGCACCACTGCACTCCAGCCTGGGAAACAAAAGTGAAACTCCGTCTCAAAAAAATATTATTATTATAGAATATAATAATCAAATATCTTATTAGATTTTTTTTGATGTCCTGTTGAATTCTCTTTGTTGATGTTTTATTTAATAGCTTTACTTTAACAACTATAGGCAAGATTGGTGTATAGTAAAATGTTTGTCACAGAAGTCTCTAGAGGAAATGCCTACATTATCTACATATTTTTGGGAAATCATCAAACTGCAAAAAAATATGGGAAGTGGAATTATATAAATAAACTCAACATACACATATTGCTGAAATTAGAAAAACAGAGACATTGTCTTTCATTGTTCTAGATAGCATTTAAGCAGGATATGTTTTTTGCCAGTACTTAAAGGAGTCCCATTGAAATCAATGGGAGTTTCACATAAAATATAATTAGAGGAAAACAATATGTACAGAGAATTAGAATCTGAAGAGAACCAGAAGTGGAAATGTTGCCTTAAGGAAATTGTTTTGCAGAAGGCAAAAAAAAAAAAAAAATCATTCTGTTGAGATAAGGCATCTAAAAGCTAGGTAAGCCTTACCATTTTCTTTTTTAATTTCTCTTTTTTTTTTTTTGAAACAGAGTCTCGCTCTGTCGCCCAGGCTGGAGTGCAGTGGCACAATCTCAGCTCACTGCAACCTCCATTTCCCAGGTTCAAGTGATTCTCCTGCCTCAGCCTCCCAAGTAGCTGGGATTACAGGCGCCCACCACCACACCTGGCTAATTTTTGTATTTTTAGTACAGACATGGTTTTACCATGTTGGCCAGGTTGGTCGTGAACTCCCGACCTCAGGTGATCCACCCGCCTCGGCCTCTCAAAGTGCTAGGATTACAGGCGTGAGCCGCCACACCCGGCCACCTTACCATTTTCAATCATAGCCTACCCATATTTCATTTCTCAGAAGTATTCACCCTCCTCTTCTTTCTCCTCCTCCTCCTCCTCATCTTTATGTATCAGCAACTACCATTAATTCAGTGCTTGCTCTGTGCCAGAAACCAGGCTAGGTATTTTACAGCATTGTACAGTTCAATTCTCAGAATAGCTTTGTAAGACAGGTATTATTATCTCTGCTTTACAGGTGAGGAGACTGAGGCTCAGCAAAGCTAAGTAAACAGCCTGAGATCATGCAGCTAGTACGTGGCAGGTCTGGGATTCAAAGCAAAGAGTCTTGATGCCAACAGCCATGTTTTTAAGTTCTATAGTCACCGTGTTTGAGAATGGGCCACATGTCAGGCCCAGTACTGGGAGTTTTTGTGACTCATCATGTAACAGAACCAGCACACGCATTCCATTTTACATATGAGCAAACGGAGGCTCAGAGACACAAGGCAACATCTGCAGTTGTAGAGCTGGTGAGTGGCGGCATGGGATTCAAGCCCAGGACCACAGAGCTCTAAGCCCACGCATTCTCCAGTTCCTGGGGCCCTCATCCTCTCCATCTTCCTCACACGGGGCCACATTCTGCAGCCCTGGATGATGCTCATTGTGCAGCCATTTTTTTCAGTAAAGAGCTCTAAAGGAAGCTAGTTGCTAGCACAGGTGCTGTATGAATCATTTTCTTTCTTTCTCTTTTTTTTTTTTTTGAGATAGAGTCTCACTCTGTCACTCAGGCTGGAGTGTGTAGTGGGGCGGTCTCGGCTCATCGCAACCTCCACCTCCTAGGTTCAAGCAATTTTCCGCCTCAGCCTCCTGGGTAGCTGGAATTACAGGGGCATGCCCAACTAATTTTTGTATCCCCAATACATGAGAATGATGGGAGCTACAAGAGGAGATTTGAGTGGGGACACAGAGCCAAACCATATCACCCCCCTTTTATGTACCAGAACCCTCCCAGTATGGCTCAAGAAAGTCAGGCCTGTGACAGCCTAGAGGAAGCGGTTACCACGCAGCTGGGAGAGTGCAACACTGATCTTTAAACATCCTTGTTCTCAAAATGCCCCAGGCAATTCCCACCAGGGGACTCTCCTGCAAGCCCTTTCCTCTTCCTCCCTGCTGCCCGCCCCTCCCCTTGTCCTCTGCTCCCTGCGTTGCTCCCCATCCCTGGCAGCCAGCATGTCCCTCCAGAGCAGCTCCATTGTCTATCTGCTCCTCTGCCCCAGCTCATCCTCCTGTAACTGGAGAGGCTTCCCCATTAAAGCCGTCCTTCAAGGCAGCTTCCCAGACCTAGACAGGTGCTTTCCTCAAGGAAAGGACTTTTGAGATTTGTTCTTGAAGGATGACTACCATCCCTCTTCCTTTGCTCTGGGCTGTCCTGAGGAGGATAGGTTGGAGGGGCCAGGTCTGGAGACGGGGAGACTGAGGGATGCTTCTGTCATACCTCTGTGGAGAGAAGCAAAGGCCTAGAGAAGTGCCAAGGGCTGGGGAGGAGGACGCGGATCCAGAGGACAGATTCACCCGGCCTCACAGTGATGTGGAACGGGGACAGGGAGCGGGCCGAGGGCTGGGGAGGAGGACATGGATCCAGAGTACAGATTCACCTGGCCTCACAGTGATGTGGAACGGGGACAGGGAGCGGGCCGAGGGCTGGGGAGGAGGACATGGATCCAGAGTACAGATTCACCTGGCCTCACAGTGATGTGGAATGGGGACAGGGAGGGGGAGGGGTGCAGCCTCCCTCTGCACCCCTGAATATTGTTTCCAATCAAATAACAAATATTCACTGGGCCCTGCTTTCTGGTGTGAGCAAGGAGATGGATGGTGGGGCTGTTCAGAGAGCAGGAACCCGGGAAGAGTAGCCTGGCGTGGGCGGAAGGAGATGTGTTCTGTCTGCTGGGTGTTGTGTTTGATGTGCCTACCTGCGTCCACCCAGGTGGAGGTGCCCGAGAGAGACTGAGCCACAGGCTGGAGACCCAGTAGACAGGGGTGGGTGGGCACAGCTGTCTGGAAGGGATGGCCAGTGTCATCAGCTGTGTGAGATTGCTCAGGGAGACAGAGCTCAGCAAGGAGAGCTGAGGGCCTGGAGCAGCTTAGAGGAATGCAGGGCCTTTCTGAGCTTGGTGGAGGATGGCAGAGGCCCGAGGAGGAAGCTTAAGAGGGCATATGGCACAACAGAGGGCAAGGGAGTCGCAGGTGTGAAAAGAAGGGACCCAGATAGTGATGGTGAGGTGAGATCAAGCCAGCTAGGACCAAAGTGTGTCCTTTGGATTTCGTCCTAAAGAGTTTCAGTGACCTCAGCAAGGAGAGTTTTGTCAAGTGGAGTGGCAGAACCCAGGCACAAGAGATGGAGGATCTGGGGCTACAGAAGAGCCCACCAGGGCATACACGCCTGCACTGGGGTGAGTGGAGAGGCTGGGGCATCTGATGGGGGCAGAGGGGAGGCGGAGGTCCTGTTCATGTGGGTGATGCATGGCTGATGTAGAATCTTGTAATGAGAGAGACCTGAGCACACAAGTACCAAGGGGAAAGAGGAAGAGGAAGGATGGAGAGAGGGAAGGCAGGAGGAAGAAGAGGAAGCAAAACCAGCATGTGCTGAAAGCCTGAGGGCATAGTCCTGCCAGGCACTATTGTGAAGACTTAGACCTCTAGACAGCCGCATAAGATTGATTGATTAATTCAACACAGAACTACTGAGTGCCTGCCAGGTGCCAGGCACTCCTCCAGAATCTTCAGATATGACAGTGAATAAGACAGATAAAACCCTGTAGCTTCTATCCAGGGTGTGGGGAGCAGACAGATGATCCCTGTGCAGGATACAAGCTATGGAAAAACATGCAGGATAAGGGAGAGAGTGACGAGAGGTGCTGTTTAACACACGGTGGCCAGTGAAAGTGACAACCAAGTCAAACCTGGGGAGGGGAAGTCCCTCCTTCCACGATAACAGGGAAGGGAGTTGGAAAGGATGGCTGGGAGGCTGGTGAGTTTGCAGCTTAAAAATGCTCAGCATACAATCATTTTAACCCCCAACTGTTTCCAATCAAATGAGAGCTATTCATGGAGTGTGTACTATGGAGCCAGGCACCTTGTGGGTGCCAGCCAGGAAGATAAGGATGAGTCTCTGCCCTGGATGAGTTCCCTGTTGCATGGGAGTGACAGATATAGAAACAGACTGTGATCGTATGGGGTGTTAAGTATGATAAGATAGGGCAGCTGTGAGATGGTGGAGAGGCAGAGATGCCCTCCTGAGGAGCTGGGACAGCTTTGGGGAAGAGGTGACATTTGAACTGGGTCTTGAAGAATGGGTAGGAGTTTGCTTGCCAGAAAAAAGCAAAGGCTTGGCTGGGTGTGGTGGCTTATGCCTGTAATCCCAGCACTTTGGGAGGCCGAGGCAGGGAGATCACTTGAGGTCAGAAGTTCAAGACTAGCCTGGCCAACATGGTGAAACCCCTGCCTCTACTAAAAATACAAAAGTTAGCCGGGCATGGTGGCAGGTGTCTGTAGTCCCAGCTACTTGGGAGGCTGGGGCAAGGGAAACGGGAATCACTTGAATCTGGGAGGTGGAGCTTGCAGTGAGCCCTGATCGCCACTGCACCCCAACCTGGGCGACACAGCAAGATTCCATCTCAAAAAAAACCCCAAAAAACCAAAACCAAAAGCTTACATCTATGAGGTGACTACTACGTGATAGGCAATTTACCTATACAATGTCATTTAATTCTAAGAAAACTCCAGCATGGCAGGTATTGTAAATATTTTACTGATATAGGTGCTGAGGCTCAGAGAAGCAAAGAGACGCTCAACGTTATAGAGGTGTTAGAGCTGGGTTTCAAAATATGATTGTTTTTACTCTCAAACTTATGCCAAGACACCACACCACCATAATAACCTGATAGACCAGAGTTTGCCATGAAGTAGTGCAAAAATCGTGAGCTGCTTGGGGCCAGCCAGAAAGTGGCTCTTTTCATATTATGTCATGTGCACAAAGGGGACTGAAGACAGTGTGTGTGAGTGATAGTAGAGATTGTAGATTTTGCAGGAAATGGATTGACAAGGGTTTTTTTCTTTCTGTTTCAACATGACAAGACTGTTGTTATTCCGTTACCTTTGGCTTCCATTATTTCTTTTCTTTCCTTTTTTTTTTTTCAGATGGAGTCTTGCTCTGTCACCCAGGCTGGAATGCAATGGCACGATCTTGGCTCACTGCAACCTCTGCCTCCCGGGTTCAAGCGATTCTTGTGCCTCAGCCTCCCGAATAGCTGGGATTACAGGCGTGCACCACCACAACCGGCTAATTTTTGTATTTTTAGCAGAGACGGGGTTTTGCCATGTCGGCCAGGCTGGTCTTGAACTCCTGACCTCTGGTGATCTGCCTGCCCTGGCCTCCCAAAGTGTTAGGATTAGAGGTGTGAGCCACTGTGCCCGGCCGGCTTCCATTATTTCTACTGAGAAATCCCTTGTATTTCCTTCCTTGTATTGCCTAGAAAGATGTGAGGTTTGTTTTCTATGGCTGCTTTTAAGATTTTTTTTTTTTTTTTAACATGGAGTCTCACTCTGTCGCCCAGACTGGGAGTGCAGTGGCGTGATCTCGGCTCACTGCAACCTCTGTTTCCCAGGTTCAAGCGATTCTCCTGCCTCAGCCTCCTGAGTAGCTGGGATTACAGGCACGTGCCACGACACCAGGGTAATTTTTGTATTTTTAGTAGAGACGGGGTTTCATCATGTTGGTCAGGCTGGTCTCGATCTCCTGACCTCGTGATCCACCTGCCTCAGCCTCCTAAAGTGCTGGAATTACAGGCATGAGCCACCTAGCCTGGCTGATTTTTTTTATTTTTTATTTTTATTTTCATTTTTACTTTTTGACACAGGGTCTGGCTCTGTAGCCCAGGCTGGAACACAGTCATGCAGTGTCAGGTCACTGCAACCTCTGCCTCCTGGGGCTCAAGCCATCCTCCCATCTCAGCCTCTCACATAGCTGGGACCACAGGCACTTGCCATAGTGCCTGGATGATTTTTGTAATTTTTTGTAGAGATGGGATTTCACCATGTTGCCAAGGGTGGTCTTGAACTCCTGAGCTCAAACAATCTACTCGCCTTGGCCTCCCAAAGTGCTGGGATTACAGGCGTGAGCTGTCATGTCAAGCCAAGATTTTTTTTTTACACACTGGTTTTCAGCAGCTGTGGCAGGCAGTCCCTGCGATGATCCCTACTCCCCGGTATTTTTGCCCTTGCGTGGTCTTCTTCCCTTGAGTGTGGGCTGGACCTACTGACTTACTTCTGAGGAACAGAAGACAGCAAAAGTGATGGAATGTCACCTTCAGTACTGGGTTATAAGAAGACAATGGCTTCCATCTCAGGGGCTTTCTCTTGCTGCCCCACCTGCTTGTGCTGAGGGGAGGTTGGCTGCCTAACCCTATATAGGGTTCATGCAGTAAGGAACTGATAGAGTTTGGATGTGTGTTCCCACTCTAATATCATATTGAAATACAATCCCTAGTGTTGGAGGTGGAGTTCTGGTGAAGGTGATTGGCTTATGGGGGGAGCGTATTTCTCGTGAATGGTTTAGCACTAACTCCCTGGGTACTGTCGTGTTAAGGAGTGAGTTCTCATTAAATCCGGTCATTTAAAAGGGTGCAGTGCCTCTCCCCTCATCCTCCTGCTCTTGCTTTCACCCTGTGATGTGCCTGCTCCCCCTTTACCTACCGCCATGATTGGAAGCCGCCTAAGCTCTCCCCAAAAGCAGATGCTGCTTTGCTTCCTGTACAGACTGCAGAGCTAGGAGCCAATTAAACCTCTTCTCTTGGAAGTGACCCCGCCTCAGTTATTTCTTCCTAGCAATGTGAGAATGGACTAATCCAGCAATGGAAGAAGGCCAGCAGCTGGTGAGAAAATATGGCCTGTGTACAGCCATGCGAGTGAGCTTGGAAACATTCCTCTGAGTCCAGACTTTTCATGGGACCGTGTCCCCAGCTCATGGATTGATTGCAGCCTTGGGAGAAACCTTAAGCCACAGGCACCCAGTTAAGCTTCTGACCCACAGAAACTATGAGATAATAAATGTGAATTGTTTTAAGTCTTTAGGTGGGGTGGGGCAATAAAAGTTCGCAAGGCTGCTGCATGCATTATCAATAACTAATGCAATTATTGATAACTGTGGTTATCGATTAGTTATTGATAATGCATGCAGCAGCCTTGCGAGCTCTGATTGCACTTGGCGAACTGACAGCACATCCTAAACTGGGCCCAGAATCTCCTCCAGGTGCCCAGGTGCCAGAGGCGAGCTTTGCTCCCTCAAAGGGGACTGCATCAAAGGTGTCATGGAAATGAAGCTTTCTTTGGCATATAAATAGTTCGTGATTTTTTTTTTTCCTCAAAAGATGTGTTAATGGAACAGCCTGGGAAGAAGTCTCCAGTCAGTCACTCATTCCAGCAACTAGTCCTTCATAGTATCAAACTAGGTCAGGAGTTTCCACGAACTGGGTTGGTCCAACTCTTGGATCAATAAACGCTGATTTGTTTTTCCAGAGAACAAAAACTCTCTTTACATCAGAAGGGCTATGGTGGAAAAGAAGGGTTTGACTTATTTTCTGAGGTCCCAAGAGATCAGAAAATTTCAGTTTCAGCTGGGCATGGTAGCTCACACCTGTAATCCCAACACTTTGGGAGGCTGAGGCAGGAGGATTGCTTGAGCTCAGGAGTTCGAGGCCAGCCTGGGCAACATGGCAAGACCTTATCTCTACAAAAAAATAAAAACAAAAAACATTAGCCAGGCTTGATGGCATGCGCCTGTAGTCCCAGCTACTCAGGAGGCTAAGGTAGGAATATTGTTTGAGGCTGGGAGATCAAGGCTGCAGTGAGCCATATTCATACCACTGCACTCCAGCCTGAGCAACAGAGTGAGACCTTGTCTCAAAAAAAAAAAAAAAAAAAAAGACAGAAAAAGAAAATGGCAGTTTCATAAGAGGAAAAACTTCCTGCTAATCAGAGCTGTCATACTATGCCTGGACTGGTTCATTGGGTGGTTAGCTTCTTGCTAGTAGACATAGGCCTGGATGTCTCAGCAGGAATGTTGTGAGAGGTTTCCAAGTATGTGTTCAAGAATCAGGCCGAGTTTATTCATTTACTAATTCAACAGATATTAATTCTACATGCTTCAGTTACAGAATCCTGTAAGTGTAGAATTTATGACCAGAGGCTTTGATAAAAAGGGATTTGTTTTTTCTACCTAACAGAGAATCTGGGGGTAGGTGATTGCTGGTGTTGTTTCACTGGGTCAATAGTGCAAGGTTCAGAATCTCTCTGATTCTCTTGCCTGTAGTGTATGAGATGGATGCACAATGGCCACTATAGCTGCAGATATCACACCCGTGTTCATGATCATAATCCCTGCTGCTGAGAAAAAGACAGCGTCTGATGTGTCTTTTCCTTTTCCAAGAGAGCAAAAACTTCCCTCAAAATCAGGGGTGTGCTGGTATTTTGGGGGAGAGGAGGGAGAGGGAAAGTCCTGATTTTTAACAGTTGCCAACTTCTGTATAAGTTCTACTATGTCTGATTTCAAGCTGCCACCATGACATTGCTGACTACGGCGTTGGAGAGAGAAGTCAGCAGCACACCATGATTTAGGTTTTCCACCTACTGACGCGGAAGATGCAAATCTTCAAGAACATAGTAAGAGTAAAATAACCAGGAAATAATGCATTTTGAGGATTATCTTTGTTTTATATTTATATTTACATACAATTATATAAAATTTATATATATATAATTATATAAATATCTAATATAGGCTAGGCGCGGTGGCTTACACCTGTAATCCCAGCAGTTTGGGAGGCCAAGGTGGGCAGATCACCTGAGGTTGGGCGCTTGAGACCAGCCTGACCAACATGGAGAAACCCCGTCTCTACTAAAAATACAAAATTAGCCAGGTGTGGTGGTGCATGCCTGTAATCCCAGCTACTCAAGAGACTGAGGCAGGAAAATCACTTGAACCTGGGAGGTGGAGGTCGCGGTGAGCCCAGATCGTGTCATTGCACTCCAGCCTGGGCAACAAGAGTGAAACTCCATCTCAAAATAAATAAATAAATAAATAAATATATTTATGTATAAATATATAATTATATACATAAATGTATATATTAATATATAAAATATGTTTATTTATTTCTGAGACAGGGTCTCGCTCTGTCACCCAGGCTGAAGTGCAGTGGCACTATCATAGCTCATTGGAGCCTTGAACAGATGGCTCAAGTGATCCTCCCACCTCAGCCTCCTGAGCGGCTAGGATTGCACGCACATACCACCATGCCTAGCTAATTTTAAAATTTTTTGTAGAGACAGGGTCTTCCTTTTTTGCCTAGGCTGGTCTTGAACTCCTGGGCTCAAGTGATCTTCCTGCCTCAGCCTTCCAATGTGTTGGGATTACAGATGTGGGCTACTACACCCGGTCTAATGCATTTTTTAATTTGCAAGTTTATATTATTTAATATTTTTAAGTACTGAATGCGTTGAACACCAACTTGCAGAATTCCCGAGCAATGGACGGTCAGCTCTCATGTTCTGATTCAAACTGCCCCAGCACACCATGGCTAGAAACCTCTCAGCCAACTTCCACTTATGTCTCCCTGGGCAGGACAATGTTGCTTGGCCAATCCCCACTAAGAGGGACTCTGGAAAGGCAAGAAACTATTCTGTTCTCTGTAATGGAACGTGACCAGGGAGAAGGCAGCTGGCAGGGCCAATTGGGCCCTCTAACCAGCAGCGTCCACCATCGACCAACTGCCCTAGAACTTCACCGTGCTGGGCATTTGGGGCACTGTTATGAGTAAGAGTTTCCATTTTTCTTCTCATGGGGCCATCATGCAAAAGACAATTTGTTTTTTTTTTTGGAGACAAAGTTTTGTTCTTGTTACTCAGGCTGGAGTGCAATGGTGCAATCTCGGCTCACTGCAACGTCTGCCTCCTGGGTTCAAGTAATTCTCCTGCCTCGGCCTCCCGAGTAGCTGGGATTACAGGCATGCACCACCATGCCTAGCTAATTTTTGTATTTTTAGTAGAGATGGGGTTTCAACATGTTGGCCAGGCTGGTCTGGAACTCCTGAGCCACCACACCCAGCCAAGAGGCAGATTTTAAATCAACAAGTATAGTTGTGACGAATGCCAGAAAGAAGAAAGTGTGTGATGGGGAGGGGACCTACATTATTGTCTTATATTTTAACACTTTCATAGGCAATAACTAAAAACTTAGAAGCTTAAAACAACACACACATTTAACCCAGTTTTGGCAAGCTAGGAGTTGAGCACATTTTAGCAGGTCCTCTGCTTAGGGTCTCAAGCTAAGGAGCTGGGCTGCATCCTCATCTGAGGCTCAACCAGGGCAGAATCCATTTCCAGGTCCACTGAGGTTATTGGCAGAATTCATTTCCTTGGACCTGCTTGGCAAGGGCCCAGCTTTTTGCTTCCTTGCCTACGGGGCCCCTCCAAAGGTCCTTTCTCAGCACCGCATCTCCCTCCTGCAGGGCCTGCAGGTGGAACCTCTCTCTCTAGTGTGCAAAGGTGATGCACTGTGACAGTGACATCCATTGCTTTTGCCAGAGGCTCTGTGGGTTAGAAGCCAGTCACGGGTTCTGCTTGTACCCAAGGTTAGGAAGATTATGCAAGGGCATAGGTCATTGGTCACTAGGGGGGGTCAGTCACTTTAGGGTGTGGCTGCCACCACTGAACTTGGTGAGACTTTAAGGGTTGGTAGGAGCTGGCCAGGTACAGGGGTGAGGGTGTATTAGGCAGGGGTGAGGGCGTGGAGGGGGATGCAGAGGCCTGCACCCTGGAATGTCCTTTCACTCCCTGAGGTTTTGTTCTCCTGATCCCTGAGTACATCCCAGAACACAGTGGGGCCCTAGCTGGGGAGAGGTAGGGAAGCATGTGATGTTCATCGGGGGACCTTGTTAGGCAAATCAGATTAGGGGCCAGGCTTTCAGTGGTGGGTGTGAGTGTGCGAGTGAGTGAGTGTGCAGGTGTGTGTGGGAAGGGAGATGGGGATAGGGTCAGCCCCAGCCACCTTCAAGACCTCACCTGTGCATCCACCCATCCCAGCAGCATCCCTGAGTGAGTGCCTTCAGGGTGCAGGTCCTGTTTTGCACACAGAAGTGAATCAGAGTGGGACACTGCCTTGCCTTAGAGAGGTCACACTTCTTTTTTTTTTTTTTTTAACTTGCGACAGAGTCTCGCTCTATTGCCCAGGCTGGAGTGCAGTGGCGTGACTTTGGCTCACTGCAACCTCCGCCTCCCAGGTTCAAGCAATTTTCCTGCCTCAGCCTCCTGGGTAGCTGGGATTATAGGCACGCATTACCATGCCTGGCTAATTGTTGTATTTTAGTTTCACCATATTGGCCAGGCTGGTCCCACACTTCTGGCCTCAAGCGATCTGCCCCCCTTGGCCTCCCAAAGTGCTGGGATTACAGGTGTGAGTCACTGTGCTGGGCAAGAGGTCACACTTCATGCCAAGTGGGAGGCAGCCACTCAGACAGCACCCCAGCTGGCACTGGGAGTGAGGGGTGCTCAGCGTCCTAGGAAGGCAGAGGGCTGCGTGAGAGGTTTGGGGAGGAAGGACTGGAGGAGGATTTGAGATTTTCACCTGAGCAGCTAGGTGGATGGAGGGGCTGTTTACTGAGAATCACAAGAATGTGGATGAGCAGGTTGGGGCACTGATAAAGCACTCTGTTTTGGCCCGCAGAAAATTTGAGGTGCCTCCCTGGTGTCCAGCTAGGGCTTTGGGAGAGGTCAGGGCTGGGCATCTGACTTGGATGGATGTCTCTAGCAGGCAGCAGAGCATGTGGATGGTTTGTGAAGCCCGGAAGGGCATGAGATTTCCTGTAGCAGTGCCCACTGCGAATGGAAGGGCATTTGGCCTGAGCCCAGACATGTACAAGTTGGGCAGAGAAGGGGGTGGGTCCCTGGGACTCACAGAGGAACAGCTATGGAGGTATAGAAAAACCAAGTGTTGGGGGGTCACATGCGGAAATAAGATGAGGAAAGAGGTTTTAAAGACCATCAGGGTTGGGGACAGTAGTTCATGCCTGTAATCCCAACACTTTGGGAGGCTGAGATGAGAGGATAGCTTGAGGCCAGGAGTTTGAGACCAGCCTGGGCAACATAGGGAGACCCCATTTCTATAAATAAATAAATACATTGGTACTTGGCACTTCAGGTGGGGAACAGCAAACACAGGAAAGCTCTGAGGCAGGAAAGGGAACTGATTAGTGCTTGCTCCTGGTTCCTTTATCAGGCCTTAAAGAGATGCAGAGACATCTCAGGTACTCCTTGGCCGAGCTCCTTCAGGGAGGGCCTAAGTTCGCTTCTACTTCACATCTTTAACAAATTTTTCTTTTTTGGAGACAGAGTCTCACTCTGTCGCCCAGGCTGGAGTGCACGCAGTGGCACGATCTCAGCTCACTGCAACCTCCACCTCCCGGGTTCAAGCGATTCTCCTGCCTCAGCCTCCCCAGTAGCTGGGACTACAGGTACGCGCCACCACAATCGGCTAAGTTTTTGTATTTTTAGTAGAGACGGGGTTTCATCTTTTTGGCCAGGCTGGTTTCGAACTCCTGACCTCAAGTGATCCGCCTGCTTCGGCCTCCCAGAGTGCTGGGATTACAGGTGTGAGCCACCGTGCCCGGCCCTACTTCACTCCTAACGCCCACCATACGTGCTTCCAAATGTTTGCTGAACGACTACAAGATGAACGAGTGAATGGGATTACGTTTCTTCGGGTGGCAGGCAATCCTATTCCTTGGACCTCAGTTTCCCTTTCTGTAAAGCAAGCCTGTCTCTCGCTCTCTGCCCTAAAAGCCTGAGCTCTGGGTTTGAGATGAGCGCGTCCTGTAGAGCCGACTCCAAGTAGACGTTGAGCTGGGTATTCCAGGAGGCGAGGATTCGGCCGACTCTTGAGTCGGGTTCTCCCGCGGGACCCCGCAAGCCCAGTCCCAGAGCCGCCCCGCCCAACCTCCCTTTGTTCCCCCAGGCCCCGCCCACTCCGCGCAGCTCGCTCCCCATTGGCCGGGGGGCGGGCCCTGGGCGCCCGGCTCCGCTGGGGGCGGGACGGCGGGCGGCGGGCGGGGCCGTGTGCGCCTGCGCGGTGTTTGTCCCGGCCGCAGCCCCACGCCGGCTGCAGCTCCGCGAGCCGAGCCGGATCCCGAGCGGGGGACACGGGCTGAGGCGGCGGCGGCAGCCCCGCCCCGGGGCTCCATTGTTGAGGCGGCCGCGGCTCTGTCGGCTGTTCAGCTGCGCTCCAGTCGGCCCAGGCGCCGCGGCGAGGAGCGAGCGCTGTGAGGCGGCGGCCTGAGGTGAGACGGCGCGACTGGCGGCAGGGTCTCCGGACCGGGCGGGGGTCTCTGCCCCGGGCGTGGCGGCTCCGAGCGGGGCTCCGCAGGGTCCGGGGTCGGGGTCCGGGGTCCGTGCGCCTGGGCTTTGTCTCGGCCTCGGGTGGCACCGGGGGCTCCGCGCCTGCTGCGACGCCGTGTGGGCCCGCGCGGGGGTCCCGGTCGTCCTGCGGGTGGGGGCCAGTCCCCACTGCTCCCCAGCTCCCCGCGTCTGCCCGGAGGGGACTGCATGGACCCGGGCGCTGGCTCCTGCCCGGCGCCCCCGCGGCGTGGCTGGTCCCCGTGTGCGTCAGAGGGGGCCCTGCGAAGACCCACTCGTGGGGCGGGGTCCGGGTCACCAAGAGTGGGAGACTCCGCCGCCCTCCCCGCCGTCCCCCGTAGCGAGACTGCTTCGTCCGACTCACCGAGGGGACTGCGCGGACCCTCGGACGAGGGGGTCCGTGACTCTGGGTGGGGGCTCTTTCTCGGCCCCGCATGACGGCTTCCTGAGTGCTTTGTCACCTATAGGTTGCTGCGTGGACCCACGCCCGTGGGTCCCGGCCGCCCTGTGAGTGGGGCTCTGCGCCGCCCCGTGGCTCGTCTGGGTCTACCCTGCCTGGGACGCGAGTGTAATGGGGGTCCGTGCGCGGGGGGCGCGGTTGGTGGGGGCGCACTGCCCCCGCTCCGTGATTTATCCTCTCACTTGCCCGGCGGGTGGAAGCGAGAGGCGCGGGCCCGGAGCTGTCGCGCAGCGGCCGCACCGTCCTCTCCCCTGGCCGGCGGGTCCCGGGGGGCGCGGGGCTGTCACCGCGCGTCCCACAGCCGCGCTTCCTGCTCTGGCCCCCGGGCTGGGCTCTGATTGGAGGGAGCAGGGCCCTACTGCCCGGCGCTTCTTGATTTCTTCCGTTAGTAATGGGAAGAAAAAAAAAATCTGGAAAGCCAGATTGAACTTTGTAGCTCTCAGCGCCTGGAGAGTGGAAGAAACTCTCCCAAGAATTTGGCGGGCTGGAAAATGCGTTGCAAGCAGGAGCATCCACACCCACGGAATGAGGCCAAGGCAGTTACAGTTAGAGGTCAGATTTATGAGGGAAGAGCGAGGGTGAGGTCCGTGGGTGGGGAGACTCCGACCTCAGCTTGATGGGAAGACCTGATGCTGCCCCTCAGACGCTGTATTTCTCAGCCACCAAAGAAAGTGGAATCACTCATTAGTGAATGCTTTCATCAAACTTTTGAAAAACCTGTTATATCCCAGGAAGCAAAATCGAACTGGACAGTTTTCCCCTTTTAAGAGAGTTAAAGATCCCGGAGACAAACAGCAGAAGGCTCAAGGAGTCCAAATACCCAACCTGAAGTTCTTTCTGAACAAGAGATGGTGTTTAGGTAACAGGCATACAAGACAAAACTGAGTTAATTACCGCAGCTGTGGCTCCTAGCCCTCTAGCGTGTCATGCAGGCCCTTTTGCTTTCTCTGCCCTCCGCTGCCCCAGACCCCCACTCTACCCCGCACCTCCAGTCATCAGCTCCTGCTGACCCGTTGCTATGGACTCTGTTTAGGTGGCTCCCTTCTCTCTGAAGCTTTTCTTGTTCTTCTGAAGTCCTGGTCTTTAAGAGCTTATGATCTGCCAGGACAGATTGGCTTTGGGTAATACATGGTTAACTGTAGCACAGCTTGAAAAATGCTCTGATAGAGGTGGGCAGGCACAGTTTATACATGCGGGTAAACGCGAGCTCCTTTTTCAATGCCATGAATCCAAGTGTTCATGCTATTTTAAATCTGCAATTCTTTGACTCTCCAGAGGGTTTTTAGATTAATTTTTTTCTATTACTTCCTAATGTTTGTTGCCTACTGCAGAGTACTTGATTAAAACTTAACAGGACGGCCGGGCGCGGTGGCTCACGCCTGTAATCCCAGGATTTTGGGAGGTCGAGGCAGGCGGATCATTTGAGGTCAGGAGTTCGAGACCAGCCTGGCCAACATGGTGAAACCCCGTCTCTACTAAAAATACAAAAATTAGCCGAGCATGGTGGTGGGTGCCTGTAATGGCAGCTACTCAGGAGGCTGAGGCAGGAGAATAGCTTGAACCCAGGAGGCGGAGGTTGCAGTGAGTCGAAATGACTCCACTGCACTCCAGCCTGGGCGATAGAGTAAGATTTTGTCCCAAAATAAAAACAAAAACAATGTACTGGGTCTACATCTGGCTCTGGAATTTTCCTGGAAGGCCTTCTCTTCTGGGCTTCGTTTTTCTCACCTCTGAGGATCGTAAACTGCATAATTTCTAAGAAACTTTTCAGCCCTACACCTTTAATTCTTTCAAGCAAATATAGTAGAGAAAAATTCTCTTACCGGCAATGGTATAAATAATGGAGGCCCTTGAAAATGTGGATTCTAAAGTGGAAGTTCCTTTTCTTCTTCCCCTTTTTTTCCTTTTAAACAAGTTGAGTTACATGTGTATATACTTTATCTCAGAGTTAATGACAAGTATCTATGATGAAACCTTAAGCAACTTTTTGGCAATATCTTTCATATTCTTCATAATTGTGTTTTATGTGCAGCATCTTCACTATATCCAATTGGTTCGTTTTTTTCTCATTAATGGAGTTGTTGAGCTCAGATCTTTTTTTCAGGAGCATTTTGTTGATCTTTTAAATGTCATGTGAAGTATGTTTCAATCTAACATTTTATTTTGGAGAGTAAAATGGGAGTAAATGGAATTTTGAGAGTGCCTTGAGTAGATGTACTTGGCTTTGTGTAATGGTTTGAAGCCTAGTTTAAAATTACCACTTGTGGCCAGGTGTGGTGGCTCACGCCTGTAATCCCAACACTTTGGGAGGCTGAGGCAGGCAGATCACGAGGTTAGAAGATGGAGACCATCCTGGCTAACACGGTGAAACCCTATCTCCACTAAAAATATAAAAAGTTAGCCAGGCATGGTGGCACATGCCTGTTGTCCCAGCTACTCAGGAGGCTGAGGCAGGAGAATTATTTGAACCCGGGAGGCGGAGGTTGCAGTGAACCGATATTGCACCACTGCACTCCAGCCTGGGTGACAGAGGGAGACTCCATCTGAAAAAAAAAAAAAAAATTACCACTTGTAAAAAATTGCATCACATGTTGAATGACCTATAAAGGAGCTATAGTTCTAAGGAATATGGTAATTAGTCCTTTAAAATAGTAAGGCCAGGTGCTGTGGTTTACACCTGTAATGCCAGCACTTTGGGAGACTGAGGTAGGAGGACCATTTGAGCCCAAGATTAGAGGCTGCAGTGAGCTATAATCATGCCACTGCGTTCCAGTCTGGGTGACAGAGTGAAACCCTTTCTGTAAAAAATAAAAAGGTAAATAAATAATTTAAAAATAAAATATTAAACTCCTTTCCAATTTATCTGTTTGGTAAGGTGGGAATTTGATGTGCCTGAGTTTCTTAAAGCCACGTGTCTCTGTAGAAAGGAGACACAATTTTCCCTGCTATTCCTAGTTATTTGGATGATTATAGGGATTAAAAATAGCCATTTGGTCAAGTTGTGAGCTACTGAATTACAATTTTTGCTTCACTCAGTAGGATTTTGCCTGTATTTTGATTTGCATTCTTATCTTAATTTAGGAAAAGTTCTTTGTTATATGCTCCATGTACTTTGTTCTTTTGGGGAATCTGACCTTAGGAGAGGGCTTCAAAACGCGACCAGATTTTCTTTATGGTTTTCTAGATTTTATTAATGTTTTAATAAAACTTAACTAGTTAATGCTGCTTCTGTGTCGAGGTGTTTTTCATTTACAGCAGGCTTGATTTTTATATGGATTAAATGAAAGGGAGGGGACGCATGGGTATGGAGAAGACAGAGGATATATTTTTGAGCTCTGCATTTCAGAGTTCTTTTCTCTAGCCCTGGTCGGGGTCCCAAACAGGGAACTTAATTCACTCTATCACTGAAGTATACTCTTGCTTTGATGCCATTGGTATGGTGTCCTAGAGATTTGCTGTGGCTGCTAGGAGTGTTTCATAGTAAGAACTGATGCGACTTCTCTTTTGTCAGCTTATGAGTCTATAAACCATCCTGTTCCCTTTAGTATTATCTGCCTGGAACTGGAAGGTCAGAGATGAAGTTTTCTTAGATTATAAGTCTCAGTCTTTGCTGTCTACCTTCCTTTCTCTCCCATGTCACCTGCTATTTTTTTCCTCTGTTTTTCATTTTAATGTTTTTATTGTATAGGTGTCTATGATTGCAGGCTACCTCAAAACATTTTTGGATATTGACAGGATATAAGTATGAATAATATGTAAAAGATAACTTACTCTAGTTCTTTTGAACAGAGGACTTGAATTCAATATGTAGCCCTGTTAAAGCTTTTGTTAAGTCCAAGTACTTTTCTGAACTTCAGTTCCCTTACCTGTAAAATGGAGTTAGTTGTTAGTAATACCTGTTCTGCGTAACTCAGGAGATTGTTTGGAGGATCAAGTGAAATCATGAATGTAATGGAATTTTGTAAATTTTAAATAAAATATTGTATTACCTAAGATTAAAAAAAAAGACCCATTAAGAATGGAATTAATCTGGGTTTTCCTTTGAAATCCCAAATGTTTAATGTACAGAGAAGTCTTAATGTGTCTGTTGGGGAGCTTCATTAGGGTTGTTTTCTATCTTTAATTGGCCAGTATTGTTTTATATTTTAGCACTTTTGGGGAACATCAAATTTGTGTTTCAGTTATCATTAATATTTTACAAAGTTATTGAATGTGCATGATTTAGTCTTTAACAATCTCTTCAATTATTTACATTCCCATGTAAAAAATGAAGTAATCAATGTCCATGTAAATGACATTCCCATGCTTTAATGAAGCATAATTTCCTGACATTGCAGTTTCTAAGTGCCCTGTCTTGAGGTTGGGAAAGCTAAAGGGCAGTCAGAGGTCAAGGTCAGCAAAGCATCACATTTTGACATTTGAAGTCCAGCAGCAGCATCACAGTGAACCCCAGTCCAGCACTCAAGAAGTTTCTCTGCACGTGCCTCTCCTCCAGCTACTTCAGAAGCTGTGTGCGGTGTCGGGCCTGCTTTCCTCTCTCACCTCTGCCTTTTCTTTCTCTTCACCAACTTCTACTGAGTGCCTCTGATGTCCCAGACAGTGGCAGTGGGAGTACAAAGGCTAATAAACCCGGCCCTGGTCCTCAAAGAATTTATGTTTTCTGTGCAGATGCTAAGTTATACTGTCATATATAGTGTTGACAAACATGGATACAGATTTCCTGTGAAGTGCAGCAGCACCGTTCTAGAAGCAGAGATGCAGAGGTGGGACTCATGACTCACACGTGGAGAGCTGGAGTTCTTGGTCCAGTGGGAAAAACTGACCTGGACATCATTTCAGTGCAGCAGGATGAGTGCTGGCTCCCTCGGGGCATCTGAAGCCGGGTTAGTCTGGTGTTCAGTCTCCTGTGTGGTACTTTGAGTTTGTCAGTAAGACGAGCATTGGGAGGTTTCTAAGTGAAAGGAAAGGCAGTCACTTACCTGAAATCTAAAATCTGTAGGTGTTCTGGGCCATTTATAATTCACTGTATCTGTTTTGTCAGAACAAGTCTATCATCTGTTGTTTTGGATGGAGTGTGGCCAGCCCTGCCTTTGGATGTAAGGAAATCAGGAAACGCTTGTCAGATGTTAACACCGTGCCAGACAATCTGCTGGGGGTTTCCATGTAAATCACTATATTCATTTCTGTTGCTGCTTTAACACATTTCCACAAATTTAGTGGCTTAAAATAATTGAAATTGTATCATCTCACAGTTCTGTGGGGTAGAAGTCTGATGTGGGTGTCACTGGGCAAAAATCACCATGTGGGCTGGGCTGCATTCCTCACTGGAGAATTGTTTCCAAGCGCTTTTGGCCAAATATGGTTCCTTGTGGTTGCAGGACTGAGGTGTCCCCTTGCTGGCCATCTGTTGGGGGCTGCCCTCAGCTCCTGAGGCCTCTATCTGGTCTTTGCATGTGGTCCCATCAGCTCAGGACTAGCTAAGCCAGGGACCTGGTCAGGCCCTCGAATTCCCCTGTGTGCATTTCTCTTCTTCACTCAGAGAAAGTTCTATGCCCTTTTTTTTTTTTTTATATTTTTTTGAGACGGAGTCTCGCACTGTTGCCCAGGCTGGAGTGCAGTGGTGTGATCTCAGCTCACTGCAACCTCCGCCTCCTGGGTTCAAGTGATTCTCCTGCCTCAGCCTCCTGAGTAGCTGGGATTACAGGTGCTCGCCACCATGCCCGACTCATTTTTGTATTTTTAGTAGAGACGGGGTTTCACCATGTTGGCCAGGATGGTCTCCATCTCTTGACCTTGTGATTCGCCCAACTTGGCCTCCCAAAGTGCTGTGATTACAGGCGTGAGCCACTGTGCCTGGCCAGTTCTATGCTCTTAAAGGCTCATGGGATTAGACTGGATCTCCCTGGATAGCCCAGGATACTCTTAGTAAGGCCTGTGGCAAAGCCCTTTTGCCATGCTGTGTGACATAGTCACAGGTCTTGGGGGTGAGAATCTCCCACCACAGTTACCGATCCACTTACTACAGCAGCCTGGGAGGTGGTTTTCATTGCCTCTGGTTAACAGATACCAATTTTTTTTTTTGCAAATCGGCAGGAACATGAAGATCCCTTTTTTTTTTTTTTTTTTTTTGAGACGGAGTCTTGCTCTGTTGCCCAGGCTGGAGTGCAGTGGCACGATCTCGGCTCACCACAACTTCCACCTCCTGGGTTCAAGGGATTCTCCTGCCTCAGCCTCCTGAGTAGCTGGGACTACAGGCACATGCCATCGAGCCCGGCTAATTTTTGTATTTTTAGTAGAGACGGGTTTTCACTGTGTTGGCCAGGCTGGTCACAAACTCCTGACCTTGTGATCCGCCGGCCTTGGCCTCCCAAAATGCTGGGATTACAGGCGTGAGCCACTGCCGTGAAGATCCTTCTTAAATAGAAAATCTGTTCCTCTGACTTGATGTGAGGCTGTTGGTGAGGTTTATAGCAGTGGAGACAGGTCCATCAGAAACGGAGCTAAACTTTGTGTTTTGGAGTATTTTGATGGCCTGCCCTGATTACATAAGTTTTGCTAAGAAGTCATTAGAGTAATTCTTCTACTGGAAGAAACACCCATATGGGGAATTTGGGACCTTGCCTTTTCAAGTTTTACACAAAGGACTCTTCATGGGGTGAAAAGTACATGATTCCAGGTCCATTTCTAGAATGGAAACAGCTGAATCAACCCAGCAGCAATTCACATTCCTGAGTTTTAGAGAATCTGATTGTTTCAAGGCTGAAGCAAAAAGCCCAATAAACAATGTTTGTACCTTTATTAATAGTTAGGAATTAGGTACATCCCGTGGTCAAGAAAACAACTGATGGTGGTCACCAAGTAGTTTAAAACAAAGCAGGACCTCATTTTATCATGTGGGTGTTTTTGATTTTTTTTATGAATTTTTTTTTTCCTGTGCAATAAATGACAAGCTCTGACTTAAAATACATTTCCTTTAAGAAACCAGAATCTAGGGCTGGGTGCGCTGGCTCACGCCTGTAATCCCAGACTTTGGGAGGCCTAGGAGGGCGGATCACGAGGTCGGGAGACCGAGACCATCCTGGTTATGGTGAAACCGCATCTCTACAAAATACAAAAAATTAGCTGGGCATGGTGGCGGGCGCCTGTAGTCACAGCTACTCAGGAGGCTGAGGCAGGAGAATGGCGTGAACCCGGGAGGTGGAGCTTGCAGTGAGCCAAGATCTCGCCACTGCACTCCAGGCTGGGTGACAAAGTGAGACTCCGTCTCCAAAAAAAAAAAAAAAAACAGAATCTATAATCCTAAGGTTTTTAACCTGGCTTTCAGAAATTTATGAACTCCCCAAAATCCAGTGCAAAAATTTTGTGTATATGCATCCATGTGTGTTTATGGGGAGACGATTTATAGCTCTCCATACATTTTCAAAGTGGTTGGATTCCAAAAAATTTTAGAACACACCACTTGGGCCTGGTGTGGTGGCTCACACCTGTAATCCCAGCACTTAGGGAGGCTGAGGCAGAAGGATCCATTGAGGTCAGGAGTTCAAGACCATCCTAGGCAACATAGCGAGATCTCCACCTCTACCAAAAAAAAAAATGCTGGGCGTGGTGGTGCACACCTGTGGTTCTAGCTGCTCGGGAGGTTGATCACCTGATCCCAATAATTTGAGGCTGCAGTAAGCTAGAATTGCACCACAGCACTCCAGCCTGAGCAACAGAGCAAGACCCTCTCTCTTAAAAACAAAAAACTGTATCACTTAATATACTATTCTTGTTGGTCAAGTATCAGATTTTGTTTAACAATTAAATACTCATTTTTAGCAAAGGTGTACAGGCATACAGTTCTAAGAGTCAGAAATTAACAAGGCTTAGAACAAAACCCAGCAATCCCCTACCTTACCCTTCTCCACCCTGATCCCTGTTCCTTGGAGGTTACTGCTTTTATGTTTTAGCTCGTTCTTCTAGATTGTGTGAAAGATAGGGAGATGTCCTACTGTGGAAGACAAGGATTCAGGTCGCTACCCTCCCCCCTCCTCCTGTTGCCCACGTTTTTCTCCCCCATCCTCTCAGTATAATTATTGTGATGGTGAGGCCAGGCACGGTAGCTCATGACTTATCCCAGATTTCTGGGAGGCCGAGGCAGGCAGATCACTCAAGGCCAGGAGTTGAAGGCCAGCCTGTCCAACACAGTGAAACCCCGTCTCTACTAAAAAATACAAAAATTAGTCGGTTGTAGTGTCGCACACCTGTAGTCCCAGCTACTCAGGAGGGTGAGGCACAAGAATTGCTTGAACCTGGGAGGTGGAGGTTGCAGTGAGCTGAGACCGCACTGTAAGCTGAGATCGCACCACTGCACTCCAGCCTGGGCAACAGAAGTAGACTCTGTCTCAAAAAAAATTATTGTGATAGTGGGATACATAGTACAATAGTGTACATATTTAGTATTCATCCTAGTTTTTGGCCCAGAGCGTCTAAAACCCTTGTAATTTCCTGATAGGAACATCATTGGTTATAATATTTGGCCTTAGGTTTCAATTCCTGACACAAGAGCTTCTAAGACTTTTAGAATCTCTGGAGTGATAGGAGTGTCTTTTGTATGATAATGAGATGACAGGTGGCTTTGGGCCCCTAGACAGGTTCAGGATTAGGGCTGGTTGCCAGAAAGACCGAGGCATGATTAAAGAGTTGGACATACCAGCCCCACCCCTACCTCTGGGGAGGGGAGACGAGACGGGCTGGAGATTGAGCTAGTCACCGGTGGCCAATAACTTAATCATGTCTATGTTATGAAAACTCCATAAAACCCTCTAAATACTGGGTTTGGAGAGCTTCTGGTTTGGTGAACTCATTTGGTGCTGGGGAGGTGGCACTCCCAGGAAGGGCATGGGAGCCCTGACCTCCCTGCCCCGTGGTGTGCCCTGTGCGTCTCTTGCGTTTGGCTGTTCCTGTGTTCTATTCTTTGTAATAAACCAGTAAGAGTAAGTAAGTGCCAAGCACTTTGCGTCTGTCACCTCTCTTACTTTTTCAGCAACACTGTGTGGCAGATAATGTCCTCATTTTGCCGGTGACAAAATGAGATTGATGCATTGAGTAACTTGCTCAAGGTCACATAATAAGAATTCAAGCTCTGACTCCGAAGCCTGTGCTTTTAACCAGCATGCTGCATACATGGCCTCTTTATTTGTTAGGATTTTTGGTGTCTCTAGGTCCTGATACCAAGTTGACCGTTGTGGCCTGGAGCTATTATAACGGAGCTTTTAGCAGTCCTGCTGAGAACAGAGCTGGCACCTCCGGATTTGCAGGGCAGGGGCTGTTCCTGCTGTGAGCTGCAGGCCACTCCCTGTAGCCCTTGGCTGATCTTCCTCATCCACTCCCTCCCTCATTCAGTAGTTCCTGAGTGCGGCCTCTGTGTGGAGAAGAAGGCAGAATTCCAGCCCAGGTGGGGCCTGCAGGTACACACAGGGAGAGGCAGCTGTGCACTGAGCTGACTGTAGGCTGGGACAGTGTGGCTCCAGAGGTGCAGATAGAATGCCGTGGGACAGCAGAGGGAGCACGTGCTTCTGAAAGGGAGGAAGGGGGCAGGCACCGCAGAGGAGGTGTATTTGAGTTGGACTTTGAGGGAGGAGTTGGATTTCACAGTGGAACCGAGCAGCTGAGGCTTTTTCAGCAGCTGAAGATTACAGCCAGCCAGCCCCAAATGTTCAGCTTTTCCTGAATTCTCTTTGTTTTTTAGGACAGTGCAGTAAGTTTTCAACAGAGAAAAAGCAGTCACCTCCATGTCATTAATGTTCTGCAAATTCTGTGTGTAGTTTTTGATGCTTAGCAGATGGGGGCAGCCTGGGCCATAAAAGAAGAGCCTGTGTGTCCACCTGTTTGGACGTCAGTCAGGTGTGGCACAGGGCGGTGATCACTGCCTGCTCCTGAGGAACTCAGTTGTACTTTTATGTGGAGAGGACAAAGAAAGCTGTTGCACAGGGGGCAGGAGACATTTCACCTGCAAAGCAAAGCACAAAATACTTAGTCTGTGCCCGGCATGAGAAATCTAGCAGAACTGTGTGCTGATTCCCACCCCTGCCTCCTCTCCTGAGAGCAAACCATCCTTTGTACCACGGTGGAAGGCATTTCTGAAGCCTCTGCGATCGCAGTGATCTGTTACTTGCCCATTGAGCCTTAGGGGCAGCAACCAGGTGCTGTGGCTGAAACACAGGCCTTGGCCAGACCTGGCTGGGCATGCTGGCTCTGCCACTGATTGTGAATTACAGAACCTTGGAGAAGTCATTGTCTTTCTCTGTGCCCCTCATGTAAGATGGGGAACACTGTGGCCATTGCAGGAGGGTAGACAGGTGGAACGAGTATGAAGTGCTTTGTATGTGTGTTGGCATACGGTGAATGAAATGGCACTGATTGACATTATTGATAGTAATAACAGGTTTAATTCAGGAATAAAACTGGTAAAGTAGGCCAGGCGCGGTGGCTCACGCCTGTAGTCCCAGCACTTTGGGAGGCCGAGGTGGGTGAATCACGAGGTCAGGAGTTTG
This sequence comes from Pongo abelii, assembly GCF_028885655.2. Taxonomy (NCBI): domain Eukaryota; kingdom Metazoa; phylum Chordata; class Mammalia; order Primates; family Hominidae; genus Pongo; species Pongo abelii. The sequence continues at coordinate 4,950,877 of NC_071988.2, forward strand.
AGACCAGGCTGGCCAATATGGTGAAACCCCATCTTTACTAAAAATACAAAAATTAGCTGGGTGTGATGGCGCGTGCCTGTAGTCCCAGCTACTTGGGAGGCTGAAGCAGGAGAATCGCTTGAACCCAGGAGGCGGAGGTTGCAGTGAGCCGAGATGGCGTCACTGCACTCCAGCCTGGGCGACAGAGAGAGACTCCGTCTCAAAAAGAAAGAAACAAACAAAACCTGGTAAAGTATTTTACCCAGCCTGGGTACGTGTGGTAGAGCTGAATGAAAGAGCTTAGAAAAAGATGACTTGAGAACTAGCTCGGGGAGGAATCAGGTGGGATTTGTTGTTGTTGAGTAAGTGAAATTTGCACCTGCTTTCTCCCAGGCCTCATTCAGTTGTGTAAAATAGAGAGCACAGGTCGCCGTGCTGGAGTGGGGTTGGGGCAGTTTACATTTAGCCAAAGGCACCGGTTGAAGAATGCATTGCTATTACGTGAGGAACATTGGGCTTTGAAGCGGAACTGGATCCACGTTCTTGCCTAGTCACTCTAACTATCATCTAGTTTGTAAAGGGACTGAAAATTCTTATCATGACAGTAAGGAAAGGACTGGGGTATGTGCATTGGTTTGTATAATATAGATCATGTGAAAGAGCATTTAGGCTGGAGGGAGACTTTTCATCTCCATGACTTTACTTTCACAGAACAATTCCGTCATGATTTGAAGATTTTTGAGCCAAAACTGCATTGTTGTGCTATGTGTTTTGGGGTCAATTTATACATACACATTGGCTTAAATATTTCAGATGATACAAGAATATATGTGTGGGGTAAAAAGCTGATATTTGTATTCCCCCTTCTCTAGAAGTAACCATTGTGAATAGTTAAGTCTGTATTCCAGCTATTTTGTATATTATAAATACACTGTGAATATATGAGTGTATATATACATATATATTACACAAATAAATTTTTGGAGATGGAATATTGCCGTGTTGCCCACGCTGGTCTCAAATTCCTGGGCTCAAGTGATCCTCCTGCCTCGGCCTCCCAAAGATTTGGAATTACAGGCACGAGCCACCGTGCCTGGCCTGTGTGAGTATATTTACTAATTGCTAAGTTACTGTGTTCAGTACGTGTCTGTTGAACTCCTCCGTGTGCCAGGCATTGTTCTGAATGCCTTCTATGTACTAATTCACTTAATTTTTAGAGCAGCTCTATTATTGTGATCCTTTTACAGTGACGAAACTGAATCACAGGGAGGCTGGGGACGTTGTCCAACATCACACAGCCAGTGCTGTTGGAATTGAGGTTTGAACTCAGACAGCTGGCTTCGGAGCTCTTCGCTGTTATCGTAGATGGCACACCCAAACCTTAGGGCTGGCTCCCAAGCCTTGCGTCTGATACGGGCTCACCTGAGCTCTGCTGGGGCTGTGTATGTGAGGTTTCTTTCCCCTTTAAGAACACAAGTCTTGGAATTGTTCCAAACCCTGGTAGGACCTCTTGAGGACCATAAACAGGGATTCTTCAAGCCTGCCCCAAGGTCACATCTCTGATTTAGCTACTTGGAAGGTAGACGTGGAAGAGAGTAATTTTGCCAGAACAAAAGGTCAGGATGGCTGGGCTGACTCGGCCGGGCACGGTGGCTCACGCCTGTAATCCCAGCACTTTGGGAGGCTGAGGCAGGTGGATCACCTGAGGTCGGGAGTTCGAGACCAGCCTGGCCAACAAGTTGAAACCTCTTCTCTACTAAAAATACAAAAATTAGCTGGGCATGGTGGCGCCTATAATCCCAGGCACTTGGGAGGCTGAGGCGGGAGAATCACTTGAACCGGGAGGCAGAGGTTGCAGTGAGCTAAGAGTGCGCCACTGCACTCCAGCTTGGGCGACACAGTGAGACTCCGTCTCAAAAAAAAAAAAAAAAAAGGGACTGGCTGGGCTGACTCATCCTAGGGAAGAGGCCCTACAGCAGCCATAGGACCTTGGCCACTTGGGTGGAAAAGGAGGAAGGAAGAGCTTCACCCATGGCAGTGACCTGGACTGCAGAAACCACACTCTAAATAGTCCACGTCCTGCAGCCTGGCCACCCCATTTGCTTCTCTCCTCCTTGGGTAGAGGGTGTGGGGAACTTTCTACCCTGGAGGCTGAGCAGCGCATCTTCTAACCAGGGTAGGCATTTGTCTGTCCCTGGGAATACAAACAGCATTCTCATAACCAGCCCAAATACTCCTGAACAGCTTTTCTTAGGATGGGGTGGGGCAGGGCAGAGGTTCTTTTGGACTCATAGGTACCTTTTCCACTTTTACTGCTGATAAGTGCGTTACAGATTAAAATTTTGTTTTTGATACTGAAGAGGGCTTAAGAGAGTTAGATATTATGGCACATGTAAATCTGCTAAAATAGAACCGTGGGGTAGTGTAGGAGAATCTCCTCTTAATTATGGATCATATATTGTGAGCATTAGAAGCTACGTGTACCTAAGTTGAAAAATCAAAACATATCTTGTATTTGGGTGACCCCGATAAGTCTGGATACCACTGCACCTTGTGTGAACACAGGATGCTAAGGTGTAGGGATCAACAGGCTTTTTCTGGACAGCTTGCGCTTCTCCCTTGGGTGAAGTGGGGCGGCAGTAGGAACTCACAGCTGTTGGGCAGCTAGTATTTGTCAGCTATTTTACATGTGGGATTCCATTTAATGCAATCTTGGAGGTAAAATTATTTTATTGAAGATGAAGATAGAGGCTTAGAGAAGTTAAGAAAATTGTTCAAGGTCACATCATTTCTTTCTTTTTTTTTTTTTGAGACAGTTTCGCTCTTATTGCCCAGGCTGGAGTGCAATGGTGTGATCTCGGCTCACCACAACCTCTGCTTCCCAGGTTCAAGTGATTCTCCTGCCTCAGCCTGCCGAGTAGCTGGGATTACAGGCATGCGCCACCACGCCTGGATAATTTTGTATTTTTAGTAGGGATGGGGTTTTTCCATGTTGGTCAGGCTGGTCTTGAACTCCCAACCTCAGGTGATCTGCCTGACTCGGCCTCCCAAAGTGCTGGGATTACAGGCATGAGCCACCACGCCCGGCCAAGGCCACGTAATTTCTTAAGTGGAAAGATGAAGTACTTGATGAACTCAGAAGTTTGACTTCAAGGCCCTTGATCTTTCCATAACATGTGGTTCCTTCCCTGGTTGGTGGGGAGTGACTGAAGAACTCAAGGAAGCCGTGTTTTGTGGAAAGAGGACCTGAGGGGTGTATGGTCTCTCCAGGCTTGGAATCTGCCACGTTGGGCTTCTGAATTGTATAGCTTGGTCATATAGAGAGAAGCCCCTCATTTATTCTTTGGGGGAAATAAACGAAGGCTGCCCATATGAGAACAGGCAGAGGCAACTTTCTCAGAGCTGCTGTGGCAAGGGAGTTGGCCACACGTGCAGAGTTGCTGTGGCAGAGACTCAGATGCAGGTGAGTGGCAGATGAGGAGTGGGGAAGCTTCAGGATGGAAAAGAACGGCTCCCGGTGGAGGCTGTTGTGGGGGCTGGAGGTGGCTCTGCAGAAGCGGGGTGTCCTATGTGATTGGTTAGGGGTGTATTTGGCTTTCTCTGAATGATCTTAACTGGGAAACAGGGGCCAAAATTGGGGTGGCTTTTAGTTTTGAGTCAAGTCCTGGCCACGTGGGACAGAGTTGTCATTTAGCTTTCAGGGTTGTTGAGAGAGAACAGTCTGGCTTCCTGTCTGATGTGCTAGCCTGGCTGGCCTCCTGGCTGTTTACTGTAGATAGGGGGTTGGTTTCCTGGGCCGGCAGCTGCAGGTTGTGGTCTGAGTTCTGTCTTTATACACATGGTCAGGCATGGTCTGTTTGTATATTCAGTCCCTTATTTTTCTTGTCAGTAAAAATATCAAATGACAAATTGGATACGTTGGGAATTTTTTAGATGTCTGTGTCCCCTGGAAGAAGTTTTCACGTTCACATTTAATCAGAATGAATAGAAACAACTGGGCCATTTATCTTGAAGATTTAAAATAGGAAATCTTCAACAATACTACCTAGGCGCCATTGCCTGTCTGTCCATCGTTAGGGAATCTGTTTTGATCCACCACTGGCTCATCATCCACCAGTATGTGGTTGATCCAGTTCTCTATACGTCTTGTCTTTTGTGCATCTCATTGTTTGTTAGTGTTAGCGTTTCCACTTTATCAGTGTAGTTTATTTGTGTAACCTTTGTTGTTAGGAAGTTATTTGTGGAATTTGTGAATGGAAGGGACCTTGGAGGTCTGCTAGGTCAGCCCAGTGATTTTAAAGATAAACGGAACTACAGGGAAACGTTCCAGCTTTTTTGGTGGCAAAACCAGGAATAGAAAGCAGTGTTCTTTCTGCCACAATGTCATTGAAAGACAGCTAAATGTGGGCCTAAAATGCAGCGTCACTAACTTCCATTTATCTCTGCTTCTGTCTCTTGCTATCAGACATTTTAAATTGACCTTAATGTGTTAGCAGAACTATAAAAAGTACTGACTTGTTTGCATATAAGGTACCTTTTCTCCTACTCATTTGGTTGTTTGTTTCAACAGGATTGAAAAGACATTGTTATAAACTGAATGTTTATGTCTCCCCCAGATTCTTGTACTGGAGCCCTCACCCCCAGTGTGATGGTGTTAGGGGATGGGACCTTTGGGAGGTGATTAGGGTTAGATGAGATCATGAGCGTGGGCCCTGGGCTGACAGGATTAGTGTCCTTAGAAGAAGAGAAACCAGGCCCGGTGCGGTGGCTCACACCTGTAATCCCAGCACTTTGGGAGGCCGAGGTGGGCAGATCACAAGGTCAGGAGATTGAGACCATCCTGAAACTCTGCTTCTACTAAAAATACAAAAATTAGTTGGGCGTGGTGGCGTGTGCCTGTAATCCCAGCTACTCGGGAGGCTGAGGCAGGAGAATTGCTTGAACTAGGGAGTCGGAGGTTGCAGTGAGCCGAGATCGTGCCACTGTACTCCAGCCTGGTGACAGAGCGAGACTCCGTCTCAAATAAAAAAGGAGAAAGCAGAGAGCTGCTACTGCTCTGGTGTGAGGAAACAGGAAGAACGGTGGCTGTCTGCAAGCCAGGAAGAGGTCCTCGTCCTGGAACTGAGTTGGCCGACACCTTATCTTGGACTTCCAGCCTCCAGAGCTGTGAGAAGTTAACTAATGTTTAAGCCACACAGCCTATGGTATTTTTTATGGTATTTGCCTATGGTATTATGGCCATCTGAGCTGACTGATACAGAGATTGTTCCAGAATACTGTAGCCTGTATTTAAGTTGGTGATGCCATGAAAATAAATGTGGTAGTCCATTCGTTTATATAAAGATAGCGCTGTGAGCCCAGCGCCTTTGCTCATGTCTTAATTGAGTCTTGTCTTCTTATAATAGCTTCCTAATTTCTCTTTTCCTTCTCTCATTTACCTTGTATATCTGGATTAAATCATATATGGTATGATTTTCTGCTTTATGTCTATACAAACTCTTAGTGATTTTTATTTCATTTTATTTTATTTTTGAGACACGCCCTTGCTCTATTGCTCAGGCTGGAATGCAGGAGTGCCGTCACAGCTCACTGTAACGCTAAATTCCTGGGCTCAAGTGATCCTCCCGCCCCAGCCTCCTGAGTAGCTGGGACTACAGGTGTGCTACCATGCCTAGCTAATTTTTAAATTTCTTTGTAAGGACAGGGTCTTGCTGTGTTGTCCAGAGTGGTTTCAAACTCCTGGCCTCAAGCAGTCCTCTCGCCTCAGCCTCTCAAAGTGCTGGGATTACAGGCATGAGCCGCCGCACCCGGCCCAGTGATTTTTCATTGTTTAGATCAAGGACAGATTCCCTGGCTTGGCATTCAAGGCTCACGATCTGGGTGTGATATGCAAGTTTGGGTTTCAGTGTTTCCATTCCCGTCATCAACCTTGCACTCCAGCTTGTTGCCTTAACCCTGTTCTGAAGCCCAGCCTGAGAGCTGCACTTAGAATTTATACTTTCTCATCTCTTCATCTTCTTCGCCTATGTTCTTATCTCCATCTGGGACATCGTCTCCACACTTCTGCCTCCTTAAATCTTCTCCATCCTTCAAGACTTGAAATATTCACTTCCTTTACATGATCCCTGCTCTGACATCCAAGCTAGAATTATTCTTCCTTTGAACTCTGATAGTACTTAATGTTTTTTGTCCTTTAATTACACAGCAGTCCTGTGTGTTAGGTATTATTATTCCCCCATTTTTTCTTAGTTACATTGAAAATATTTACTGTAGTTGTATATTTTGAATATGTAATATGAGTGATGGAGCAACATTCAAAAGGTCCTGGAGAGTGAAAGGAAGTCCTGCTCCCATCACTGCCCTGTGACCACTGTTGCCAGTTTTTTTTCTTTTATTTCCAAGACGGAGTCTCACTTTGTCACCAGGCTGGCGTGATCTTGGCTCACTGCAACCTCCGCCTCCTGGGTTCAAGCGATTCTCCTGCCTCAGCCTCCCGAGTAGCTGGGACAATAGGTGTGCACCACCATGCCCAGATAATTTTTGTATTTTTAGTAGAGAAGGGGTTTCACCATGTTGGCCAGGATGGTCTCGATCTCTTGGCCTCGTGATCCGCCTGCCTCAGCCTCCCAAAGTGCTGGGATTATAGGCGTGAGCCACTGCTCCCGGCCTATGTGTCTTCTTTTGAAAAACACAGATGTTGGCATAAGATAAACACTGTTCTCCACCAGTTCCCCATTGGTAAGCATTTAGGTTGTTTCCAACCGTTTGGATTAATCAATGCTGAGTTGTATGTAATTCTTGCATATTTGCATGAACATGTTCATAGGATGCATTGCTAGAAATGGAATTGTGGGATCCAAGGTTCTGCGCATTTTAAATGTTGATGGGTATTGCTGGATTCCCTTCTGTTAGAATCGTACCATTATCTCACTGTCAATGTGTAAGGGCGCCTATTTCTATTTCCTTGCCAACAGTTTCTTCTCAGATGTTTTGTTTGTCAGTCTTATAGATAGGTTAAAAAAAAGTGGCCAGGTGCGGTGGCTCATGCGTGTAATCCCAGCGCTTTGAGAGGCTGAGACAGGCAGATCACCTGAGGTCAGGAGTTTGAGACCAGCCTGGCCAAAGTGGTGAAACCCCTGTCTCTGCTAAAAATAAAAAAATTAGCCGGGCGTGGTGGCGGGTGCCTGTAATCCCAGCTACCCAGGAGGCTGAGGCAGGAGAATCGCTAGAACCTGGGAGGCAGAGGCTGCAGTGAGCTGAGAGTGCACCACTGCACTCTAGCCTGGTCAACAGAGCAAGACTCCATCTCACAAAAAAAAAAAAAAAAAAAAAAAAGTTTTGCTCTCATTTTATACGGTAGGAAACTGAAACTGAGAGAGATTAGATAGGTGATCTACCTGGTCTTATAGGATGTGTGGTTCACTCAGGACCTGAATTTAGTCTTCTAATTTTAAAGTGCATTTTCTTTGGAGGTAAAGTGGTGTTAAAAAAAAATATATGTGTATATATATATATGTATATATATATAAATATATGGATATATAGGTATACCTACAAAAAATATATAATATGTATTTTATATATTTAGCTTTTGACAAGTTAATACTGTAATTATGTACTATTTGGTCCCTCTCCTAGACTATAAACCTTTTCTGTAGAAGATATTTTTCAAATTTAGGGAATTTTTTTCTTGAGCATCTGGGACAGACCTGTAAACACAGTGTAGATTATGAAACAATATACATTTCTGTTTTTTAGTCTCAAACATATCTAAATTGTCTTTCGACTTTTCAAACCTTTCAAAATAGAGATTCTAAGGAAGAAGTCCAGGCTATTTGTCTTTTAGGGATTGCAGTTTCTTTGGTAAGAGAAAGGTTGGTAGCTTTGTTAGTAACCCTTTGACCTTGTGAATGTCTTTTGTGTTTAGTTAATTATATTTGCCATATAACTTTGAAGATTGTTTGGGGAAGCAAGTGTAGTTTAGCAATTAGCTCTCTTCCTTGATAATTATCTTTCCTTCTTTCATTTATTATAGTTATAAAATTAAAAACTGCCCATAAAGCAACTACTTTTAGTCGTCACCAGAGGAAGATAACCCCAAATATGGACCTTTGCATTAGAAGTTACAAATTTTATCCAAAAAGTTTGCGCATAGTTATTTGGATATTGTTAAACTTTCCAAATAGAGTATACGGGTTGAATATGAATTGTGTGTGTATATAAATATATTTATGATCTAGGAATTAACACCATTCAATTCAAGATAGCCAAATTCAAATACTGTTGGTGGGAATGTAAATTAGTTCAACCATTGTAGAAGACAGTGTGGCGATTCCTCAAAGATCTAGAACCAGAAATACCATTTGACTCAGCAATCCCATTACCGGGTATATACTGAAAGGAATATAAGTCATTATGTTACAAAGATACATGCATGCGTATGTTCATTGCAGCACTGTTCACAGTAGCAAAGACAGGGAATCAACCCAAATGCCCATCAATGATAGACTAGATAAAGAAAACGTGGTACATATACACCATGGAATACTATGCAGCCATCAAAAGGAACAAGATCATGTCCTTTGCAGGGACATGGATGGAGCTGGAAGCCATTATCCTCAGCAAACTAAGGCAGAAACGGAAAACCAAACACCACGTGTTCTTACTTATAAGTGGGAGCTGAACGGTGAGAACACATGGACACAGGGAGGGGAACAACACACTCTGGGGCCTGTTGGGGGTGGGTTGAGGGGAGTGAGAGTGTTAGGAAAAACAGCTAATGCATGCTGGCTGGGCTCAATACCTAGGTGATGGGTTGATAGGTGCAGCAAACCACCATGGCACACGTTTACCTATGTAACAAACCTGCACATCCTGCATGTGTACCCCAGAACTTAAAAATTAAAAAAAAAAAAGAATAAACAAAAAATCCGCAGGTTTGATTCAGTGAAACAGAAAATCCCAAAGCTCTTTAGCACATGGCTTGTTTATCGTTCTTAGGGCCGGATATTCGTTTGTTCTGATAAGAACTCAATCGGCTCAGAAGTGTCGTTTCTTAGATTCTACTGAAGGTTTGTGTGGGACCTGTTTAATGAAAACACAGGTTCCATTCAGCGATATAAAACAGCACATCACACACACACACACACAAATAGCCCCCTTGTTCCAAAAACACGGACATTTTACATTTCTACCTGAAGTGTACACACACTGACTGAAGCTCTGTGTTGCAGTGATGCGTGCTGCTGGGATTGTGGCTCTCTTTCGAATTTGCTAGCCAGGCTTCGGCTTTCCAGTCAGGTATTTTTTGTTTTGTTGATGTTGTTGCCGCCGTTGGGCCTGGGTAATCTGTGTGAATTACCCTCCACTGCTCAGTCAGATTCCCTTTCCTGGGGCCGGGCTGAGTGTCTTATCTGCAGGCCTGTTTTTCTAGTGATCTGGGCTGAGTGTCTCTTCCGGCAGCCCTGTTTCCTGGTGACCTGGGGCAGCCCTGTTTGCTGGTGACCTGGGCTGAGTGTCTCTTCCGGCAGCCCTGTTTGCTGGTGACCTGGGCTGAGTGTCTCTTCCGGCAGCCCTGTTTGCTGGTGACCTGGGCCGAGTGTCTCTTCCGGCAGCCCTGTTTGCTGGTGACCTGGGCCGAGTGTCTCTTCCGGCAGCCCTGTTTGCTGGTGACCTGGGCCGAGTGTCTCTTCCGGCAGCCCTGTTTGCTGGTGACCTGGGCCGAGTGTCTCATCCGGCAGTCCTGTTTCCTGGTGATCTGGGCCGAGTGGCTCCATGAGAAGTTGCACCCATCTTCTCCAGTAGTGCGTCTTTTCACAGCAAGCAAAACATTTCCACCACGTTTCTAGGGGACCGTGCACTAGTTCTTTTCTGGGCGTCAGGAGACCTGGCTTTGTTCTGGTTTAAGCAACAGCTGGTGAGTTACCAAAGACGAGTCCCATCTGTCCCCTAGTCCTTTGCTTTATAAGTAGAATGACAGTTCGGAGTGGGCATCACTGCCCTGGTCTGTATGCGGTGCTGTGTGTTGTGGGGATGATGGCTAAGTGTCAGGCTGCGTTTCCACCTCTAGGGGATTGCAGTCCAGTGAAAGACACAGGAGGAAAGCTAATAGCCCCGGGCAGGTACACAGAACCAGATGAGTTTGGAAGGGTGGTTCCAAACTCCTTGGTGTGATTGATGTGATCACAATAGACATTTTATCTCTAAGTTTTGGGCCATTGGACCAAGAGAAGAGAGAGCTGGTATTGAGTTGTAGTGAGAGGTGCGTGGTTCGTGTGCATGCTGAGCCTGGCCTGGATTCTGAGGCTCATTCCATTTTACCTTCTGTTTCCACCTTCTTCATGCATCTGCTTGTTTCTCCAGAAAAATTGCAACAAATTCTTTTCAAAAACTTTACAAAAGCAATAGATGCTCATTGAAAATAGTTCAAATGATATGGAAGACAGAAAGTGAGTGTTTTTCTTTTGTATGTTTGGATGAATGTGTCTTTGGGGTAGTCACTATTAACACTGGGTGTATTTCCTTCCAGATCTTTTCCAGTGTACCTACAAATATATATGTACACTTTGTAAAAAACAAAATAGTACTGATAAACATTGAGTCCCCTACTCCCGCTCAGCAGTCTACATGGACGTCCTTTCATGATGATACAGTGAGACCTGATTGACTCCTTTTGTTCGCTGGAGTGCTAGGTAATAATAGCTAAAGATAACTCACCTTCAGTGGGCATTTACCATGTGACAGGGTCTGTGCGCCAGGCGGGCTACATGAAGTGGGTCTTAAGGCTTTTTACAACAATGCTATGGGTGAACACGGTAATTGTTAACATTTTGCAAATGATAGAATTGCAGTAGAGAGAAGCAAAGCTGCTTGCTCAAACTCATGGCACGTGATACCTGAGAGACAGAGACAGGAGACAGAGAGAGAGAGAATACTTTTATAACAATTGTTGTTATAGTCAGATGATTTACGATCATTTCAAGAAATAGTGCATTCAGTGAATACATTCAGTGTCTGGTACAGTCCGGGAGCTGTTCCTGAAAATGCACTGGGCTAGAGGTAAAGGAGCGGTCCACTGGCCCTGGGCCCCTAGTGCAAGGATGGAGGTCCCAGGGAGAGGGGGCATGGAGAGGAGGTCTCTGGACAAACCTTGTGACATCCCTTTCTGCTGAGTCTGGTCCGAGGTCTGGTTCTTGACATGTACACTTTTCAGAGATACTTGGTTTTGATTTTTCTCGTGGCTCATCTGAGCAGCCATGGTTTCAAACTGCCTGGAGGTGTGGTCTGGAAGGCCAGTGCTATGCTCACCCTTCCCACTCCTGCAGGAGGGGGAGGGGAGTCATGCTGGGACTAGAGGGCTTCGCCTGTAATCATCTATCTCATAGTAAGTGGACTTGATGCTGGTTTCGCTAGGTCAGGAAATTTCCCATTTGGAAGGAAAATTGATACTTGTTTTTGGGTTTTGCTGAGGAGCCACAGGGTCTAGAGCAGGGGCTGGAAGCTTTTTGAGACGCAAGTGAGTGCAATCAGACATCCTCCATGAAACATGGAAATAAAGACGGTGTTCCAGAGAGGTCCCTGGCTTTGGGATATAAATATTTCTGTAACAGAATGGCACTGGATGTCTGCTGTGTTGTTTTCTCTGCTATTTTGGCAAGTTTTATTTGGGCATGTGTCTCCTGTACAGAAGGCATGACATAAGTTCTTGCCAAGTATTTACAGCAGTTGGTACCTCCTATGTGGGTCACTTTTGTGCCATGGTTTCTTTGGGGAAATTGCAGGTCTCCTACCCAAAGCACAGTGCCCATTTCAAGGTGCTCCTGGTTTCTGAACACCTACGGCAGTGCCTTCCAGGTGGGTGAAGCCAGCCGAGGAAGTGCCCCTCCCCAGCAGGTGGGGACTGATGATCGCCTGAGTGAGGAGGCCAGGGATGAGCCCTGGACTAGAACTTGTGACTGGCTGCTTTTCCTTCCCCCCGCCGCCTCCTATTTTTCCACCAACCCCACTTTAAAAAAATGTCTTATTAAAAATTAAGCAATTATTTTGGTTTCCTTTATCCGCTATTCCTTGCTAATTGTATGTAGAGTGAGCCTGGGAAAGTGAAAAAGAAAGTTGTACTTAGCTTCAAATGATCATACCAGCTACTTGCCATTGAGGGGCTTGCTGCAGGGCAGCTTTGTGAAGTGGCTTTGTGGAGGTTCTCCTTTCAGTCCTCAGCCTTAACCAGCAGAGGCAGGTTGTACTTATTCCTTGTTGAGGAATTTGAGCTCAAAGTGGTTAAGGGACCTTCCCAAAGTCACATAGGAAGTAGCGGAGTAGAACCAAACACAGATTGTCTCTGAATCAGGCAGGTTGTCTGATTCCAAAATGGGCTCTTAACTTTTGGAGGTCAAAAAGCTGAACAGACACAGATATTTCTTTTTCCTTCTTCTTCTTTTTGTTTTTTTAGGTAGGGTTTTGCTCTGTTGCCTAGGCTGGTCTAGGGTCAAGCAGTCCTGCTGCCTCAGCGTTCTGAGTAGCTGGGCTTACACCACACCCAGCCAAACAGACATTTCTTGAAAGAAGACATACAAATGGCCAAAAAATATGTGAAAAAAAATGCTCAGTATCACTTATAATCAGAGAAATGCAAATCAAAACCACAGTGAAATATCATCTCACCTGTTAGGATGGGTGTTATCAAAAAGACAAAAATAACAAGTGCTGGCGAGGCTATGGAGAAAAGGGAACTCTTACACACCCTAGGGGGGAATGTAAACTAGAGCAGCTGGCTGGGTGCCGGGGTGCACGCTGACATCCCAACACTTCGGGAGGCCGAAGCGGGCAGATCACCTGATGTCAGGAGTTTGAAACCAGCCTGGCCAACATGGTGAAATCCCGTCTCTACTAAAAATACAAAAATTAGCTGGGTGCAGTGGATCACGCCTGTAATCCTAGCACTTTTGGGAGGCTGAAGTGGGCGGATCACTTGAGGTCAGGAGTTCAAGACCAGCCTGGCCAACGTGGTGAAACCTCATCTCTACTTAAAAAATACAAAAATTTGCCAGGTGTGGTGGCGGGCGCCTGTAATCCCAGCTACTCAGGAGGCTGAGGCATGAGAATCACTGGAACCTGGGAGGCGGAGGCTACAGTGAGCGAGCTGAGATCGCGCCACTGTACTCCAGTCTGGGCAACAGTGAGACTCTGTCTCAAAGCGAAAAAAGAAAGAATAAGAGTAAGCTAGTGCAGCCACTATGGAAAACAGTATGGAGGTTCCTCAGAAAACTACAAATAAAACTACAGTGTGATCCAGCAGTCCCACTACTTTGTAGATACCCAAAGAAAAGGAAGTCAATGTCGGAGGGACCTCTGTACCTCTGTGTTTCCTGCAGCACTGTTCACCATAGCCAAGATATGGAATCAACCTCGGTGTCCAACAGCAGATGATGGATAGAGAAAACGTGGGCTTTATACACAGTGGAGTACTATTCAGCCGTAACACAGAATGAAGTCCCGTTACTCTCAGCGATGTGGGTGGAACTGGAGGACATTATGTGAAATAAGCCAGGGACAGAAAGCTAAACACCACATATTCTCTTATGTGGATAACAAGAATATATAGTCTCAGGCTGGGCACGGTGGCTCATGCCTGTAATCCCAGCACTGTGGGAGGCCGAGGTGGGTGGATCACCTGAGGTCAGGAGTTAGAGACCAGCCTGGCCAACATGGCGAAACCCCGTCTCTACTAAAAATACAAAAATTAGCTGGACGTGGTGGTGGGTGCCTGTAACCCCAGCTACCAGGGAAGCTGAGGCAGGAGAATCACTTGAACCTGGGAAGCAGAGGTTGCAGTGAGCTGAGATGGCGCCACTGCACTCCAGCCTGGGTGACGGAGCGAGACTTTGTTTCAAAAAAAAAAAAAAAAAAAGAATATATAGTTCCAGGTAATTGGAGGAAGGGTATTGAACGTTACCAACACAAAGAAATGATAAATGTTTGAGATGGTGGATATGCTAATTACTCTGATCACATACATTACATGTATTATAACATCACTATATGTACCCCATACATATGTACAGTATACAATTATGTGTCAATTAGAAAAAGCTGAACTTAGATTGGAATGGCTATGAAGTAGCTAGCTTTTTCATATTTTTGATATAGACCCTAGGCATTTATTTTAACTAAACTTAGCTTCAGGAAATGTGTAGTATTTGAATTTTAGCCTTGCATTTTATAATATAGAGAAGTAAAACTTTAGGCTTGCTTTAGATACAGTCACAGGGGTTTGCAATGATGACTTTTTTATGTAATAAGTGGGATATATATCTTAATTAATAGGCATACATGCTCATTTTCTTCGTCTTATACATTATTAGTTGTTGTCCAGGCATTGTGATACTTATGTAAACAGTATGTGATATCTTAGGTAGGAATCAGAATTTTAAGGTAAGAATACTTAGAGTTATATATTTTTCAAACTTTCAAGCTGGACATTTTACATGTCCATTGTATAATTGTAACTAAAGTTTCACAAAGACAATACCCATCTTTAATATGGGTGATGCACTAGCATTTTTTTTTTTTTTTTTGGAGACAGGGTCTCACTGTCTCCCAGGCTGGAGTGTAGTGGTGCAATCATGGCTCACTGCAGCCTCAGCCTCATAGGCTCAAGAGATCCTCCCACCTCAGCCTCCCAAGTAGCTTGGACCACAGGTGTGCAACACCATGCCTAGCTAATGTTTAAAATTTTTTGCAGAGACAGGGCCTCCCTATGTTGCTCAGGCTGGTCTGGAATTCCTGGGTTCAAGTGATTCTCCTGCTTCATCCTCCCAAAGTGCTGTGATTACAGGCATGCGCCACTGTGCCTGGCCCCATATAAGTGGGATGATGACTTGAGCCTAGGAGTTCCAGACCAGCCTGGATAACATGGCACAAGACCCTGTCTCTACAAAAACTAAAAAAATTAACTGGGCATGGTGGCACCTGCCTGTGGTCCCAGCTACTCCAGGAGGCTGAGGCAGGAGGATAACTTGAGCCCAAGAGTCGAGGCTGCAGTGAGCTATGATCTTGTCATTGCATTCCAGCCTGGGTGACAGAGTGAGACCTTGTCTCTTAAAAAAAATTGCCGGCTACCTGATTATTCGTAGAAAGAAAACCTGAACTCTGATCTAAACCTCATACCTCATACAAAAATTAACTCAAAATGGATCATAGACTAAAATGCAAAATGCAAAATAAAGATGAAAAGAGGAGCTACAGACTGGGAGAAACTAATTGCAAACCACATGTCTGATAAAGGACTCATATCTGTAATATATAAAGAACTATCAAAATTCGGCAGTAAAACCAAACCATCTACTTTGAAAATGAGTAAAAGACATGAAGAGACATTTCAGATAACATACGAGCACATGACAAGATGTTCAATATCATTAGCCATCAGAAAAATGCACGCTAAAGCCACATCACTATACACCTATCAGAATGGCTAAAATAAAATGTAGTAACAAAACCAAATGCTGGTGAGGATGCGGGGAAACGGAATCACTCACACTTGGCTGGTGGGAATGGAAGATGGCACAGCCATTCTGGAAAACAGTTTGACAGTTTCTTAAAAAACTAAATGTGCAATTGCCATAGGACGCAGCGCTCACATTCATGGGCAGTTATCCCAGAGAAATGAAGACTTATGTTCACACAAAAGCCTATATGTATCTGTTCATAGCAGCATTATTTATAAACACCAGAAACTGGAAACAGCCCGGACACCACTCAGCAGGTGAATGGTTAAACAAACTGGTGCACCCAGTCTCTGGATACCACTCTGCAATAGTTAATGACATCCTTGTTCATCAGTCTTTCAAACTAGAAACCACCATCATGCATAATACCCCTTTTTCCATCCTGGGTCTGAGTGGACTTCATTTTGCATTTCTTTCAAATGCATTTTCTCTCTGTCCTTTCTGCTTGTGCCTCATGCTGCATTTGAACTGTTGTAAGAGCCACCTAATAACTCTGCCTTATCATGGAATCCTTCTACATTTCATTCCCCGCATTGCCATTGGAACAGTCTTTCCAAATGAACAAACTAACTTAAAAGAAATATCCCAGGTAGCCTTCCAAATAAGTGTAAGCTTTCTGTTAGAAGTTTTACTTCTTGTCTATAGGGAACCCCAGGACTCTAGAGAGATGGATTTGCTGTCTGCATTTTAATATCAGGCAGAAATCCCTGGAGGGACCCGTGTGGAATAGTGGCACAAGTACTGGTTCTAGAATCAGAGGCCCTCATATCCTGGTTCTAATACTAGCTGGATATTCTTGGGAAAGTTTTGGTTTCATAAACTCAGAAACTCCATTTCTTAAGAAATGGAGATGAGGAAGCATACTCAAGGGATCACACAAGGCTGCTGGCAGGAGTGGATGAGAGGCATGGTGAAAATGCTGTGCAATCTGTAAAGCATGTCATACGTGTGAGAAGTGGAGCTGTGTGAATAGCAGCTCTGGAATCATTGTATGAAAACGGTAGAAAGCACATTCGTAGTTCTGCCTGATGATACCACTGGGCGCCTGTGTTGTACATGCCTGCAACATGGGCGAGGCCCGGGTCAGTACAGCTCACAGTTTGGTTTTCATGCACTTAGAAAGGCCCGAGAGGACCCTTCCCCCCTCCAGCTGTAGGAAGGAGGCGGCTGTCTCCTGCCTATATTTGGTGGGATTGTCTCTGGCTCCTTAGGGACAGGAATGCAGGGAGTGGGGGAAGAAAGCCGTCCTGGCTCGCTAGTCAGCCTTCCCCCAGGGAGGAGTGGAGGGGTCATTTCATGGTAACTTGCCAAGTCTTTCTCAACCCATCTGCTGGTAGAAATGACTAGCATGACAAGTAAAAGACCCGTTAGAGACAGATGGGCTGTGTGTCCCGTGCATTTATGGCTTTGTGGCCTCAGAGCTGCCAGGACTCGATAGCTTTCTGGGGAATGCTGGGTCAGCCAAAGGGCTGAAAAAAGTGAGAGGAAGAAAATCCACCCCTCAGTGCTCTGGTCTGGGAGTGATTACTGAGGAGAGCGGCATGGAGGGCCCAGCCGTGGGGTGCCTCTCAAGCACGCCCTCACTGCAGTGGGAATGCGTGTCTCAACCTCCCTAGGCCTCCGTGATTTTCGTCTATCACATACTAACCTCCAGCAGAGATGTCTATGGTGACGAGATGAGACAGCATCATAGCACATGTGGCCACTTAGTAGGCTCACAGTGAGTGGACGCTGGAGTCAGTGGAACAGGAGACTGGGCGCTGCGTGTGGATGCACTCACGTGCTCGTGGCATGGGTGAACGGGGGAGAGAGGGACGCTCTGCAGTTCTTCTTTTGGTCTGTTACCCCTGCTGTTGTGAGCAGAATCCGTGAGTGTAGTCTGTTGCCCCAGTCGACTTGGTAGGCTGATTGCTCAATTTTCTGCTTCCACTTTTGATTTCTTAAGAATGGGAAAAGGAATACTTCAGTTACTTTTCTGGTTGATGGCATAAATTCCTTGATATCACCTTAATGTTTTTTTATTTCTATATATTTTGAATTCTGGAGGTTGCCTAACATCTGTGTTTTTATGCCTCACCCTCTCTGTAACTGTTGGCCACACCAAGACCAGAGAGAAGTGACCGGGCCGGTTGGTAGCAGGGCTAGGACTGGAATTCCCCAGCCTTTTGACTCCCAGCAGGCTCTGTTTTCTGTATTGCACTGCTTTTCCCTATTTTGACTCCTGTTAGGACAGTGGATGTGAAATGTAGCTGGGCGCTTTTGGGGGTGTGCTAGGAGTGTGGCAGATGCCTCAGACTGGCATTTTTCCCTGATTCTGAATTCTCATGGCTCAGAGTCAGTCCCTAGGCCACTGACCGGGAAGATACAGGAAGTTGTTTTGTATGGCAGCCTATACCAGGGTATTTTTTTCACCCAGCAGTTTATTTGGTTTGGACTGGAATAAATCTCTGAGATTGGTTTCTTTGCCAATATTATTAGGGAGTGGAGCCTGACTTGTCTTAGCCCAATTCGTAGTGCTTAGAATCTCAATGAGTATGTGTTGAACTGAGCCGAAGTGTGAGAGCGAGCATCTTGGGCAGTGGTTTCCAACCCTAGCTGCATCTGGGGGGCTGTGAAAAAAGCATGCATGCTGACTCCAGACCAGTTGAAATAGAATCTGCAGGAATGGAGCCTGGGCAGCTATAGTTCTGTTAAAAACCCCCAGATGGTTCTGATACACAGTAAAAATTGAGATCCACTGATCCACGGTGAATTGGCGTCCTGGATCATAGACATGCCTTATGCTTTCACTAGCTTAGAATGGCTCTTGCGCTTTGAAACCATGAAAAAAATGTTATGCAAACAAATGTGGAAATTGCCTAAATGCCACATCCTGTTACTACCTGCCGTGAAGTATATTTGCCAGTTATTCACTCTGTTCTGATCTCTACCCATTCCACCTTTTCTTCATGGAACGATAATCTGACAGTTGGTTATGCAGAACTAGAGTAAGTCTAGTTTGATTGGCAGCAAACGATTTTGGGTATGAAGTACTCTTTAGGCATTTATTGAACTCTTGTTTGTACCAGTGCTGTGCTGGACAGTTTATAAATATTACTTCTTTAAGCAAAGGCTATGGAGTCAGGCTGCCTGAGTTTTGCTAACTAGCTGTGTAATTTGGGGCAAGTTTTTAAGCTTATATAAACCTGACTTTCATCTATGAAATGGGATGACAAGGGGTCATGATCATCTCACAGGATTGTGCAAATATGTGTGTAAAGTGCTTAGTTTGGTGCCTAACACATAGTAACTGCTCAGTAAAGTTATTATTACACCATCATCATCATATTTAAATGTAAATATTAAGAGCTAATAAATTTGTAAAAGGTAGTATACCCTTACCCCTTGAACCAAAGACTACTTTAGTTTTAAGTGATTGGGTTAATTTATCACTTAAATATTGGCCTCTTCAATACCTTGAATTTCAATTGAATGTAGCCAGAGGATTTTATAATTGGACTGTTGCCTCTAGAAGTTGGAGCTTTGTTTGTTTGTTTGGTTTCACTTCCTACGCTAAGCACGTGGCTATGTGCACCTTTATGGTAACTTCTGGTACTGGGGAATCAAAGCTTCATTAGCTTCTTTGGAGGAGATGATCTTATGCTATACGAAGCACTCAGACTTCATTAACTATGTACCTCCAGACAGGAACAGGTGCTTCCTGTGGCAGCCTGTCCTTTTCTTAGCTCTCTCATCAATCTAGCCTGTTCCTTCTATTCCTCTTTATACTAGAACTTCTCTTTGAACAAGGAATGTTGTTTTGCCACTGCTAGGTCCCCAGCAATTAGTAATGAATTAGTAATATTTAGGAGGTACATACTAGGTGCCTCCTAAATATTAATAGATGATAATCTAGCAGAACACAAGATAAATCCTCAAGTTGAGATTTAAGCTGTGTGGTATCAAAGCTGCATTGGTAAACTTATTAAATCAATTTTGTTAATACAAGTTTAAAATATCTTAGTAACTGACTTAATTCAGTAATCATTTACTGAGTGTCTTCTAGGCTAGACATTGGGGACAGAAAAGTAATAATATATGATCCCTGCCTCATGCACAGGAAGCCTAGTGTGATGCCAATGGCTGCCATGGAATATGGCGAGTATTAGGATAAAGGGGCACCCTGTGTGCCCTTGGAGCACAGAGCAGGGCTTGTGTTCTGGGAACTTGGGCTCCATGTTAAAACACAATTTAAATTAATTTTTTTTTTGAGACGGAGTCTTGCTCTGTCGCCCAGGCTGGAGTACAGTGGTGTGATCTCGGCTTACTGCAACGAGCTCCCCCCAGGTTCAAGCGATTCTCGTGCCTCAGCCTCCTGAGTAGCTTGGGATAACAGGTGTGTGCCACCACGCCTGGCTAATTTTTGCATTTTTAGTAAAGACGGGGTTTCACCACATTGGCCGGGCTGGTCTTGAACTCCTGACATCAGGTGATCCTCCCACCTCAGCCTTCCAGAGTTCTGGGATTATAGGCATGTATGTATTCATGCTTTTAAATATCTGTGGGTAGCACTTAACTTTAAATGGGTGCTAATTAAACTATTGAATGGCTTTAGTATGGATTAAATGGCTTTGCTTGGGCCTCATTTTTAATTTCCTTCATTAGAGGAAAAAAAAAAAAAATGCAGGTTGAATATCCCTTATCCAAACTGCTTGGAACCAGAAGTGTCTCAGATTTTTTTACATTTTTGGATTTTTGAATATTTGTATTATACTTGCTGGTTGAGTATCCTGAATTCAAAAATCCAAAATCTGAGCTGCTCCAATGAACATTTCGTTGAGCGTCACGTCAGCACTCAAAAAGTTATAGATTTCGGAGTTTCTGGTTAGGGAGACTGGTCCTGTATGCGTGCTGGATTGTTGCAGGAGTTCTGGACCAGAGGTTAGGTGACTAGGCTTTGGTTTTCGCTTTGTTACTAAACGGGCTATTTTCTTCCATATTCTCGGCTTTAGATCCCTTGGTTGTCAAAGAAGGGGTTGGGCCATCTGATGGTTAAGGCCTCTGTTAGTTCTGACTTTGAGATATCTCATTTCAATTCATCTTCCTTAGGCATGGACAAAGAACATGGGAATTTTGAAATTGTTAGTCAACGTTTACAGGGACGTTGCAGCCTAGTTTTGGGTAAAGGTCATCTTTAGTGAGCCCAGGGAGAAGCAGTGGTTCAGCTGTTAGCTGAGAGGGGTAAGTGGTCCTATAAATTTTCCTCTGTTTTAGCAAAAGCATTGTTAAGGTCACAGCATTAGTGTAATTAGCTGGAAAGAGGAGGGGAACTCACTGTTACAGGTTATATTGAATGTCTTTTAAGTTGGTAAATACTTTTTATGAATATGTTTTTCAGGATTTCAATGTTGTATCATTTCTTTGTGTTGCACAGCACGGGAAAGTTAATATCATCATGTGACATTTGAATGCTCTTTTTTTTTTTGAGGAGTTTCGCTCTTGTCACCCAGGCTGTGGTGGCGTGATCTCAGCTCACTGCAACCTCCGCCTCCCGAGTTCAAGCGATTCTTCCGCCTCAGCCTCCTGAATAGCTGGGATTACAGGTGCCCGCCAGCATGCCCGGCTAATTTTTGTATTCTTAGTAGAGATGGGGCTTCGCCATATTGGCCAGGCTGTTCTTGAACTTCTGACCTCAGGTGATCCACCCGCCTTGGCTTCCCAAAGTGCTGGGATTACAGGCGTGAGCCACCATGCCTGGCCTTGAATGTTCTTTCTGTGGGAATCTACAAAAGCCAGCTTTTGAGTCTAGTGGCAGAAAACCTCTTCATTGTTTAGCTGTGCTGTGAGTTTGGAGGGCTTCAAGCCCATCTGAAAAAGCTGTAGTATTTTATGTCAGTTGGCTGTCTTGGAGAACTTAATGAGCACTGGGCCGGAGTGATACTGTCAGAGTTCATGAGCTGTTTGAGGCTCTTGAAGCCTAGATACTGCGGTTGCCCAAATGCATCGGCTGGACTCACTATTTCTCTCGGGAATAGGGGGTGGAAATAGCTGTGGTCTTAACTCTGCTCTTAATTTTACAGTGCTGTTATTAATGATAAGAATGATTTCATACGTTTGTTTTTTGCTTCGTAATTCACAGAGAATTTTAAAATCCATTATCTGATTTTATTCCTGCAGCAGTTCTGTGAAAAAGGCAGGGCAGTTTTCATATCTTCTGTTGCCCCGTGACTCTCTCGTGTCACAGAAGCCAAGAGCCTTCAGCGAGGTCATAGGGTGAGTGAGTCGCAGAGCTGGGAGTAGAGGCTCAGGCTTCTAGTGACCCTGTTTCTTCCTCGATAGCTCACTCTTGTGGCGTCCTGCTCAGGTAACTCTGCATGCTGGGTTTGGTCTTTTGTAAATCCCTGCCGTATTTGGAGAGAGGTTCTTGGGAGGTTTCTGTTCATTTTGGAACATTGAGGTATCTTGTCCTCTCTCCCTCCTCCCAGATGCATGGGCATTTCTGCAGGCCCCCAGGCTGGCCCTTGTGTGTGGGGGCGTCTCCTGCCTCCACGTTGCATGCGTGCCCCTCTTCGGGAGGTACTCTTCCCCGCATGGAGCCCCCTTGTGCCTGCCTCCACACTGCAGGCTGTTCGGTAAATGTTACTGACTCAGCATCGTTGTTCTAGAAATGGGACGGGGTATGGATGCCAAGTTCTTTTCTGTGTGAAGGTTGTGATTGTATCATCTTGCCTTCCCCGTGTGTGCTCCTTGAGGAGGGTGTCACTGTGCTGCGGTCATTTGTGTTCCCTAGGGTGCCTCCCTTGGAGTCCCGGCCGCAGCAGACATGCAGTCAATGCTCATGGCCTAAATGAGAGGAAGGCCAACAGAGCCATTAAATCTGGAAAATGACAAGTGAGGGAAAGGAATTTTTATTTAAGGCATGTGAAAAAGAAATCTTTTTAGAAAAGTTGACCTGTTTCTCAAATGGAGTTGAATTTCAGCTCAGAAAAGCAGCTGTGCGCCCAGAGGGCTTTGGGATTTCAGTTTGTGACAGATGAATTTAATTTGTTGTTGTATGAATGTATTATCCTTTTGTGGTTTTATTAGACCTTTCTCCCAAATGGAATAGATTTTTCTATAAAAGTCACACTTCCTTTTTGAGAAGTGTAACACTAATTTTATGGGATGGTCTCCCAAAAGATTACCTGCCAGGAACCAAACACGCTGCCTCAGACTCATGGCCCCTGGTTTCTGCCTGTGTAGCTGCAGGGGAGAGAGGCAGGGGAGAGAGGCACGCTCGAGCTGAAATCAAGACACATGTCTGCATCTTGCTCTTTCTTTACTGCTGTTTCGTCTCTGAGCTGGCATGCCTTCAACTTCTAGGAGCTTGGCCGGTGCAGACACATTACGGTATGGAGGAGGGATGTGGTGTTGCAGCAGCCAGGAGACTTGCTGGAGTCTCTGTTCTCTCCCTGCTCACTGCTCTGACTTTGTATAAGTCACATTTGTAGGGCTGGGCACAGTGGCCTACACCTGTAATCCCAGCACTTTGGGAGGCCGAGCTGGGAGGATCGCTTGAGCCCAGAGTTCGGGACCAGTCTGGGCAACATAGCGAAACCCCCATCTCTACAAAAAATAAAAATTAAAAAATTAGCCAGGTGTGGCGGCTCATGCCTGTAATCCCAGCTTGAGAGGCTGAGGTGCGAGAATCACTTGAGCCCATGAAATCGAGGCTGCAGTGAACCATCGCGCCACTGCACTCCAGCCTGGTCAGAGCAAGACCCCGTCTCAAAACAAAACCAAACAAAAAAACCTTTTGTAATAGTGGCAGTAGTTAACTTTTGAAAGTTTGGAGAAAAGTTACTGAATAACCTGTGACCATGGACAACTTACTTAACCTTCCTGTGCCTCGGTTCACTCATCTATGAAAAATGAGAGAATATGGTACTGATCTTCCGGGATTTCAACGAGAACTAAACGAGATAAAACTCAGAGCCTGGCACCTCGTGAGTGCACACTAAATGTTATTATTCAACATTTTAGAGGAAAAAGAATGCTAATGGGTCATTATGGCTAAACATAGTCTATCACTGGCCTTACTCATGGTATTGGAAGGAACTTGAATTCCATATAGATAGTGTGATGGAGAAAGTATTTTGGGCATTGGCAGTGTTTATTCAAAGAACAAAGGATGTGTCTGTCCTGTGTGGAGAGCCGTTTCCGCTTGTTTCTTTAAATGCTATGGGAAAAGCAGTCGGCCCTGTGCACTCTGCCGGACAGCTTCAGTCTCTGCGTATTGGTTTGGCCAATTGTCGTTCGCTGTCATCATGGCAGCAGCAGTTGAAGGGACAGCTTGTCTTGATTTGCATTTTTGGGTGTTTGTGCTATTTATAGACAATTAAGAAAAGACATGGAAGCCTGTTTATAGCAAGCTGGCAAATTCAGCACAGCATGGAAAAATCTGTTAGCACAGTTTGCACGTGTGCAGGCACAGAACAGCCAAATAAACACACACATTTTCCTGTATTTTAAAAACTCTCTGGAAAAAAAAAAAACATTAAACCATTGCCCAGATGGCTTACAGAGCTTTTTCCTTGAAGTACATGAGTATGGCTGTCAGACATCTGAAACCTGAAGCCATCTTAAAACATCACCATCATTTTGATGCTGCCCGCCCCCCTCCTTTTTTTCCATTTGTGAGGGATAAGGATCCAGGAAGGAAAGTATCAGCTTACAAAGGCTTTTGTTACAATTAATCTTTCATGTTCTTTCTTTTGGTATCTTATTCTCTGTTTACATTTTATTTTTATTTTTTATTTTTTTGAGACAGAGTCTTGCTGTGTCGCCCAGGCTGGAGAGCAGTGGCACTTTCTCGGCTCACTCCAACCTCTACATCCCAGGTTCAAGTGATTCTTGTGCCTCAGCTTCCTGAGTAACTGGGATTACAGGTGTGTGCCACCACACCCAGCTAATTTTTGTATTTTTAGTAGAGACGGGGTTTCCCCGTGTTGGACAGGATGATCTTGAACTCCTGAACTCAGGTGATCTGCATGCCTAAGCCTCCCAAAGCGCTGAGATTACAGGTGTGAGCCACCGCGCCCGGTCGCTGTTTCCATTTTGTAACGCTAGCGTCACCCCAGTGTAGGGTGGCTAGGGGTATTCTTCTTTCCTGTTTCCTGGTGTATTTTCCTCTACAGCATTGATCACTCTTTAACATACTTTTTGGTTGTCTGCCTCTGCCTACAAAAATACATGTTCCCTGTTATATGACCAGTGCCTGGCACATAGATAGTTAGTCAGTATTTGTTGAATGAGTGAATGAATGGGCTGAAAGAACCTTATTCTTCTTTCTTCTGTTACTTCATGACAAATGCTTTTGGAAAATGCTCTGCGAACAGGGATCCTAAGCAGGAGAGATTACACACATTGTTGTGGGATAACCCATCATCCTCAGATACTTGCCTGGAAGGAGGTGGCGCAGATGCTTGCCGGGAAGGAGGTGGAGTGCTTGAGTAGAAATGATACAAGATAACCTCTTCAGGAAGTCAGCCAAGTATCACAGCTTTTCACACAGGTGTGTGATGTTTGTGTATGTGTGTATGAAGCGCTGTCGTGGCCTAGAATCACGGGACTTTAGATCCCTTGTACAGATAGAAAAGTAAAGGCTGAGGCCCAGGAGCGCTCCAGGCCACTGCGGTAGAGTCCCTGTCTGCCCCTCCCAGTGCCCGGTCACTTCTCACTGCACTCCCCTCCTTACTGCTAAAGCCATCTTCCCTGACTCTGAATGTGTAACCACGACGGAGAAAATGTACTCCAGGGTCACAGTTTGTGGAGAAAAAGCCCAGCAGATGAAAATTATGTTCACAAGGTTTGTACCTAGAAAGAGTGGCCATTTCTATAATGTCTTTAAATGTCCTTGTTTCTCATACATTGTATAAACAAGACAATAGAAGGAGATTCGGGAACAGCAACTTTAGAACAAGGGGGAAAAAATCAAACCTAGAGCGTTCCAGTTTCTGTTTTCTTCTCAGTCTAGGGCTGAGGCACTTCAGCTTCCTGTCTGAGGGACCACTCAAATCTGATTAGAAGCCATTGTGGGCTGGTAATTATCCATAATTTTAGGAAGACAGATTCAGCATCAACTGTGTTCTCTAATAGCAGGCTTATTAATTTTAAATTTGCATGGCAGGAGAAGCAGATGGCGAGGTGGGATAAGCGTTCAGATGCTTGGTCATTGATAGCTTTTTACTTCCACGTATTACATGGGGATTTGGGACCCGGGAAGCCCGCTGAGAACTGATTATTATCTGTCCCCTAACCAGCTGGGTTCTTTTTCATCCTGAGCTCAGAAAGATTGCTCCTGTTGCAGTCAGGGAAGACGGGTTGTTGACTGGTTAGAAATCATGGCAGGTTATTTGCTCCACCCGCAGTTCGAAAGCAGAGCTATCAAAAGTTGTCTTCTCTATTGTGTTTCAAATCTGGGTGTTTAAAAAATTATATAAGCAAATTAAGCATTTCTTTAATGGTAGTTGTGCGTGTTGTTGATGCAAATGAGAGGTGCATTCCACTATAAAATCTCTGGGACTTTATAGGAAGATGTGAGCCTTAGAACAGAAGTTGGTTTTCTAGATGATCATGTAGATATGATGCTGAGCACCAGACAAAGATGCTGATTGAAGTGATTTTAAAAAATTGTGTCTGAGTTCAGATTTTACATCAATATTTAGAAAACCAGCAAAGGAACTTGGAGGAATGTTCTCATGCATCCAGTTCAGCCCCCTGTCCACATCTTCATAAAATTCGAGTGTGCGTACAGGGAGGCGCATTCCTTTCTGTTCTCATCACAGGTCCTTCCCTGGCTCTGCACCTGCTCTCTTCCCTACCTTCCCTACCTTTTCCCTCCTGTGCGGTTCTCTCACAAAGTGAATGGCCTCAGCCATAGCTTCTCTGCAGCTGCATACTGTGGCGACAGGAGTGGTGCTGCTGCAGGGGCTGCTGTCCCCACGGAGACCAGTCTTGCTTGCCGCTGCAGCCTGGTGATCATTTAGCACCGGAAGTATGTAATTCCGCAGAGTGAGCGCCAACATGCTGATGATGGAGGCGTCTTTATCACGGTGCTCTGCATATTTTAATCTTCGGTGGAAAGTATGGAAAAGTATGTGATACCTGTGATTTGATGTCAGAAGGACGTTGTGAACTTGATGTGGAGTGAGGATGTTAAGGTGCAACAGGCACCCTTGGCTTCATTAAATGAGACTTCCCCATCTCCCTGCTAGGCACGCACAGGCATATGGCCACATCTTATGTGTTATCCTTATTTAGAGTATGCCTTGTGGTCATGCTTAAAGTTACATGATTATATTCTTCCTCATACAGTAGGTCCCAAACTGCATTCAACACAGAAATGTACTCTTGCTGTTATACATAGAAAGTGCTTTCATATAACAACTGGGAGAGCAGTCCTAAAATCTGGGCTGGAATCGTGGAAGGAAGGTATTGGAAAGCAACAGATTCCCTAGCCCAAAGCTGTTTTTTGATGAACATGGAAACAGGACCAAGAGAAGTGAATTTGCCTGAGGCCCTGGCAGTGTCTCACGGGTAGCATTTGAACCTAGCAGTTTCTTGACCTATTTCTTTAAATGATTAGTCATGCTTCCTCTGATTCCTATATAAATGTATTCCTCATTCATTCTTTTGTTTCAGTGAATTATTGCAGTGCTACCACGTAACAGTGTTTGAGTCAAAATGTGGCAATGTTTATCCATTTCCAAGGTTTTTAGTTGTACAGTTTTTCAAAGTTGTGCTTATAGTTTCTTGTTGATTACAAGGTATCCTTTCAGAAGCCAATTGTGTGGTGTATTTGCGTTGATTGTTAGAGGTAGTTAGAACCTACTTGGAGTCGCTGGCGTGCCTGGGGGACAATGACAGCTGCCTGCTTCATGGGCAGAGATGAAGTAATTGCTTCCTGGGAAGCACCATCCTCCTGGCCACACTGTCTAACCGACTTAGTTTGTGTTGGTTTCCTCACATCTGCACGTTTCTGGCTTCATCTGAGTCTCATTTATTTTAGCATACAACTTCAGGCTGTGGGGAAGAATGGCCATTTTAGCACAGAGATGCGCACAAAGGAACAATTGGCTAAATGTGAGCAAAGACATTCTTGGGGGGGTTTCATTTCTTTTATTCTGTAACAGGCAGTCTTGGAAGCATTCTGGATGTGTGGCCTGCTCTGTCACAGTTCCTCCTTGCAGGATCGCAGATTTTTGGAGATTTTAGTGATAACAGTTATCATTGAGAATGGCATTCTTGCAGGCTCTAATAAGTCAGGATTTATTCGGTGTTAATTTGTTAAAGACAACTGTATTTCTAGCCAAATATATGTTAGATGTTCTCCTGGCAGAGTTGCTGGGGGTATTTGCCGTGGCTTAGTCTTAGGGAAGCACATGCCTTTGAATACTGTTGAAGCTGTGAGTAACCAAAACGCACCTGAGTACTTTTGCCATATGGGGTGTTAGTCACTGATACACTTCTCATTCAGACCTGATGGATTCTTGACCCCTTCCTTTTTTATGTATGTATGTATGTATGTATGTATGTATGTATGTATGTATTTATTTATTTATTTTTTAAGAGCACAACCCCTCAGGTGGCCACTGTGAATCTTTGGTGTTTTCAGTTGGTTGAAACCTATTTGCCATCTCTGGTTCAAACATATTTGAAGCCTGCTGATGCTTCCCTTTGTTATTCTTCTGCTGTCTAACCTCCGCTGCTGTAGGGTTCAAGACTATCAGAGCTGGGAGCCACCTTCACAATTACCAGGGTTTTCAGAACATCCTTTATCTAGCCGTGGGGATGGAAGAGATGTTATCAGAGGTGGAGGCTTATTAGGTTTACATGCCATTGATAATGAATGAGGAGGTTTTCTTTTATATAAGTAGAGCTTCTTATAATGTGCTTTAGTAGGGTAAAGAAGTTTTTGAGGTCTGCCTTTCTTGGGGGAAGATAATTTGTGATCCTGCCCTTGCTTTCAACAAAAATATAATTTGTATACCAGTGCATGTTGTATTTTTGAGCACTGGCTGACAAACGGTTCTTAACTCGTCATTCACCCAGCCACTGTTTGTTGAATGGCATATGTGTGCCAGCTGTAGTAGGAACTTGCGAGGCTCTAGACTAACGCTTATGAAACGGGGGTCCTGGGGGAAGCAAATGTGTATAACTATAAAAGTTTGTGAGGGTATCAGTGGGGGTGCCTATAGGTGCAAAACTTAGTTCATTCATTGCCCTATCTAGGAGGTTATGTGTCTTAGCAGCATGTTCCATACCAACGCATCTGTCTATTAAAATATTCATCAAATAATTCAAATATTTGAAAACATTCATCTGCTTAGGTATGTATTTTTCCCACTGAGTTTAGAACTGGTTAAGGACAGGCTGTGGGGTATGTATTATTTATATATATATACACACACACATATATTTATATATATACATTTGTATATATACAATACCATTGTAAATATACAAATGTGTATATATATACATTATATATACATTTATATGTTTTTATATATACACACATATATATTTCTCCCTCTCTGTATGTACACACACCACACACACATATATACACACACACATATATATGAAATACACAGACATATACACACACACACACACACACACTCTTCTACTGCCCAGCACAGAAAGACAAAACTAGGCAAGGGTTCTTTTAGTGTTTGTGAAAAAATAGATGTGCTTAGTTGAGAGCGTCCTTAAGTTGCCAGGGGAAAGAGACAGGATGGGTTCACAAAGGGAGATAGTGTTTGTTTGTTTTTTTTTCTTTTTCTTTGTTTAACTCTTGAATTTGACATAATCCAGACTTATGGAAAAGTTGCAAAAATAGTACAGAGAATTCCCATATGCTCTTCCCTCAGATTCCCCAAACATTTCACCCCATTTGCACTTTCTCTTTCTGTGGATATAATTTTTTTTTTTCTGAAATGTTTGAGAGTGGAAGGTAGAATGCAGGGTAGGGTGAAAGGCAGAAGGAGAGAGGTGGGTTGGGAGGCTTTTTTTTTTTTCCCTTCTGAGATGGAGTTTTGCTCTTGTCACCCAGGCTGGAGTGCAACGGCACGGTTTCAGCTCACTGCAACCTCTGCCGTCTGGGTTCAAGCGATTCTCCTGCCTCAGCCTCCCGAATAGCTGGGATTACAGGCGCCCACCACCATGCTCAGCTAATTTTTTGTATTTTTATTAGAGGGGTTTCACCATGTTGGCCAGGCTGGTCTCGAGCTCCTGACCTCTGGTGATCCACCCGCCTTGGCCTACCAAAGTGCTGGGATTACAGGCATGAGCCACTGTGCCCGGCGATTGGGAGGCTTTTCCAGTAACTCAGAGCGCTATGATGAGGGCTGGACCTGGTTAGAAAGGTTGAGGAAGGTGAGGAGTGGTTAGGTCTGGCACATATTTTGAAAGGAGAGTTTAAATGGGTTGGGTGATTAAGGATGATGTCAAGGATTTTGGCCTGAGTAACTAGAAGACTAGAGATGCTGTTATTGGGATGGGGAAGACTATGGGAGGAGTGGGTTATAGCAGGGGGAATCAAAAGTGCATCTTGGGCGTGCTAAATTTGAGGTCCAAATAGAGATGTCAGGAAGTGTTGCCTGGGTGCGGTGGCTCACGCCTGTAATTCCAGCACTTATTCCAGCACTTTGGGAGGCCGAGGCAGGAGGATCTCCTGAGGTCAGGAGTTCGAGACCAGCCTGGCCAACATGGTGAAACCCCATCTCTACTAAAAATACAAAAATTAGTCAGACGTGGCAGCGCACGCTTGTGGTCCCAGCTACTCTGGAGGTTGAGGCAGGAGAATTGCTTGAACCCAGGAGGCTGAGGTGCATTGAGCCGAGATCACGCCATTGCACTCCAGCCTGGGTGACAGAGTGAGACTCCATCTCAAAAAAACCACAAAAAACAAACAAACAAAAAACAAGCGTTGGGGAGAAAAAGCAGAATGCAAGAGACTCCAAAGAAGATGAGTAGTTGCCAAGATAGCATTAGCGGATTCTGTGATGAAGGAGAAGAAGCATCTGAATGCACACAGGGCTAGCAAGAGGCTGTAGCTGTAGTTGTGTGTTCAGCTCCATTTATATGGAATTGAGCCTACAGTTCTTACATGTTTTCCTACCGTTTGTTTGTGAACAGCAGATCCTCAGTTTGCATAACTGAATTTACTCTGATGTCCTGTTTTTCAAAATTCATCATCAACAGCTTCCTTGGAGGTGTGTTTTCATTATTTTTCATCACCTCTTTGACCCTCTGTAGGATGAGATTGAGCTCAGCCTCCCCAAAGAAGGCAGTTGGAAATGGTTTGGAGTTGAGGATAGAGGGCCAAACTGAAGATAAACATCATGGGATTGGAGGAAATCACCTTGGGAGTGGATAGAATTAGGAGAAGAAAAGAGTCTCTAGACCAAACTCCTTCAGAGGTTGGGAAGAGAAGGGGAGCCAGCAGAGACCAGCCACATAGGTGACAAAACCAAAGGAACTGTTTCCAGAAGAATGGGCCATAGATACACCGTGTCACACGCTGCCAGGCATCATGTGCTGCCGGACGGTTGGGGGCCGGGGTGGGGAATGAGCACTGAGCCCTGGGTGTGGGGGGAGTGAGGACTGAGCCCTGGGTGTGGGGGGAGTGAGGACTGAGCCCTGGGTGTGGGGGGAGTGAGGACTGAGCCCTGGGTGTGGGGGGAGTGAGGACTGAGACTTGATAGCTGGACTTGGCAACAGGGATGTCATCAAGTGACTTGAGAAGAGCTGTTTTACAGACCATGGGGTTGGGGAGGGAGTGGGCAGAGGTGGGAGGAAGGAAGTCCAAAGTGATCAGACCCCTCGTTGGAGGTGCTTGCTTTATTTTAGGAGGTTCGTCATGTTGGTGTTCAGTATTATTTAGTTTGTCTTGTAACTTCTAAGTCCTCATTCTGGGGAGCAGATTGACTTTCCTTAGCTGGAAAACTAAAGGTGTATGTAAAAAACCTCTTTTAATGGTGGGTTACGCTGTGTTTTAGGCATTACAAAGAAAATTTTCTCCATAGAAATTGGACCCTTTGGATTAGTTCTATAAAAAGTACTTTCTGGGCCAGGCATGGTGGCTCATGCCTGTAATCCCAGCACTTTGGGAGGCCGAGGCGGGCGGATCACCTGAAGTCAGGAGTTTGAGACCAGCCTGACCAACATGGAGAAACCCAGTCTCTACTAAAAGCACAAAAATTAGCCGAGTGTGGTGGCACATGCATGTAATACCAGCTACTCAGGAGGCTGAGGCAGGAGAATCGCTTGAACCTGGGAGGCACAGAGGTTGTGGTGAGCCAAGATCGCGCCACTGCACTCCAGCCTGGGCAACAAGAGTGAAACTCCCATCTTAAAAAAAAAAAAAAACAACTTTCTGGAGAACACACGCTTTCATGTAGAAGTGGTAAAGTTGAATGTGGTCTTTTTGCTTTTTTGAAGCAAAGATCACTGAGCTGCTAATTCCTAAAACTGCTGATATTTTTGGGTGGCAGCTGTTGTTCACTGAGCAGACCTCGCTCAGTCATTCATTAGGTTTCTGTCCTTGAGTCCTGAGAGTTAGTTTTCTCACCTGTAAAATGATAGTATCTACTCTGGAGACATTATTATTTTAAAAAACTCGAGTGACTTGTTTGGAAAGTTGATTGGCATTCCATGAAACATGTAAGGGAGGCCAGATTCCGTTTCTTTGGGGTGGGGAATAGCTACAGGGTTTGAGCACTTACTATGTGTTATGCTGGGGAGTAGGCAAAATTACAGATTATCTTTGGTTAATCCTCATAACCACTCTTTAAGGTGGAGATTATCCTTTAAAAGCTTTTTTTTTTTTTTAATTTTTAACAGATAATAATTATACTGATAATGACTGTAGTAGTCAATTTATTGGAGACTTCTTATGAGCTAAGGACTGTGCTAAATTCTTCACATAATGACATTTAAAGAACCGACCGACAAGCCTCTGATGATCCTCGTTTTTAGAGAGAGGTGAGGTAGCACAGCACTGTACTCAAGGCCGTGCCTGGCAAGTGCTGGAGCAGAGTTCCAGCCCCAACCCTCCACCACCGAAGTCTGTGTTCATTCACTGTGTCCAGACAATTCTATCATCACATCCTCCTGGAGTCTGGATCTCATCCATTCCCCGTGGCAGCCCCAGCCCTGCGAAGCGGGTGTGTGAGACCAACCATGTTCTTAATTTGCTTCCATTAGCACACTGACATATGTTACCCAGAGCCTGGTGCCACCTGCCCCTCCGCCTGTACCCATATGCATAGTGGTGGAGCCATCTGCCTGGGGAGCCAGGGGCAGAGAGACAGCTGGCCTTTCAGCACCCCCCTCCCTGGAGATCAGCCCACGGCCCTTCCTTCCCCTCATGGTTGGAGCTTCAATCCTAGGCCTCCTGTCAGGAGCCCTCGAGGCTTTTCCTCTTTGGCAGCAGAACCTAGGGCCCCCGTCTTTCCAGAGATGATGGCAGCCAGATAATGCAAGAGCCTCACTTCAGACCTCTTCATTGGTGGGTCATAGGATGCAAAGGGCTGATGAAGAGAAGGGTGGTGAACAGGTGTATAGAAGGAGCCGACACAGTTGTGGTGGTTGGTGGGGCAGACACAGATGGACCAGGCCCCCTCTGTCTCCCTGATTCTGCATTCTGAAAGGAGCGTGGTCACCCTTCACAAAGCAGGCTGGCCTCTCATGGCTAACGGAGTCCCTGGGTTGCCGCCGTCACCAGGCTTGCCTTGACATGTTCATCTCTTCTGCCTCAGAATTCACGCTCCTCTGTGCTAAATGCTGCTTCTGTGTCAGCGTCATATCCTTTGTCTTCAGGTTTTCCTTTTTCGAGTTTTGTCCCCTAAAGACCCAGAGCAGAGGTAAGCAAGCTTTTTCTGTAACAGAGCAGAGAGTACATATTGTAGGCTTTAGACTTGTTGCGACACTCATCCCTGCTGTTGGAGTGTGAACACGGCCATAGGTGATGCATAAATGAATGGACGTGGCTGTGTTCCAATAAAACATTATTGACAAAAATAGGCTTTGGGCCAGGTGTGGGCTGCGGTCTCCCCTGCTGTGGATGGTTGAGGACGTGGGTGAACCTGTGCACAGATTTAACCCCCACTGTTCCCAAGTCATTTCAGATCTTGTTGAACTTGACAGTGTGAACGTCAGCCAGAGGCCAAGCGCAGCGTTTGGGGGCATTGTTCTTACTGCGCTGTCTCCCTTCTCGAGGGCTTTGCTGGTGATTTGAACTCAGCCTCTTTTGAAGCCTCCTGGGGCTCACTGAGGCTGTGGGTGGAGGCGAGGGAGGCGGCAGCGTTTGCAGTATTTCCTTAAGGAGCATTATTGCTGGTTCCCTTCTACACTGGAAACACCCTTCCCCTGGTGTACCAAAGTCAGTGTGGCTTAGGGCCTGGCTTCTCAAAGTGTGACCCACGGCCAGCAGTGTTGGCACCACCTGGGAGCATGTTAGAATGCAGATGATCAGGCCCGTCCCAGAAGAGTGAGTCAGAATCTGCCTTTAACAAGACCCCCCGGTGGTGAGTTGTGTCCCCAGGAAAGGTTGAGAAGCACAGGTTTAGGGTGTTCCAAGCTGGAGGACAGAAAGTACTTTTTGAAAATCCTTTAACCCTTAGCTTTTTTTTTTTGAGATAGAGTCCCGCTCTGTCGCCCAGGCAGGAGTGCAGTGGCGCGATCTTGGCTCACTGCAACCTTCACCTCCCGGGTTCCCGCCATTCTCCTGCCTCAGCCTCCCAAGTAGCTGGAACTATAGGCGCCCGCCACCACGCCTGGCTAATTTTTTGTATTTTTTAGTAGAGACGGGGTTTCACCATGTTAACCAGGATGGTCTCGATATCCTGACCTCGTGATCCGCCCGCCTCGGCCTCCCAAAGTGCTGAGATTACAGGCATGAGCCACCGCACCCAGCCAGTCCTTAGCTTTTTTACGTTAAAAGTATAATGTAACTTTAGAGCATGAAGGCGGTTTTATGTCTTTTTAGACATCTTACAAGAGTCATGATTCAAGATGATTTTCCTGATGGAAGGGGATGTTGCTAGCCACTGATTTGGAATAGTGTAAAAAGCCGTAGACCAGTTAGAAGAGACCAGGAGAAATGGGGTGGTTTCTGCCACCCCTGGCACTGGGGCTGGTAGAAATCCCTTGATGTCTTTGTGTCTTCTTCATTTTCTCATATATATTATGAGATATACTGAGAGGTAAGAGTTAAAGTTCTTATGGTCGAAATGCTCCAGTTTATCTTTTTCAGGTTGTGTGTTTTGATGTTCTCTTGATGGTCTTTTTCTCCGTCTGCCCTCTGCCATCTCAAGGAGGGTATTTTCATCCGCCTTTTTCCTATAGGATCCCCCACCCTGCTGCCCCCCCCACCACATCCCACTTTTGACTCATGGGCTGCAATTTCATCCCAGCTGGCTGAGGTCAGGGTGCAATCTCAAATGTGTTATGGAATAGTTTGGGGTGTTACCGATGATGGTGGTTTGTTCGGTGGGAAAGGCTGAGTCTTGGGGGTTTGTGTTCTCGGCACCCTGGAAGCTGCTGTCTCCACTCTACCCACCAGATCCTGTGTTAATCAGGGTCGGCTTTTTATTTAAATCATGACTGAGAGATGCATATAATCAAGTTCAAGTGTGAAAAGATGGAGGTGAATGGGGAATGTCTGTTCTCTCAGTTGCTGGACATGTGGCATCTCACAGCTGGCAGCATGCACGTCCAATGATTCCCACCTCCCCGTTTCTGTGGGCTGCCCCTCCCCCAGTGTCTCCTTGGGGAATGCAGAGGTCTGTGAACTGTTCTCTCAGTCTGGAATCCCCCAGTGCTCCTCTGCAGAGCCTGCTGTCCCTGTGGTCAGGAGCCCATCTGTCACTCTGGACATCTGCAGAGCCTTAGATGTTCTGATGGGGCAGTTGGCGGCTGGCCGGGTCATCTTTCATTCCGTGTCGAGAGGCCTGTGTAGTTCTTAAGTGATGCTTCTCTACTTAGAAATGGTGCCGGAGCCTCTTTTGTCCCCTACTTAAATTTGCCCATCCCTACAGTGATTTAGGAGAAATTTGCTCCTGGCCTTCCTAGCCTGTGGGCTCTTCACCTCTCTAAACTTCATTTACTTCACCCATAAAGTGAACATAGTCTGCTTTTTTCTTTTTTTTCTTTTTTTGAGTCGGAATTTTGTTCTTGCTGCCCAGGCTGGAGTGCAATGGCACGGTCTTGGCTCACTGCAACCTCCGCCTCCCGGGTTCAAGCGATTCTCCTGCCTCAGCATCCTGAGTAGCTGGGATTACAGGTGCCTACCACCACACCCAGCTAATTTATTTTGTATTTTTAGTAGAGGCAGGGTTTCACCATGTTGGCCAGGCTGGTCTTGTGAACTCCTGACCTCAGGTGATCCGCCTGCCTTGGCATGCCAAAGTGCTGGGATTACAGGTGTAAGCCACCATGCCCGGCCTTTTTTTTTTTTTAATGAGACCATATTTATAAGTTCAACCTTTCTTTTCTCCCCTTTGTTTTTATTCCTTCCTTTGGATTAGAAGACTCACTCATGAATATCAGGATGTAACACAGCTTTACGATAATGAAGAGAACATAATTCATTAGAGCCTGTGATTAAGAATTCTGCTGTCTTCCTTATGAAAAACAGAATTAGCTCTTAATATGCTCAGGCAGTCTGATGCTGTTATTACCTAAGTTTAATGCTGTTGTGTAGCAAAATCTCTTAAAAGTTCTATTTACCTAGATCTAGTATTATCAGTTAGAATATATAGTGTTTCCTGTTGAATTTTACTTGACCTTGACCAGTTAGGTTTTCTGTCTGGTCCTTGGTTCTCTACCTCGGATGTGCTTCTTCAGCCCACAGAATCCTAGTCCGTGAAGACGGAGAACATTCTCCACCCTGAATTCACTCACAGCCCCTGCCGTCAGTCCTCTCCCGGGACACAGACCTGGGCAACCGCTCGTCTGCTTCCTGGCCGTGCAGATTCCTTTGCCGGTTCTAGAATTTCACCAAAACGGAGTCACATGGCATGCCTTTTGGGCTTGTGTTAGCTTCTTTTGCGTGGCTTTTTTTGAGATTAATCTGAATTACGTGTGTGGGTAGTTTGTTTATTTATTTATTTTTTTGATAGTTTATTTTTCTTGCTGAAAAAGATTCCATTATGTGAACATATTGCAATCTGTTTATCCACATGCTTATTAATGGCTGCTTAGGCTGTGCTCAGTTTTGGGCTGTTATGAAGAAAGCTGCCATTGTTTTTATGTGGGCACATGCAGTAATGTCTTTTAGGTAAATAGCCAGGAGTGGCATTACTGGATCCCATGGTACGTTTACATTTAACTTTACAAAAAACTGCCAAACTGTGCCTTCCCACCTGAAAGCGGAAGGATTCTAGTTGCTCTCCCGTTTTGCTAAGGCTTGATATGATGAGTCATTTGAATTTTAATCATTCTGGTAGATGTATCAGGGCATCTCATTGTGATTTTAATTTGCATTAACCTGATGACTCATGATATTAGCATATTTTTATGTGCTTATTGGCCATTCCTGAAATGTCTGTAACTACTTTGCCCATTTTTTCTTAGGTTGTTTGTCTTCGTGTGTTTTTGGTATTCAGTGTATTGTTACAAGTGCTGTGTCATGAAATGTGTCTTGCAGATATTTTCTTCTGATTTTCTTAAAGATTTCTTTTAAAAAGTTCAATTTATTAACTTTTTTCTTATATATTAGTACTTCTGCTGTGAGAAATCTCAGCCTACCTCCAAAGTCATAAATATTTTTGCCTATGTTTTCATTGAGACGTCTTATAGTTTTACCTTTTATGTTTAGGTCCGATCTATTTAAGGTAATTCTTGTATTTTGTACGACGTAAGGAGTAGAGTTTAGTTTTCCCCATACTGACATCCAGTTGTTCAGCATCATTTGTTCCAAGGACTGTTTTTTTTCCCATTACATTATCTTGGCATCTTTGTCAAAAGTCAATTGACCATTTATGTGTGGGGGAATTTCTGGACTTTGTTCTGTTTCACCAATCTATCCTAACACCAATACCACACTGTATGGATAATTGTAGCTTTATTGTAAGGCTGGAAGCTAGGTAGTAGAAGTGTTCCAACATTGTCCTTTTTTTCTCCACATCGTTTGGCCATTTTGTGTTCTAGTTCTTTGTGCTTTTCATTTTTGTCTATTTTAGAATTGGCTTTTTTTTTTTTTTTTTTTTAACAAAAATTGCTTCTGGCATCTTGATTGAGATTGTGTTGCATCTATAGATGGATTTGGGGGAGAATTATTATTTTAGCAGTAGGGATTCTTCCAAATATAGTATCTCTCTTTTTATTTATGGTCCTCCCATTAGACATAGACTGGTGTTTTCTTAACAACATCTCATAGTTGTCAGTTTATAGATCTTTTACATACTTTGTTAAATTTATCCTAATATATTTAACATATTTTAATACTATTGGAAGTGGTACTAGGTTGTTTTTTTCCTTTTCTTTCATTTTTCAATTGTTCTTTTTTTTTTTTTTTTAAAAAAAAACACTTCATTGAGGTACAATTGATATACAATAAACTTCACATATTTAAAAAATACAGTTTGATGAGTTTTAATTGTAAAGTGAGATAAAGAATATGAAAAACTTTAGTTTTTATATGTATGCCTTTTTTTTTGAGATGGAGTTTCACTCTGTTGCCCAGGCTGGAGTGCAGTGGCGTGATCTTGGCCCACTGCAACCTCTGCCTCCTGGGTTCAAACGATTCTCCTGCTTCAGCCTCCTCTCCTGAGTAGCTGGGACTACAGGCACGTGCCACCACGCCTGGCTAATTTTTTGTAATTTTAGTAGAGATGGGGTTTCACCATGTTAGCCAGGATGGTCTCAATCTCCTGACCTCGTGATCTGCCCCTGTCAGCCTCCCAAAGTGCTGGGATTACAGACAGATGCCTTTTATTAGATTTACTAGAAGACATTCCCCCTGTATTCCTCATTTTCATATCTGTTAATATGGTGAATTATACTTAATGATTTTCCAGTGTTAAACCAACCTTGAATTCCAAGGGTAAACTCCATTTGGTCTTAATGTGTTATCTTTTTTGGATATTATTAAATTTAATTTGCTAAAAATTTTGTTAAGGGCAGGCACAATGGCTCATGCCTGTAATCCCAGCACGTTGGGAGGCTGAGGTGGGTAGATCACCTGAGGTCAGGAGTTCAAGACCAGTCTGGCCAACGTGGCAAAACCCCATCTCTACTAAAAAATACAAACATTAGACAGATGTGGTGGTGGGCACCTGTAATCCCAGCTATTTGGGAGGCTGAGTCTGGAGAATCTCTTGAACTTGGGAGGTGGAGGTTGCAGTGAGCCAAGATCATGCCACTGCACTCCAGCCTGAGCAACAGAGTGAGACTCTGTCTCAAAAAAAAAAAAAAAAAATTTTCTCTTAATGATTTTTCTGTGTTCATGAGGTGTGTTGGTCTGTTTTGGTTCCTTGTAATGTCTTTTTTCTGAGTTATATGCTGGCCCTTCCCTTTAATTTTCTGCAAGAGTTTGTAGAAAATTGGTATTACCTCTCCTGAAATATTTGCTAGAATTCATTAGTGAAGCTGTCTGGGGCTGGAGTTTTCTTTAATATAGAGCTATTCAGATAGTCTGTTTCTTCTCTTCTGTTTCTGAAAGTTTGCGTCTTTTAAGGAATTTGCCCATTTCATCTATGTTGTTGAATTTGTGGGCATAAAGCTGTTCATAATATTTCCTTATGGTCATATTAAGGTCTGTACCTGTGTACCCATGTCCCCTTTCTCGTTACTGATCCTTGTAAGAGGAGGAGTTCAGGATTTATTGGCGAGTAGCCTCCTAGCCACACAGAGCAGGTGGAAATGTATTTATAACAGAAGGGGTGAGGGGAGTTGCTGGGGAAGGAACAGCAGTTAAGAGACTTTGTGTTTTGGTGCATTTAGGTGAATCATAATGTCCTTTCTGTGTATTAAATAACTTGTTTTTCTAAAATGTCACAATTTCATTTTTGAAAATCCAAGTTTTTGTGTCAAAACAAAGCATTCCTGAAATTAATAATCGTTCTTTATGGTTCTGAGTGTGGTGGCTCATGCCTGTAATCCCAGCACTTTGGGAGGCCGAGGTGGGCAGATCACTTGAGGCCAGGAATGGAGACCAGCCTGGCCAACATGGTGAAACCCTGTCACTACCAAAATACGAAACTTGGCCGGGCATGGTGGCGCGTGCCTGTAATCCCAGCTACTCGGGAGGCTGAGGCAGGAGTATCGCTTGAACCTGTGAGACAGAAGTTACAGTGAGCTGAGATTGTGCCACTGCACTCTAGCCTGGGCAGTGGAGCAAGACTCTATCTCAAAAAAAAAAAAAAAAATGTTCTTTATGAAATAAAAAAAATAGTATGACAATTTAAAAAACTATAATAGCATAATAGTACTGAGCCAGAAGAAAGACAAATTCCTCCTTTGTGCTTAAGAAAATACAGAAACCATGTGTTGCCCAGTAAGAGTATATGCATACGTGAATATTCTGAGTAAGTTTGCAGTGCTGGCAGCACTGATCCTTAAAATAGTAATATAAAAATGATTTAAAGCCTCGTAAATGCTCATTCCAAATGGTTACATCATTATCCTATTTTTGGCTCAGTTGGTTTTACATTTGAATACTTTTTAACATTATATTGGTGGCTTTGTTCCAACTTTGATATATTTTAGCTTAACTGATTTGTAAGAGTAGAAAATCAGAGATTTTGAAAATTTGACATAAAATTGTTGGTTAGATGCATTTTCCTGTAACACCCATCGTCATTTCTGCGTGTTTTTATTTATTTGCATACTGTTTGTCTCTAACTTGGGATCACGTTTGCTTTGCTTATTATTGGATACCCCACACTTAGATACCCAAATATTTTGCAGTGACTTTATTGTTCTTGTTTTTAGTGAATGTTCAAAATATCTGACAATAAATAGAGTGTAAATTTGCATTTCCTCTTTCCATTCTCCTGTTCCTATCATTCTTTGCCCTCTCTTGACTGGTATGCCCCTTCCTACTCCAGTCTCCCACTCCACCAGTTCATCTTTAAAGCTGCCTCTGGAAGGATCTTTTCGAAAGTGGAGATCCATCAATGCCATTTTTTCTAGAAACCTTTTGTTATTCTTTCCTAGAATAAGGGTTCTGTGAGTCCAGGTATGTGTCTGCTGTTCTAGGTTGTGAGCCCTTGGATGTCGGGGTAGCATCTCACTTGTCTTTAAATTCTGAGTTCAGTGTCATGAACATAGTGTTTAATAACTTGTTACTGAACTAAATTGACCTTCTGTAAATGGAAGGGAAACACTGTGCTTTCGATATCGTATTTAAAGCTTTTGTTAGCAACCAGCCTGGTTTATGTCAGTAACCTTCTCCCAGCCTAGGCATCAGGAGGTCTGGCTTCTGTAACCCATTATCACGTTCTGTATATTATTATGATGAGCAAAAAACATACCCAGATCTAGGTCCTGTTTTTTGCCTTCTACAGAACAATAGAAGGATATTTTCCATCAGGGCTTGTATGTCCATCCATTAATTAATCTGACTTTTAAGGGTCATGCTAATTTCCCGAAGTAAAGTGTTCTGTGGAGTTTACACCAGTTCCTTTGAAGACTCCTTGCTGGCTCCTTATAATTCAGAAAGGAACATTCCCAGGACCTAGAATATACACACATGCACAGATCCCTTTTATAAACACAGACTTTCCTTTGGGATATTGAGAAATCTTTTAAAGATCTAACTTCCAGAGCTGAAACTACACAGTGATTGTCATAGGTTCTGTTCAGACACTGGAGAGCTATAAATAGATTTGATTTGCTTTCCCTTTTTAGATGCAAATTAAACTACTGTAAATTGAGTGTCCCCAAAGTCAGAGGTTTTTATTTACAGCAGTCCTTGGATCTTCATTGCAGCCTTGGTAGGCACATAACTGTCATTATCCCCACATTATACATCACGGAACTGGGAGTCAAAGAAGTTTAATGACTTGTATTCAAAATCATCGAGTCGTTCAAATAATGGTCATCAAAAAGAATTTTAGATGCAGTCCAGCTGAGGGAAGCTTTCCAACCAGACACTGCCTAAAGCTATGCTGCTTTTTCTGAGATTTCTTAGATCTACCTTTAAGCAGCCCATTTGGATGATCTGCGGAGGCCTGTGAAAATAATTGGAAGAGTCTGCATGGAGAGTCTGAGCTGTAACCCTATAAGGGAAAATATGCAAGGACCGTGCTCGAACACAGCTCCTTTGCTTCAGTGCCACACAAGTTCTGATTCCCTTTGGAACACCGAGTATTCTCACACAGAGAGGGCCCTGAACAGGTGGTGATCAACTTGCTCGAGAAAAGGAACTCATCAGAATTAGTCTTTCACCACTAATTTTGGTATGTTCTGAGACTATCACAAAAGACATAGTTACTAAGTATGAGAGGACAGTCCACGGCATCTTT
The DNA here is from genome assembly GCF_028885655.2 of Pongo abelii. Taxonomy (NCBI): domain Eukaryota; kingdom Metazoa; phylum Chordata; class Mammalia; order Primates; family Hominidae; genus Pongo; species Pongo abelii. Next base: position 4,992,860 of record NC_071988.2, read on the forward strand.
CTCTGCAATTTTCTCTTTAAAGCAGATCTCAGGAATGTTGTCTATTATGGAGAGCTGGAAACATAAAAGTGAATTAATTCACCAAACATATACTGAGTGTCGTGTTCTTATTTCCACATCAGGCATTGTGCTTGACATTCTGGGCAAAGAGAGAAGTCACACAGTGGTCCCTGCCTTCAGCTGTCTACTGGCTAGTGGAGGAGATAGACAAATTAGCCCGTCATCACAGCATAGCGGGAGAGAGGCAGTGATGGTCGGCCTGAGGTGGGGGTGACGCAGCTGAGTCTTGAAGTGTAGCACCTCAGTGAGACGGCAAGGTGAAGGAAGGTGTGGTAGTGATGTGTGTGTGGGACGAGGCAGGGACACACAGGGTTAAGCATACCGGGCAGAGAGCAGCGGCACGTGCAGAGGCCTGGGGCAGAAGCAGGTGTGATATTTGTGGGAAACTGAGGGATTGAGAAGGGCTGAAGTGTGACACATACGCAGAGTGGAAAGAGACAATCTAGAAAATAAGCAGAGTCTAGGTTAATTAAGATTTTTATACAGGATCCGGAGAAGTCACTGAAAAGAATGTAGCAAACCAGGGTCATTTTTCTGAAAAGCAGGTTGGTCATGGTTTGGGAACTGTTTCTTAATTGGAGCCTGAAATCTAGAGAGCAATGAGACGAGCTTTTGTGAAACAGTTCTCCAGCGTCCTGCCTTTGTCAAAGAAAGGTCTAACCACTGACCCAGCCTCTCCTCTGGAGAGAGTCAGCATAAAGCACAGAGGTGTGGTGGGCCAAGAAGTTTAGGGAATGCACCGTGTGTATGAGTTCACTGCTAGGCAGGGTAGGGGATAGGAGTCTGTAATCCATGTTTGTCATTCTCCGGGAGCTCATACGTTATGTAGGCACGTTGATCAATCTTTTCTTTTTATATCTGATTTTGAGTCAGAATTAGAAAATCTTTTTCCACATCCAGGTTAAAAAGAAGTCATCTGTTTCTTCTAGAACTTGAGTTGTTTCATTTTTTTCTGTTTGGGTTCTCAAATATCTTTAGAGTTTTTCTGGTGTATGTAAGGTAAGTATTGAGTTTCATCTTTTCTTTTTCCCAAATAGTTACCAGTTGTCCCAACCCCAGTTATTAAGGCGACCATTTTTCTTATATTCTGTGTGTATTTGGATCTATTACTGGACTTTTTATTCTGTTCTATGGATCTGACTGGGAATTTAAATATGTTAGTATCAAATTGTTTTAATGATGAGCCTTTATTATTTTTAAATAGTTGGCAGGCTATTCCCTCTTCATTGTTTTTAGACATCTCTGCATTCTTATTTTTTCCATATGAAATTTAGAATCAATTTGTTTAGTTCCAGAAACAAAACAAAACAAAATTTGTTGGTATATGGGTTAGGCCTTTCTTGCATTGCTATAAAGAAATACCTGAACTTGGGTAATTTCTAAAGAAAAGAGATTTAATTGGCTCATAGTTCTGCAGGCTTTACAAGCATGGTGCCGACATTTGCTCGGCTTTTGGGAAGGCCTCAGGAAGCTTCCAGTCATGGTGGAAGGTGAAGGGGGAGCAGGTGTCTCACATGACACAGCGGGAGCAAGAGAGGGAGTGGGGGAGCTGCCCCACACTTAAACAACCACATCTCCTGAGTGGGACTCACTCACTATTGCAAGGACAGCACCAAGCCATGAGGGATCCACCCCCATGACCCAACACCTCCCACCAGGCAGGCCCCATCCCCAACACTGGGGATTACATCTCAACATGAGATTTGGAGGGGACATCCAAATGATTTCAGTATATTATTGCTATTGCTCTAAATATATTTGTTAACTTGGGGAGAATTGACATCTTTTTGATGTTAAGTTGTCCTATCCAAAGGCAAGGGGACATCTTTCCATTTGTTCACATTTACTTCTTCATCTTTCAATCAAGTTTTAAGTTTTCCCTATGTAAGTTTTGCACATTTCTTGCTAAATTATTTAAAGTAGTTTACTTTTTTATTGTTTTATAAATGGGTGCTGGTATTCCATGATATCGTCTAGCTATTTATTGTTTGATATAAAATAAGCATGCAGAAAGCTATAGTTTTCATGTCTCCTGCTTTACCAGGTTTGCTTTCACATCAGCTGCCAATAGAAATAATTTTTTTAAGTTTCTGATTGTTTTCTCTTTTCTTATTGCTTTGACTAACACTTCTCCTACAGTGTTAAAAGTAGTGGGGGAAATGGGCCTCTTTGACTTGTTTCTGACCCTACTGGGAATTCTTGAAGTGTTTCCTCGTTAAATAAGATGCTGTTTTTTTGGGTGTGGGTGTTTTAATCTTAGTACATGTATTTTATCAAGTTAAGTGCCTATCAATTCCAAGTGTATTGACTTAAAAATATCAGGAATGATTATTACATTTTGTTGAAGGCTTTTTCATGATCTGTGGAACAACTGCATTATCTTCTCATTAGATGTATTAATCTGGTGAATATATCAGTAGATTTTCTTTCTGTCTTCCCTCCTCCTCCTCCTCCTCCTCCTTTTTTTTTTGTTTGAGACAGGGTCTCACTCTGTTGCCCAGGCTGGAGTGCAGTGATGGATCATGGCTCACCGTAACCTCAACCTCCCTGGGCTCACGTGATCCTCCCAACTCAGCCTCCTAAGTAGCTGAGACTACAGGTGTGTGCCATCACATCTGGCTAATTTTTGTATTTTTTGTAGAGATGGGGTTTTACCATGTTGTCCGGGCTGGTCTCAAACTCGCTGGCTCAAGCAATCTGCCTGACTAGGCCTCCCAGAGTGCTGGGATTACAGGTGTGAGTCACGGCGCCTGGCCTATTAGTAGATTTTCTAATATTGAATCACCTTTGCATTTCTTTTTGAGATGGAGTCTTGCTCTGTCCCCAGGCTGGAGTGCAGTGGCTCTATCTAGGCTCACTGCAGCCTCCGCCTCCCAGGTTCAAGCGATTGTCCTGCCTCAGCCTCCTGAGTAGCTGGGATTACAAGCATGTGCCACCATGCCCTGCTAATTTTTGTATTTTTAGTAGAGACGGGGTTTTGCCATGTTGGCCAGGATGGTCTTGATCTCCTTACCTCGTACTCTGCCTGCCTGGGCCTCCCAAAGTGCTGAGATGACAGGTGTGAGCCACCGCGCCCAGCCTGCATTTCTAGAGTGAATCTCATTTGGTAAGGGCATGGTATTAATGTGTTGGCTTCCGTTTGCTAATATTTTATTTAGGATATTTGCACTGATTAAAAGTGGTCTTTGGTTTTCTTTTTTGTGCTATCTCTATTCGGTTTAGATATCACATTTATATTTGCTTCCAAAAAAAAAAAGAATTTGGTTATTTTCTGTGTATTTTATCCTCTGGAACAATTTATGCAGTAGCCTTGGTGTTTAAGGTTTGGTGGAATTCCCCTGTAAAACTACCTGGGTCTGGTGTTTTTTTGTTTTTTGTTTTTTTGTGAGGGTAATTCTGGTAAATTATTTTTTTCTTACGAAATTTCTTATGAAATTAATTATCTATTTAACCTAGTTTCAAGTGTATCTGCATAGAGTTGCACAGAGGAGTCTGTCATGACTTTTCTTGTGGAGGGTGTGGTACTTACTTTAGGACTTCATAGTTTTAGAGGACAGGAGGTATGGGGTCATGTTCATTGACTGCATTCATGGATCCCATGTCTTAAAGTGAAGTTCCAACAAGATGAACATGTGCTAATAATGACGGTTATAGTTACCACTGATGAAATGCTTGGCTCTGCATGCGTGTTAGCTCATTTAATCCTCATGATGATACTGATATATATAATATCCATCTCGCTTTAAGGATGAGATAATTTGGGGAGCTACTTACCCAAGGTCACACAACTAGGAAGAATCAGCTGGGATGTGGATCCAGGTTTATGTGGTGACAGAGTCCAGGTTTCTTTTACTTTTTCTTTTTTTTTTTGAGATGGAGTCTAACTCTGTCGCCCAGGCATTGTGCCATGGCATGATCTTGGCACACTGCAATCCACCACCCGGATTCAAGTGATTCTCCTGCTTGGTATCCTGAGTAGCTGGGACTACAGGTGTGCGCCACCATGCCCAGCTAATTTTTGTATTTTTAGTAGAGATGGAGTTTCGCCATCTTAGCCAGGCTGATCTCGAACTCCTGACCTCAGGTGATCTGCCCACCTCGGCCTCCCAAAGTGTTGGGATTACAGGAGCGAGCCACTGCACCTGGCCCAGAGTCCGGGTTTCTAAGGAGCAGTGGAGGATGAGGGCCAAATGAGTGGCATTGGCAGGGATAGAATGATCACGGACGGCTTCACCAAGAGGTGGGATGTGAGCTGTGCTCATTGGCATTGGCAGAGTTCAGAGGGGTGAGGAGAGGTCAGGGAGGTGATGCCGTGTGGGGGTGCCTGGCAGGAGAGGTAGCCTTGACTCAAGTGGAGGGTGCTATCAGAGGGTCACCCCATGAGGGCCAGCAGGTTGGAGTGCTGGGGGATGAGTGGTGTAGACTAGACAGGGGAGCGGGGACATACAGAGGGCGTGGGAAAATTGGGAAAATGCAGATACTGTTCCTGCCTCCCAATTTAGATTAGGTAATGGGGAGTTGCCTGGGTCTAGGTCCTGGGAGTTTCTGTAGTGGGTTAGAAATTTGAAGGGAAGAACCATATGGGAAGGATCACAGATAAAAGTAGAAAGGAAATCAAAAGGCCACCAGCAACTGTCTTGGTTGTAGCAGGGCCCTTGAGTGTAACTCAGGATGCAAACAGCAATAGGTGTTTTGCACATCAGTAAAGTGTGAAGCCTGTGGGGAATATGGATGTGGCAGCCTCTGCAGAGCCTGTCGCCTGTGGCAACTTTCCCCGGGCTTCTCAGGTGCAGCAGGAAGTGATGGGTAGTTAATAGTGTTTTCTCAGAGCCAGTAACAGTAGACATTTCTTTCTTGCGTTTGTAGGAGAGCAGAGACAGAGGGTGCTTTAGCCTCCTCACTCTTGCAGTTCCTGTGTAAGGAGGACAGTTCCGTGCACAGCAAGGAACCCTTTGACTGGCGGTCTGGTCACCCCGTTCCCGGCTCTCACCCCTTTACCAAGGCTTTGTGGCTTCAGGCCGCCTTTCTTCTCTGGGCCTCAGTTACCACACTTGTGAAATAAAGGCATTTGGGCTGGGCACGGTGGCTCATGCCTGTAATCCCAGCACTTTGGGAGGCTGAGGTGGGCAGACCATCACGTCAGGAGTTCCAGACCAGCCTGACCAACATGGAGAAACCCCGTCTCTACTAAAAATACGAAAATTAGCTGGGCGTGGTGGCGGGTGCCTGTAATCTCAGCTACTCGGGAGGCTGAGGCAGGAGAATCGCTTGAACCTGGGAGGCAGAGGTTGCAGTGAGCCGAGATGGCGCCACTGCACTCCAGCCTGGGCGACAGAGTGAGACTCCGTCTCAAAAAAAAAAAAAAAAGGTATTTGGGCTCCAGGGTCCCTCCTAGCTTTCAAATCCGTGATTGAGTCATGAAGGTAAATAAAAGAAAATTCCTTTAAAGTAGTTTTGGTTCCCACAAACCATGAGCCATTTCTTTGATTTTGTTGAAATAAATGAACTCACTGCCCAGCTGAGCCAGAGATTTTCTGTAAATAGTGAAGGGATTAGTTAAGCAGGAAGTGTGTTTGCTTTGTTGAATTCTTTGTCTCCTGGGATGTCTAGTTCTACTTCTTATTTCCCTTGCTTATTTAGGGCTGTGGGATATACCACTTGAGTGAGAGAAAGCAGAAAGGCTGGGCGGCAGGGTGCATGTCTCGAATCCCAGCACTTTGGGAGGCCGAGGCAGGCGGATCAGTTTAGCCCAGGAGTTCAAGACCAGTCTGGCAAATAGTGAGACCCTGTCTCTTCAAAAAATTTAAAAAATTAGCTGGGCGTCATGGTGCGTGCCTGCAGTCCCACCTGTTTGGGAGGGCGAGGTGTGATATGTGATCGCATCACTGCACTCCAGCCTGGGCAACAGAGAGAGACCCTGTCTCACACACACAAAAGAAAAAAAGAAAAAGCAGGCAAGCGGAGATAATTAATTAGTCCAAAGAGGCCTTTTGCTAGGAAGAAGGGAGTTTTGCTTTTCAAATGTATAAAATATATCCAGAAATGCCTCCAGGTAATTTTGCCGTTGCTTTGGGAATGCTAAATTCTGTGGTCAGATCTTTTATTTGGTGTGGGTGTTTGGGGAAAAAATTTTTTTTCTGGAATTCAGTGATTTATTCCTGTGTCCGTGATGCCAGTCTGTGTTTGGTGACCTCGCCATTCTGTCCAGAACAGGGCAGCAGGTGTCAGGGCTGGGGTGTCGAACAGAGGAGGTGGTTCAAGTGTAGATATGGCTCTTGTTAGCTTGCTGCCTTGGGGCAGCCACATCACCTCTCTTCATTTGATTCCTACCGTCTGTAATATCTCAGCAATGATAAGATTGTGAGGCTCAGATGAGATAAAATGCAGACAGTTATTTTGGATATTGGAATGTGACTGGTTATTGTCCTGTGTGCAGAACCCTCTGGCCAGTCTTTGGGCTGTGCAGATGGGAGAGGTGAGTGGGCTGGGCCCTTGCTTCAGTCTTTCCAGCTCCCTGAGCCTCAGTTTCTCCTCAGTACATTGAGGAAGTTGGGTGAACTATCTACAGCTTTTCTTCCAATTCGAAGATTTCATTTTTTAGTGTAAGAACTATTAGTAAAATAATCATGTCAAACACAATTTGAGTAATGACCTTGAGGGATATAACTTGTGTAGCTAGCCTGTCCTGTGTGGTCGGAGATAGGTTATTTGAATGTAACCTATGAGGGATGTAACCTAAGAGGCATTAGGAGCTTCTTCCACCGGGAGCAAAATTTAGAGAGTCAGTGTTACGGTATAAAAAGTAGTGACAGCTGGTTCTGATTCCCCATTCTGGCTTTTATTTTTAACTGTGTGACCTTAGGCAAAAATGTAACCTTTCTTAGTACCAATTTCTACACTTGTAAAAATGGTGAAAACAGTGTCTATCTTGAAAGGTTATTATGAAGATTAGTCAAAATGTCTGTAAAGCACTTAGCCTATTGCCTGGTACATGGTCAGTACTTAATGGTAGCTGGAGTTTTCTTTTAAACATCAGTAAGGAGCTTCAGAGGCCACAGTACTTTCTAGGGGAAAATAGGAGAGCCTGTATTGTAAAGGGAGATTTGGCTGGAGGCCCTGGACGAAAACAAGGGCACGTGTTGTTCTTGACCTTGGAGAAGCAGCTCCTCCTCCTGATAGAAGGATAGAGCCTGTGTCGGGCAGTGGAAAGGTGGATGGTGAAGATAACCCTGGGGTGGCATAAGGGGAAGGCTACTCTTGGAATATATCTGTGGAAACTGGATCTGAATGCCTGGTCTCCTGGATCTTCCAGAGAGCCTGCTGCACAGCTGGTAAGAAACAGCAATAGCTCTGAAGGGTGGAGAGGAGACGTGGGTGTCCTACACCTGCTGCGTGTCCACAGACTGGAGTAGTACGATGCCACCCCCTGCTCAGGCACACATATTTCACCAGATCTTTATTTATAGGAAAATCTCCAGAGTGTGTGTTGGTTAGTACCCTTAGATCTTAAGGGGAAAGGCATGTTTGTATTAAAAGTTTAAAATGGAGAATTGGTTGCAAGAACTTCTTCCCTTCTTGCTTTGGCACTGGAGTGAGCTTTTGGTACGCCATGCCCACCAGCCATGTGTGTTTGTGCTCACTGCTTCCCTGTGCGTGTTCTGAGCACTTGATTTATGTTGAACGTAGTCAGGCACCAGCACAGATACAGAGATGCACCAGGAGCTGCACCTGCGTCCTGGGAACTGGCGATGTTGGGGAGCCAGGCAGCTCAACGAAGAATTGTGCTACCTCTAAGGTTACTCTGTAGTCTATGTTGACATTTCTTGTTCATTTTCCTAATTTTTTTCGAGGACTAAATTTTATTTGGTCACACTATTGCTCTTTTTAAATACAAAATGGGTATAACAGCTTATCAGACTAGAGTTATCTCTGAAAACAATCTGTGGAATTATTATTATGAAATGTTCAAAGCAGGGCTTTTGGACTCAGGTTTGAGTTCAGATTCTTACTGTGTTATTTATGTTCTAGCTATATGACTGTGAGCAGATGATCAACCGGAGAGGCTTGATGACTGTAGGCAGCCTTTCTGTGTCTGTCTCCTCACCTGCTACATGGGGGGTAATAACAGTACGTGCCTCCTAGCAATGTTGTGAAGAGCACATGAGTTCATGTATGTAATGGGCTTAGAACAGTGCCTGGCACTTGTAATTGCTATGTGAGGATTCGCTTAAAGAAAAGCAGGCTAAAAGCTGACACTGGAGTTCTTATTCCTCTGCTGTAGATGGGGCGCAGTGCATCTTCTCTGCGTTCTTGTGAGAATCAAATGAGGTATTGTATGTAGATGCCAGCACAATGCCTTTCACAGGATCTGTTGTGAGAAAATAGTCATTCTCTTCCTGTAGAAGTCACTCATTCGAAAACCTTTGCATGCTTTCTGTGCAGAATGTACTGCTAGGCTGCTGTCAGGTGTTTGGAGATAAACATAGCATGACACCTGCCTTTAACCAGTTGACTAGCTACCTTGAGGGGAAAAAAACCCCACAAAAACCCAAGTAAACCTTAAGGTCACTAAGTATCCAGTCATCAGTACAGCTGCTACAAGAGGAATGGATTTTGGTAATTAGGGAAGACTTCAGTGAGGGGGAGCCAACTAGGGTGTTTAATTAGAGAAGGCTGGAAGAAAGAGGGGGTGAGTATTAAGTATTTGGAAAGACTGTCAAGTAGAAAATATGGTTTATTTAGTCTGTGAAGATCCCAAAAAGGAGGAGCATTTCTAACAATTACAACTCTGCTATGGGAGTATTTCGCTTTCTGAGGCACTAGAGAGCTGTGTTTTGAGAATCTTTTGGTTACAGTTTCAGGTGAACAGAAAACCACACAGATTACCTTAACAACAACACAATGAAATGAAAATTTATTAGAAGGATACAAACATTTCTTGAATTCAAGTGCAGCCCAGTTTTCCGAGTAGCTAACAACAGGCCCGGGAAAGCCTCGGAGCATGGTCGGCGTCTGAGACACTTGTTCTCTCACGGGGCTGCCTGCCTCTGAGTGTGCCGGCTTCTGAGGGTGTCGTCTCTGTGTGTTCGTCCTCCGGTGCTGGCTTCTGGCTTTTGCACCAAGTAGCAAGTACTTGCACTTGCCCTGGTTGCTGCATTTCTACATTTTCAGTTAAAGAGACCATCCCAACCGAATCCTATTTCTTAGTCTTCAGGCAAAAGATAGAGGAATGGAAGATCTGATTGACCATCTTGGAATCGGGCCGTCCAATTAACCATAACCTAGTAGTGGGAGGTGGTGTACAGGGCCTTGCAGTATAGCAGTGGCTGCTGAAAGTCCCCCTTGTGGTTGAGGCTGCTGTTCTCAGAGGAGAGGACGGGCAGGTACCTTGGCCAGGGCCACGACAAACTCCCAGGCTCTGGAGGGTTTTGCGCAGAGGCCTCATGGTCGTACTGTAGAGGGAGCTCAGGTTTTAGGTGGCGAGTTAGGATCGATGCATCCTTAGGTTCTCTTCAGATATTTCCATGCTGTTAGGTGGAACCCAAGCAAAATCTCTTTCCCTTTTTAAATTAAATATGCATAGCATACATTTTACCTTTTTAACCCTTTTTTAGTATAAAATTTAGTGTCATTAGGTATATTCACCATCCGTTTCCAGAACATTTTCATCATCCCAAACTGTTAACTCTGAACCCCATTAGATAATAACCCTACATTCTCACCACTAGCCCTTGGTAACCACTGTTCTACTTTCTGCCTCTATGAATTTGACCACTCTAAGTACTTCATTTAAGTAGATTCGTAATATTTGCCTCTTTTTGTCTATTTTAACATAATGTTTTCAAGGTTTGTTCATGTTGCAGCATGTATCTGAATTTTTTTCCTTTTAATGGATGAATTATATTTCATTGTATGTATATACCGCGTTTCATTTATCCATTCGTCATTCATTTTCTACCTTTTGACATTTTGAATAATGCTATCAGCCCCCCGTCCCGCCTCCCCACCTCCATTTTTTTTTGAGAGTCGGGGTCTCACTCTGTTACCCAGGCTGGAGTGCATTGACTCAGTCATGGCTCACTGCAGCCTCAAACTCCTGGGCTCAAGTGATCCTCCCGCCTCAGCCTCTCAAAGTGCTGGGATTAAAGGCGTGAGCCAACATGCCTGGTCCATTTTTAAAGTATAGATGAGATTGCTTAGAATCAAGAAACTGGTTAATGAAAAAGACCTTAATTGAAAAGTGTACTTAGTCCAACTTCTTCATTTCATAGAAGGGAAAATTGCCCAGCTGGGAAGAGTGAACTGCTGGTGCCACATCTGCCTACTTTAAGCTCATTTACCATTTCTCTCCCACTTACCTAAAATGATGAGAGCTTTGATGGTACACGGCAGCCTCAGTATGGATCTTTAATCCCAAAGGATGTTGTAGACTTACAGAATAGTAGACTTGGAAGAATCCCACAGATCAGCGGCTCTCAAACTTTTTTGCTTAGGTTTTTTGCATGAATCATTTTCATTATGCTTTTGTCAGTTGAGATGCATGACCTATATGACTGACAATAGGTAAGTGATGAATAAATGAATGAAGATCTTAATGTAATTGCCTACATCAGCAGATCTCAGATCTCAAAGTTTTTGGTCTCAAAATATATTTTGAAGACCTTAAAGAGCTTTATTTATATGATTATATCTGTAGGTACTTACCATATTAGAATTAAAATTGGCAGATTTTAAGATATTTATTCATTAAAATATCAAACCTATTGCGTTAACATAAATAATATATATTTATGAAAAGCAACTGCATTTACCAAAACATGATAATTAGAAGAGTAGTATTGTTTTAGACTTTTGCAAGTATCTTTAGTATCTGGCCTAGAAGATAGCTGATTCTCATATTTACTTCTTCACTCAGACTGTGTGAGATATCATGGTGGAAGTGCATGAAGAAAATCTGGGCTGGGCGCAGTGGTTCACGCCTGTAATCCCAGCACTTTGGGAGGCCGAGGTGGGCGGATCATGAGGTCAGGAGATCGAGACCATCCTGGCTAACATGGTGAAACCCTGTTTCTACTAAAAATACAAAAAAAAAAAAAAAAAAAAAATTAGCCGGGAGTGGTGGTAGGCACCTGTAGTCCCAGCTGCTCAGGAGGCTGAGGCAGGAGAATGGCGTGAGCCCAGGAGGCAGAACTTGCAGTGAGCCGAGATTGCACCACTGCACTCCAGCCTGGGTGACAGAGCAAGACTCTGTCTCAAAAAAAAAAAAGAAAATCTGACCTCCCACAGATAGGTAGTTGGGAAGTTTTTCAGTAGCCTTTTCAGAAAATTGTAGATATTCTTCTTTGATGCTATACCAAAACTTGACAAGTGGCAGTTTCCTAACGGTTAGTTGTGATGTGGCATCTGAAGCTGTGCCATCCTCTGTTACATTAGAATAGTTTAGTTTATTTTGCACTTTAGGTGAATCTTTTACCCATACATGATTTTGTAACATCATGGTTCACTGAGTTGTGCAGATCTTCCAAATAAATGTCAACATATGACATTATGCAATGTAAATCACATTTGTTCATATCACTGCTGATCTCGTTAGAAAAGCCTCCAGTATTAGGAGGCAGTAAGCTCTTATGGGGTGGATACAAAGTTTCAAAAATTATTTTTTCACTTGGAAGCTCAACTTTTATTCTTGGCCACAAATGCTGTCAGTTGTTTACCTTGAAGTGATGAGCTCATGTGTTCATTCTTGAGAACATGTTTGCCAGGTACTCAAGTCTGAGTCATTGCACTTTGCCTGTCATTCACTCTCTCCAGTAAAGATGGTGCTGCGTGCAGCAAGTGGCTTTGGGTGGCTTGGAACTCAAACACTCACAAGAGTGATTTTTCTCTAGACGACTGTGGTACTTCGTGTGCAGGAGGGCTTCATGCATGCTTCCCATGTCATTCAATGATACGTTAAAAAGGTGTGTGTTGATCAGGTGCAGTGGCTCACGCCTGTAATCCCAGCACTTTTGGAGGCCGAGACGGGTGGATCACAAGGTCAGGAGATCAAAACCATCTTGGCTAACACGGTGAAACCCCATCTCTACTAAAAATACGAAAAATTAGCCGAGCGCTGTGGTGGGCGCCTGTAGTCCCAGCTACTTGGGAGGCTGAGGCAGGAGAATGGCATGAACCTGGGAGGCGGAGCTTGCAGTGAGCCGAGATCAAGCCACTGCACTCCAGCCTGGGTGACACAGCGAGACTCCATCTCAAAAAAAAAAAAAAAAAAAAAGGTGTGTCTTCAAAGTTAGATTTAAGAAAAGCGATTATTTTTTACTGCTTTCTCAAAGACACTGCTAAGTGAAAGTGGTTTTTTTTGTTGTTGTTGTTAAGAAGGATTCTCACTCTGTCTCCTAGGCTGGAGTGCAGTGGCGCGATCTCGGCTCACTGCAACTTCTGCCTCCCAGGTTCAAGCGATTCTTGTGCCCCAGCCTCCTGAGTAGCTGGGATTACAGGCACATGCCACCATGCCTGGCTAATTTTTGTGTTTTTAGTAGAGATGGCCATGTCGGCCAGGCTGGTCTCGAACTCCTGACCTCAGGTGATCCGCCCGACTGGGTCTCCCAAAGTGCTGGGATTACAGACGTGAGCCACCGCGCCCAGCCCAAGTAGTTTTTTTTTTAAAAACAAACAAAAAAGAACTGAGTATATGGTGAAGGATATCATGACTGCTAGGATAGTTTGGTGTCACTTCCTTGATTCATGCTAAGATGCTAGCAGTTTTACCCTGGCATTTACACCATTAATGCAGAAAAAGGTGAGTAATGTCTTAGCATTCTGAAAATAGTTTGGGCCTCGGGCCTTGTGGGCTCCCTGAGAGGAGGAGTTCACATCCCCAGAGGCTAAGATCATCATCTACAAACTGCTGACTTAAGCCAGTATTGCAGTCTTGTGGATATCAGAGGAAAAGTCAAGTCTACCGTCATTCTAGAAGGAAAAGGCATGGTGGGAAGTTAGCACCTGAACTTGTATTTACACCGGCCTCGGCATCTGGCATCCTTTGTGCTAACTGCATAAACATGCGCACAGTTGTCCTGGGCTGGAGCCAGCTTTACAAAAGCAGAGAGCTGGGTGTTGAGTTTCTGAAACCATGCCCTGCTGGTTATTAGAAAACTCTTTGGCATTTTAAACTCCCATCTCCTTCTTGACATTGAAATTTAATATCATGGAATTGACACCAAATGATGATGTCAGGCCTTTGGGTTGTCACACCATCTGTTGGCAGCCTGGCTTTGGAGCTTCTCCCAGTTGAATTTTGCTGCCTTAAAGCAGAAGCAAAGGAGTAGTGCATTTGTTAAGAAGAAGCTGCTTGAATCTTTTAGTGGACCTGCTTTCAGCAAACTTGTTTTTTAGGTCAGAATACTATATCCAGTGATCAAGCTAAACATGAAATGCTTCGAGTAAGACTCAGCATTCATACTTTGACATTTGCAAATCACTGGGTCTAATAATACCCTTCTTCTCTTTTGTTGTCAGCAATGGAAGAGTTAATAGTTGAACTTCGTCTCTTTCTTGAACTCCTGGACCATGAATATCTAACTTCAACTGTCAGGGAGAAAAAGGCAGTGATAACCAACATTCTGCTGAGGATACAGTCATCCAAAGGTGAGTCTCATTCGATGCCTGCTTTTTCCTTCTTACAGTGTCTTGGCTTCTAAACCATCTTTAATTTTACCACCTTTCTAAAATATATTTATTTGTTCTTTAACTTACAAACTTATTTATTCATCAAGTTTTCATTAAGGGTTTACACTTGTACCAAGTTGTGCGTTGGCCTCCAGGTGTAGAAAGATAAAGCTTTGAAGGAGCTAATGGAATCGTGTGTTGGGAGTCCTCAGGGCAACCCCAGCATTTGGAGATTACCTGGAAGGACTCACAGGACTTGGCATCAGGTTGTTCTTCCTCGTGTGCAGGATGCACTGTAGCCGTAGTGAGGATGCACAGCCCGACTGGCAGATCGGAAGGGAGAAGATGTAGGCAGAACATGGAGGAACCCATATGCCAGCTTCTGTGTGCTCTGTCCCTCCCATGAGGGTCACACAGAGCACACTCTCTCCTCGGCAATAAAAATGAAGCAAGCTCTGTGCGACATTCCGTTCAGGCTCATCGGAGACTCAGTGCCCAGGGTTTTTACTTGGGTCTAGTCCTCTAGGCACCCTCTGCCTAGCACACACCAGAATTCCAGGAGAGGCAGGGTTTCAGCACAACCGCGTTGTTTACACAAACAGTTCAGGCACAGTGAACCACCCTTGTCCATCAGGGAATGGTGGGTGCACTTCTGAAATCCACATTCCCAGAGGCCAGCCAGGGCCAGCCTTGCAAGCAGGTCCCTCTAGAGAGAGCAGCCTTGGGTCTGTTACGTTAACTCTTTCATGCACAGTGAGCAGGACAAAAAAAAAAACAGGCAATAATAAAGCCTGTTAAGTACTGCTGTGGAGAGCATCAGAGCCTTATGAGAGCACCTGAGAAGCAAGTCCACACCAGTTGAGTGAGAGACCGGGGTGTTGGAGGGTCTGAGGGGCAGTTCCTGGATGATGTGATGTGAGAATCTTGAGGACTCTGTGGAGATAATCTGCCGGATGAGATGGAAGATTTTTCTTTTAAGCCTCTTTATTGAGATGTGATTCACAGGCCATACACTTCACAATTTAAAGTGTACAATTCATTTATACTTTTACATGAATTATTTTAGTATATGGAGCCATGTATGACACGATTAGATTTGCATTCTGGAAAGCTCACCTGGCCAGTCTGGAAGATGGGCTGAAGGATTTGGTAGCAGTTTGAACGTGGGTGGCTTGGGGAAACCTGGGTGGGCGATGGGGCCTGTCACTTAGATAAGAAAGCAGGATAGGGACCCTATTCTGGGGCAGTATGAAATATTAACTTTTTTTTTCTTTGAGACAGGGTCTCACTGTGTTGCGCAGGCTGGAGTGCAGTGGTGTGATCACTGCTCACTGCAGCATTGACCTCCCAGGCTCAGGTGATCCTCCCACTGCAGCCTCCCTAGTAGCTGGGACTACATTTGTGCACACCGCAACACCCAGCTAGGTCATTTTTGTAGAGACAGAGTTTTGCTATGTTGTCCACGCTGGTCTCGAACTCCTGGGCTCAAGCAGTCTGCCTGCCTCGGCCTCCAAAAGTGCTGGGATTATAGGCATGAGCCACTGCGTCTGGCCTGAAATGTTCACTTCTGAAGTAATTTTGTTACTTCCCTGCTCAGACTCTTTCATCTGTCAGCCTTTGCCTCTGGTCACAATCCAGACTTCTTCGGCCATCCCACAAGGCCCTTTATCATAGGTGGTTATGAGTACGAACTCCAAAGTTAAACTAGCTTTTTGATTCTGGCCCTACCTGTTACCAAACGTGCGACCTTTCACGGGTTACTTACGCTTTTTATACTTGAGTTTCCTCCTTGTATAAAAAGGGCTAATGGTAGTATTGACCTCATGGGATGTTGTGAGGATTGAATGAGATGGTATAAAATATTTCAAAACAGTGCCTGATGCATAGTAAACATGTCAGCTATTGATGACCGTTTGCTTTCCCCTGATTTCCTGTCCTCTTTTCCTCCGCACAGTGAGCTCCAGTACTGGTCTCTTCATGCCTCCTTCTGGATGAATCTCCTGATATTTTTCAATTCATGAATTCTTTCTTCAGCTCTTTAATTTGCTTTAAACCTATCTATTGATTTTGTGTGTGTGTGTGTCATTTATCCTTTTCCTTTCTTGCTTTTGTTTGTTTGTTTGTTTGCAGTCCTCTACTGAAGTTCTTTTCTCCATTGCAGCTCCTGGAGATCAGGCACTGGGGCTTTTCATGTTTCAGTTCCTGGCCTCTAGTGTAGTACTGGACCCATTATAGGCGATCGTTGTTAAGTCAGTATTTTTACAGGCCTGTCCAAGTGAGTGTTAGGCATATAAATAGTACTGTGCCCAAATTAAAACTTGTTTCTTCCTCTTTCCTGCCTTCACTGTATCGTGTACATCACCTTTCCTAGTAGTTCGCTGTGTATGTATTTGTCTTTCCAACTGAAATATGAGTGCCCAAGACGTGTGAGCTTGTATCAGTCATGTCTTCCATACAGTATGTCTATTACAGTATCTGACTTTAAGAAGATACTTAATTAAAATTTATTGATTCCCAGAAGGCGTCTATCCTGTTACTACATGGGTAAGTCCTGCCTGCCCTGAGTAGAAGTTGAGGGGGAGCAGCTTTCCCTTTGAGACGTAGCATGGCACTGAGGAGCATGCAGGCTCTGGCGCTAGTGCCGCCATTTCCATCTATGAGTGCTTTCATTCATTTCTTACACCCCTTCCCCTTCCCCTTCCCTCCATCCATCCCTCCCTTCCTTCCTTCCTCTTTTCTTTTCCTCTTTTCCTTTCCTCTTTTCTCTTTTCTTTCCCTTTCTCTTTCTCTTTTCTTTTTTCTTTTCTTTCCCTTTCCCTTTCCCTTTCCCTTTCCCTTTCCCTTTCCCTTTCTTTTTCTTTTCTTTTCTTTTTTTTTCTTTCCCTTTCCCTTTCCCTTTCTCTTTCTTTCTCTTTTCTTTTCTCTTTTCTTTCCCTTTCCCTTTCTCTTTCTCTTTTCTTTTCTTTTCTTTCATTTTATTTAAGCTGTCGGTTCTTCACCTGTAAAATGGAGAGAATAATACCTAACCTTGCAGGACTGTTGTAAAGGATTAGAGAAAATAAATATTTGCAAAGTGTTCAACACAGCATTCAGGAACTGACAGATGCTAGTGGTACCATTCTCATCCCCATCCTCATCCAGTTCTGTGGTTCTGGTTAATTCTTACAGGTTTGGATGTGAAGGACCATGCTCAGAAGCAGGAGACCGCTAACAGCCTGCCGGCCCCTCCTCAGATGCCCCTGCCGGAGATCCCTCAGCCCTGGCTGGTGAGTCAAGGTCCCACCATCTCAGTGGTCGTCGCTGGAGGCCTGGGGGTACTTACGGGCTCCAGGGGCCTGTGATGGAAGCCCAGTGTGGAAGAATGGAGCCCTTATTTTGCTCGAGGCACTCCTTTGAGTATATTTCTAGGGCTGAGAAGCTATTAGTGATAGCTAGTTGGTAGACTCTAAGTGTAGCCTCCCCTTAGGAAGCTAGCATTTCTTTGCACTGCCTCACACCACTGTAAATTACCTATAGCAGGAATTACAGGGCCATAGACATCTTTTCTTACGTCAGATTAAGAAAAACAAAAATTAGGGGATTTAGAAGATAAAAGTATCTGTAGACCTTGTGGACTTGACTCTTTTCTGAGTTAATTCTGAAGTTGAATACCTTATTCTGAAACTTTAATAGTCGTTGTTAGACTTCTTCTGGGGTTAACTATCCATATTTTTTCCAAGAGAGAAAAAATATGTACATATTTCGGGAATGTGTACTTTAGTGTTATGCATTCAAATTCAAAGTTTGTTTTTTTTAAAAAATCTGGCGATGCCCACATATGCAAACTTTTATGTACCATTCAGCTTTTTCTATATTTGGCTGTTTTCTAACTTGTTTACTCGGGGAATTCAGAGTGTCATTCAAAGTTCGGGCAAAATCAGTAGCAATTCTCTTTCTGCGTTTGCTTTCAGTGTGAATCATCTGATGGTCTCTCGGCCAGGATAGGAACGGTGGGAAGGCAGGGCCGTTTCTCGTTCACCCCCGCCTCTGCCTGGGCCTGGCACAGTGCTCAGGAGTCTTGGAGGGACTCAGGGCTTCTCACTGCAGTGGGCACAGAGGGAAACGAGCACTTACTGGGTTCCTGCCACACACCACCATAAATTACAACTCATTAACTCCCACAACTCGGCCTCAAAGAACCCCTAACACTTCTTATCAGGGGAAGCGTATGTACACCTATTTTTCAGAGAAGGAAGCTGAGGCTCAGTGAAGGTGTGTGGTTTGCTCAACATCATAAAATAAGTAGAGAGGGCAGAGATTGCAACATTTATTTCAAATTCATGCTTTTCTCAACAATACTAGTTCAGAGGTGTGGCAGCAAATCAGACGCAAGCGTGCCTCAGACAGGAGGAGACTGTTAGCATTGAGCCTGCCCACTGAAGTGGAGTCCAGGGAGGACGCAGGGCACAGGGGCAGTTCAGGAGCAAGGCTGCCTGCTTCCCACCCCCACGCTGCCTCAGACTCCTTGTATGATTTGGGGAGATTAATGTAACCTCTGTGCCTCAGGATTATCCAGGAGATGGAAAGAGCAAATATATCTCAAGTGCTTAGGATATATTTAAGTCCTGCACTCTAATCACTCCTCAGAGCGGCGCTTCTCAAACTTTAGCCTTCAACTAACCACCTGGCCATCTTAAAGTGCAGACTCTGGTTCACTAGGTGTGGATGGGGACTTTGATGCTGCCCTTCTCTCTTCCCTCCCCTGCCCTCCCCTCCCCCCTCCCCCCTGCCCTCCCCTCCCCCTCCCCCTGCCCTCCCCTCCCCCCTTCCCCCTTCCCCCTCCCTTCCCCTCCCCCCCTCCCTTCCCCTCCCCCCCTCCCTTCCCCTCCCCTCTCCTCCCCTCCCCTCCCCTCTCCTCCCCTCCCCTCCCCTCTCCTCCCCTCTTTCATCTTTCCTCCACAGGGTCTTGCTCTGTCACCCAGGCTGGAGTGCATTGGCACATTCATAGCTCACTACAGCCTCAACATCTTGGACTCAAGCAATCCTCCCTCCTCAGCCTCCCAAGTAGCTGGGATTGCAGGTGTGAGCCACCATGCCCAGCCAAATGTTTAATTTTTTTTTTTAATAGAAAAAATTAGTAGACTGTGTTGCTGTCTTGAACTCCAGGCCTTCAGTGATCCTCCTGCCTTGGCCCCCCAAAATGCTAGGATTACAGGTGTGACCCACCCCACCTGGCCTCATTTGCTGTTTTTAGATATAATGTGATATTAAAGTCCAGAAATATATCATTGTTATTTTAAAAGATGAAGAGCTAGATGGGAAATCAGTAGTTCCTCCATTTTCTGGCTTCCTCTTCTGGTTTATTTTCATTTTTTCTTTGTAAGATTGTCTGGAATCTCTGGCTCCCCTGTGATGGGTCTTATATTTCATCATCACATTGCATATTGGGAAAGATGTTCTGAGATGGAGGGGGAACTGAGAACAGTTAGAAGCAGCTGGGGCCGGGTGCGGTGGCTCACGCCTGTCATCCCAGCACTTTGGGAGGCCGAGGTGGGTGGATCGCCTGAGCTCAGGAGTTCAAGGCTAGCCTGGGCAACATAGCAAAACCCCATCTGTACAAGAAATACAAAAATTAGCCGGGTGTGGTGGTGTGCAGCTGTAGTCCAGCTACTTGGGAGGCTGAGGTGGGAGGATCACTTGAGCCCGGGAGGCAGAGGTTGCCGTAAGCCAAGATTGCGCCACTGCACTGCAGCCTGGGTGACAGAGCGAGACTCTGTCTCAAAAAAACCAAAAACCTGCTGGGCACGGTGGCTCACACCTGCAATCCCAGCACTTTGGGAGGCCGAGGTGGGTGGATCACCTGAGGTCAGGAGTTCGAGACCAGCCTGGCCACCATGGTGAAACCCCCGTCTCTACTAAAAATAAAAAACTAGCTGGGCATGGTGTTGGGTGCCTGTAATCCCAGCTACTTGGGAGGCTGAGGCAGGAGAATCGCTTGAACCCAGTAGGCGGAGGTTGCAGTGAGCCAAGATTGAGCCACTGCACTCCAGCCTGCGTAACAAGACCGAGACTCCATCTCAAAAAACAAAACAAAACAAGACCACAGAACCAAACCAAAACAAAATAAGCAGCTGGAAGAGTCGCAGGGGTCCTGTGACTGTCGTGGACTCTTCTCTAGTGCTGCTGCAGTGCCCTCTCACCTGCTGTGGACCAAACTGCATGTCCCTGATGTGCCACCTGGGTGGAACGGAGGGATGCCAGTTTCAGATGAAGAATTCTCATGACTGGTCAGCATTTTCTACCATTTTCAACCATTGAATGATCGATTCATTTCTGTGTTGTCTTCTTCCAATGTAGTTTATTACTTATTCATTCATTCATCCTCTTTCTCCCTCTCTCGTCCTCTCTCCTTGTCTCTTGCTGTCCCCTGGCCTGTGATCTGCTCCTGCCTTTGGTGGGAAAATGGTTGTGGCAAACTAGCCTGGGTTAAAGTATATATGAGGCCCTTCTACTGGTATAGTCAGAACTGGTCAATCAAAAATGTTGGTTAAGGTGAGAAAATTTTAAAAAGGTATACATTACATGTGCTTTAAATATGTTAAGTTTAAATGAATGATTTAAGTGTTGGAATTACAGGAGTGAGCTACCATACCCAGCCTAAATGAATCCTTTTTGAGTAACAGTTTGCCAGTGGGTAATTTCTTCCTCCTGGTGCTTAGTGCGTGAGTATCAAGGTAATTTTTCCCTGGACACCTAAGCCATGCTTACTCGCTATAAAACTACTGTGTTTTGATGTAGGACCGAGGGCCACATTCTTTGGTGTGTTGCTACTTATGAGGTTCTGTTTGTCTTTTCTGTGTAATCTGTACATATGATTACATTGTAATTTCCAGTTTTTGTAATACAATCTGAGTTTAGAATCCCTAGAATTTTATGAATGTTGCCTTTTCTTTTTTTTTTTTAATAGTTGATGTCCCCACATCTAATTGTATAGCTTTTTTAGGTACTTTTGTTTGTTTAAGAGTCAGGTCCTTACTTTGTTGCCCAGGCTGGAGTGCAGTGGCACGATCATAGCTCACTGCAGCCTTGAATTCCTGTGCTCAAGCAATCCTCCCGCCTAGGCCTCCCAAACTGCTGGAATTACAGGCATGAGCCACTGTGCCCTGCCTAGTTTGTTTTGACTGAACCTTTCTAAAGCATCTCAGAGAATCATCAACTCGGCTTTTGCACTCATTTTTTTTATTGGTTTATTATGTAATGGTCAAATTAAAGTAAATAATTATGGTAATAAGAATTTAAAGAACAAAGCTGACTCTTGGTAAATACACAATTCAACAGGTAGGACAGTTTTTGTGGGCACCCCAGGGAGGAGCCTGTCACCCTGAATGTTTAGCCTTTTAGGGATTTCAGGGTATTTTACAGAGGGAATAGAGAACAGCCGTCAACTCCATAAGTCAAGGAGGTAGAGCTTGGTTAAAGATAGCTTGACTGTAGTTTTCTGATAGTTTTATAGTGAATTTGGGATTGAGCAAGTCAGCTAGTCACTAAGTACATTAAGTTTGCCTCTAGTGAATTGGCTTTGGGCTAGTTGGCTGTTTCGCTGTTGATGAATTGACTTTCAAGAGAATTTGCTTATTGTGGGGTCAAGACAGAACTGGTAGGCAGCTGTGCCAGGCAGAGGGTGTGCTGTAAATTAAAGTACAAGCCAGGAAAACAGCCAGGTATACTAGGAACGTTGCCGGTGGCTCTGCCTTGCTGTCATGGGATTTGGGCAGGAAATCCACACATGAGGCCAGAATTCTCTGCAGGGGCTATATTACAGAGGACCTTTGGGTTGTGATGAGAAGTTGGGAATGTGTAGTGAAAGCAACAGTAAGCCATTGAAGGGCTCTTTTAGTGTACGATTTACTTCAGCTAGGTTCTATTTCCCATGCATTGAACCACAACCGCACTTTATTTTTACCTCTTTTGTGGCATGAATTGAATATTGCCTTTTGTCATAGTGTTTTGTGTTATAAGCTCTTTAACAAATAAAGTTATCTTTTACCTTTTTATCCTTTTTAGTGCCTAATAGTGCTTCATACCTTTATTCAATAGTTAATAAAGCCTGAGGTGCCCTGTGTGACATGGTGCTTCTTTCCCCCTGGCTGATGTGTCTTTGGAAGTGCTTGCAGGAGAGTAGATGTGTGTGTGTAGTGCGGAAATCTTGAACTTCTGAATTTTTGAAGTCACAAATGTGGGATGTAGCATGTTTCACACTTTGCTTTATCTCCCTGGTTTTTCAAGGGGAGACTTGGATAGGCTAAAATATGCATCTATTCAAAAAACTGTTTGTGGGAAGAGCTGTGCTTTTCTTTTCTTTTCTTTTTTCTTTTCTCTTCTCTTTTCTTTTCTTCTTTCTTTTTTTTTTTTTTTTTTTTTTTTTGAGACAGTCTCACTTTGTCGCCCAGGCTGGAGTGCAGCGGCGCGATCTGGGCTCACTGCAACCTCTGCTTCCCTGGTTCATGCGATTTTCCCACCTCAGCCTCCCAAGTAGCTGGGACTAAAGGCACGCACCAGCATGTCCGGCTAATTTTTTTGTATTTTTAGTAGAGACAGGGTTTTCACCATGTTGCCCAGGCTGGTTTCAAACTCCTGGGCTCAGGCAGTCCACACACCCCGGCCTCCTAAAGTGTTAGGATTACAGGTGTGAGCCACCACGCCTGGCTTTTCAAAAGATTCTTGACTTTGTTTCAAGGGAGACCTGTGCAGCTATCAGACTGATTACATTTCGTTTGCAGCAAGTGCTAAAAGAGTGTTTGAAAAGGCGAGCCCCGAGGTCCTGGGAAATGGATCCCATCTGTGCTGACGCTGGCTGCCGTGACCCACTGCCTAGCTCGCAAGCAGCCGGCTTGCTAAAAGGGTCTAACTGGATAAGCGCTGTTTGTGCTGCTCCCCCACCCTTCTTCAGCATAGCATTGTGTCTAAACATGGGGTATCTCAGATCTTCGTGGCTCAGGAGAAAAAAGAGCAAGCTAGGCTCCTTTTGGGGTTGTCATGCAGTACATACAACTCTAGATCAAGGCATTTTCTGGACATATTTTCATTTGGTAAACAGCCTGAGGTTATATCGTGTTTCAAGGGATAGCAGAGTGAGCAACTTAATTCGCTGGTATTTTAGGGCCAGAGCTTATGTAAATGTAATGCCTTTTTATGCCAGCAGATTACAGCCAAGTTTCCTTTTATTGTGGTAAAATATCCATAGCATAAAATTTACCATTTTAACCATTTTAAGTGTACGGTTCAATACACTTAAAATAACGGTTAAGTATCATGAAGTACATTCGTAGTGTTGTGGAACCATCACCACCATCCAGCTCCCTACTTTATCCCAAATGGAAACTCTGTGCCCCTTAAACACTAACTTCCCATTCTCCCCCCACCCTCGCCACCAACTCCTGCCCCTGGCATCCACGTCTCTAGGAGACCGTGAAGTTTTTTGTTTGTTTTTTTGAGACAGAGTCTCATTCTGTTGCTTAGGCTGGAGTGCAGTGGCATGATCACAGCTCACTGCAGCCTTGACCTCCCAGGCTCAAGCGATCCTCTTACCTCAGCCTCCTGAGTAGCTGGGACTACAGATGTACACCATCACGCCTGGCTAATTTTTGTATTTTTTGTGGAGACGGAGTTTTTCCATGTTTCCCAGGCTAGTCTTGAACTCCTCCTGGGCTTAAGTGATTCTCCCACCTCACCCTCCTGAGTAGTGGGAACTGCAGATGTGAGCCACCACACTCGGCCTGGAACAGTGAAATTTTGATACCAGGTGTTACCATCTTCCCATCGATGCATTTCGCCCTTTCTCAGGCACCTTCACAGCAACCTTGTTATCTCTGTTTGACAGATGACATTACGAGGCTCTTTGAGATTATGTGACAACGTTGGCTCTTTTACCAGTTGCAGAGTTGGGGCTAAAGCCCACGATTTAAAACAAGAAAATCATTCATTTTCCTGTGGCGTAAGATGTGACCCTTTGGTGGATGTGAGCCATCTTGTTTGTCTTTTTCACCCGTCTTTCAGGAATCTCAGAGTTTTGGCTCATGTATAATCCCAGTGGCATCTTTGTTTTCAATTCGCTTTATGGCTGGATTCCACTGTATCCTGTTTCCGCCCCTGGTGGGCCGCCTCGCCTTCCATCTGGATGCCTGCCTGCTGATGGAAAAGGGAGGGGAGATGACATGGCCCCACAGGGCTTTCATTCTTTGTCATGCATAAGTAAAAGGAGAGAAACTTTAAGAAAATATGTGAGACAGTCTTCCCAGTGTTTACTCAAGCGCTGTGTGGAATGCAGACTTAGCAGTGATCACAATGGAATGGGGTGTAATTTGGATAAAGACTTGCATTTTGCCAAGAAGAGTATGTACTCAGAATTCTTAGTGTTAGGATTGAAACCATTTTTGCAGCTTAAACTATAAAATTTTATTATCCTCAGTTTCCCTCAGCAGCATGGATTCCTTCCTGCAGATGAGCAGCGAGCAGCACAGGAAGTTTAGATTATGGCACGAATGCTGTAGGGTGCTGCTAAAATACCCACACTGGTTAGAAAAGGGTTTCGCCAATATGTGATAGAATTGGAACTTGAGCCCTGATTTTCTTATTTCAGATTATTTATTTTTTGGCTGTTACTCTTAACAGATTTTAATCCCTTTTACCAGAAAAACAGAATCTGGAGGTGTCACTGTATTTATAAAATTAAAGTCAGAAAGGGATTCCAAATCCTAGGTGTATGTATTTCCCAGCTAAGATCAGCTCTCGTCATTTATTGGTGTTTCCCTGGAAAGGACTAAGCAACAGATGGGGCAAGGGTAGGGAAGAAGGTGAGGAGCAGCAGACAGAGGGTGGAGTGCCTGCTACGAGGCGAGTGAGGCAGGCGAGGCAAGCGGCAGTGGAAGGCGTGAAGG